>NW_026057578.1:14492017-14640062 GCF_023721935.1 Panthera uncia | reverse complement strand
GAGAAGGGAAGGGAGTATGATGGCAAGAATATGGCCCTGTTTGAGGTGGGTTGCTAGTTTGTGTGACACCCCATTCATCCACCACTCCCTCCCTCTCTCCCTCTCTCCCTCCCTCAGGAACAGTGTCCTCCTCTCCATTTCCTTCTCCTTCCCTTTACCCCTGCTACTCCCTCTCCTTATCCCACATCCACTTTCCCTGTTCTCTGTGCTTTTTCCTCCTCCTTCCCCATCTCATCCCACCCCTAATGGTTTGCTTTCCTCACCCCCATCTCTCTCTGCCTCCTACTATGTAGCTCGCCTCTCCTTTCCTGGGTCCTTGTGTCCTAACTCTACCACCCCCACCTCCACAGGAGGAGATGGACACCAGCCCCATGGTGTCCTCCCTGCTCAGTGGCCTGGCCAACTACACCAACCTGCCCCAGGGAAGTAGGGAGCATGAAGAGGCAGAAAACAATGAGGGTGGAAAAAAGAAGCCAGTGCAGGTGAGGGCCTTGGGGGGAAAAGGGATGGGGGAGGAAGAAGGGATGGAGGGGACAAAGGGTGGGGGGACAAAAGAGAGTCAGTTGAAGGGGTGGATGATGGAGGCAGAGGGATAGGAGTTGGGGCTGAGGGTGAGGAAGGGATAGAGGTGGAGGGAGGAGAGGGGAGGGAGGGTAAAAACCAGAGGAAAGAGGGATGAAGGGATGGGGATGGAGAAGGGAGGGGAGTGGGGGATTGAAAATAGGGGGGAGGAGGGTTCTGGGTGTTCATAGTGACTACGGGCTACAGAAACTGACACTGGCTTCCCCGGCAGGCCCCGCGCATGGGCACCTTCATGGGTGTGTACCTACCGTGCCTGCAGAACATCTTTGGTGTCATCCTCTTCCTGAGGCTCACTTGGGTGGTGGGCATCGCAGGCATCATGGAGGCCTTCTGCATGGTCTTCATCTGCTGCTCCTGTGTGAGTGACACCTCCCCCTCTCCTGACCGTTGTGGCAGACCAGGGACCTGGGGTGGGGGAGGGGGAGGGGAAGCACGAGACCTGAGTGTTTTGTAGGAATCACTGCGTATGATCTTTGAGAGTAAATCAGGTCTGATTGGTCCTTCCTGCATCTCACAAGCTGGTCCCTGATAGCCACTAACCAGGTTTCGCCTGGATCGTGTGTGTGTGTGTGTGTGTGTGTGTGTGAATGAGTGCATGTATAATTACACAAGTAATGCAGATTCATTGACGAAAAAGATAGGTGTACGGAAGGAAATAAAATTCACCTAGAAAACCCCAGTGGTTAACATTTTTGTAGGCCCAGACTCACAAAAAATGGGATTATGTGTCACAAACAGCTTTGTAATAGAATCCTTTCCATCCTCCCTAGAAAATCAAATATTCACGGAACACCTACTTCTCATCATGTTTACATTTCTTCACACATGATCCTTGAGCCACCTCTGCATGTAAGGTGGCCACTACTGATGGTAGAATGCCTATTTTATTTCTTTTTAAGTTTTTGTTTTCACAAAATTTCAGACATACAGAAAATTTGCAGGAATAGAACAAATATCCCTTCCACCAGACTCCCAAATGTTAACGTTATTGTATTTATTCCATCCTCTCTGTAAGTACCTTTTTTCCCCTGAATTTGAGAGCAAGTTGCAGACATGATGCCTCTTTATCCTAAATCCTTCAGTGTGTGTTTACTAAAAATGAGGACATTCCCTTATGTAACCACAGTACAATGATCAGAGGCAGGAAACTAACACTGATACGTTAATAATGTCTTAATAGTAACACATTAATAATGTTTTATCTGCAGGTCTTATTCAGATTTTGCCAATCATGTCCTCACTAACTGAAGAGAATTCAAGATCGCGTTTATCCTCATTTTTGATATCATGATTTTAGCCTCCATTAATCTGTAACAGCTGCTCTTTCTTTGTCTTGCATGACATTGACCCTTTTGAAGAGTATGGAGCAGTTAGTTTGTATGATGTCCCTTGATCTGGGTTGGTCAGATATCTCCTCATGACCGGATTCAGCTTAAGCATTTAGGCAGGAATACAGTACACCTATTTCATAGATGAAGAAACTGAGGCTTAGACAAGTGAAGTGACTTGTCCCAGATCAGACAGCTGGTCAGAGGCCAAGCTGGGATTTCCAGAGCTCTCTGATGCTATAGCTTGTGCTTCCTCCATGTGCATGGTGAATAAGAGATTTTCTTGACCAGAAGGACTTGGCAGGGGTAGAAGTTGGAACAGGACCAGAGAGAAGCTCAGCAAGGACTTGTGGGTTTGGCAGGTGTTTATGGGGTATAAGGTTTGGCACTGACCCAGGGCACTGCGGCCCCTGCCCTAGCTGCCACTCTGATGATCTCTCTCCTTGCAGACAATGCTTACGGCCATCTCCATGAGTGCAATCGCAACCAATGGTGTTGTACCTGGTATGTGATGGGGCTTCTTGGAGGGGAAAGGGGTCTGGTTGGTCAGGAGGGGGCCCAGATAGTTGGAAGGAAGGACAGGGCCATAGGCTTTGGGGGTCATCAGGACCAAGAGAGGCAATATTGAAGACCTGGGGGCTGGGCTATGATGTTTGTGGGGTAGTTGGGGACAGTGGTATTAAGGGGGAGGGAGGGAGGGAGGCAGTTGATGGAGTTGAACAGGGCAATGCAAGATCTCCCTTTGCCTGAGACCCTCCTCTCCATCATCCTATTTTTCTGAGCCATGACCTCCTTAGAGGGGTAATTAGCAACATGGTAATTAGTGCTGCAAAATCCACTCAGAGTGGCTGGCTGAGTCTCCCACCAGTCGTAGGGCTGTAGCCTGTAAGACGTGAGGCACAGAACAACCCCTTTCCCACCTCTGTCCTGGAGCCCCCTCACCCCCAGTGGCAGCCCAGTGCCCCTTGAACTTCTCACTGACACTAGGTTCTTTCTGCAGCTGGCGGCTCCTACTACATGATTTCCAGGTCTCTGGGCCCAGAGTTTGGGGGCGCCGTTGGCCTCTGCTTCTACTTGGGCACTACATTTGCTGGGGCCATGTACATCCTGGGCACCATCGAAATCCTGCTGGTGAGAGGGGCTGAGGAGGAGGTGTGGGGCCCCAGGTTGTCAATCAGTTAACCAATGCTCCCTGGACACCTCCTGGGGAGAGGTCCAAGCCACTCAGTGAGGCCAAAAGGAAATCAGATGTGGTTCTGTCTTTAAAAAATTCACAGTCTAGTTGGGGAGACAAGATACAGTAATTACGTAACGTGAACAGCTGTCGTTCATCAGGCACCCACTGTGCTCTCAGCAGAGTTCCAATTGCTTTACAGTCATTATCTTGAATCCTCACAAGGATTAAGTATTATTATGCCCATTTTACAAATGAGAAGCTCAGAGAGGTGACATGACTTGCTCAAGGTCACTCAGCTACCAAGTGGCAGAGGTGGGTCGATAAGAGTTAATAGTGGTAGAAATAATTAAAGTAATGTCACACAATAGCTGTATCTGGTGATTGCCTACCACGTGCCTGGGACTGTGCTGAATGTTCTCTGTGAATGTTAATTGTGCAGGACTGATGACCAATGGGTTGCAAAAGAGAAGAAGGATGTGAGGGAGCCGAGTAAGAGACATGTTAGGAGTAGTGACTGATGAGAAGAAATCAGGGTGCTGGGCAGTGTTTGAAGGAGAGGCTAGTGATGTGGGTCTCGGCTCAAAGCAATTCTGCTCAATGCACAAAATTGGAAAAATATCAAAGAATGTAAAAAAGGAAATAACAACTGCCTGAAGAAAATCACCATTAACATTTTGGTGTATTTCCTTCTTCTTCTTCTTTTTTTTTTTTTTTTTTTTTACCACGTGAAATTGTATTCTGTCCTTGTAAAATAGACTCCATAGATTTCCCTAAGTAGCTAGAAACTCCCTTTGTAATATCATTTATAAACGAAAATAACTTTTTAAGAATATAAACATATTAACATTCAGTCTAAAAATTTTAGAAAATACAAATATGCCGTAGGAATAAAAATGATCACATTTACTCCTATCCTATCATTGGATGTCATTTCCAGTCTCATACTACTGTAAATATACTGTGATTAGCAAGTATTTTCCAAAGCTCTTCCTGCACGTCAGGTTATATCCTTGGGGGTGATTCTTAGTTGGTTCTTGCTGTGTCACTCACCTGACCTCCTTGCCCCCTTTCCACAGGCTTACCTCTTCCCAGCTATGGCCATTTTTAAGGCAGAAGATGCCAGTGGGGAGGCAGCAGCCATGTTGAACAATATGCGTGTGTATGGCACCTGTGTGCTCACTTGCATGGCCACTGTGGTATTTGTGGGCGTCAAGTATGTCAACAAGTTTGCCCTTGTCTTCCTGGGTTGTGTCATCCTCTCCATCCTGGCCATCTATGCTGGGGTCATCAAATCTGCCTTCGACCCACCCAACTTCCCGTAAGTGCTGTTGCTCTGAGTCTAAGGCATCGTCCTCCTCCTCCCTGGTTAGGTTTCAGGGTCTGCGACGCCAGTCTCTGCCAACCTCCCTCTCCTCATCTCTCAGAATCTGAGTCCTTGTGGATTTAGAGCAACCTCCCTTGGGAAGTAAAATCTCTCCTTGTTTGGGGGAAATCTCTACAGGGTGGGATAATGTTTCTGGAGGTGGGCAGAGTTTCCCTTGTGAGGGTCAATTGTTTGCTGGTGGAGCAGATTTGGGAAGAACCAAGTGGGATTATTTCTGAAGGGATGATTCTGTGTTAGAGAAGCATTTCCTGGCAGGAGACAACTTCCTGGAATAGGGCACCTTATTAGTGTTGGATACCTTCTCTGTTGGGGGAAAGGTCACAGAAGAGAGGGTCTAGAGTCTCAAATCTTTGTGGGTCCTGCCTCTTTCTTGAGGACAGATTCCCTTAAATCCCACCGCCCAGGACTGCACACAGAGACTGCTGTCCATGGTTCTGAAACATAGCATTGTACTAAAGTCGTGGTTCTTTGCTGTGGCTGCATATTAAAATCACTTGGGGGAGCTTTGAAAAAAAAAAAAACACCGATTCTGGGCTCCATCCCAATTAAATCAGGATCTCTGGATACGGGGCCCTGAGATCTGTGTTTTTTAGAGCTCCCCTGGTGGTTCTATTGTGAAGCCAAGGCAAGGTTATGTCCCTCCCCCATCTTCCTCCCTTGTTGCTCTCCCTAGGATCTGCCTCCTGGGGAACCGCACACTATCTCGCCATGGCTTTGATGTCTGTGCCAAGCTGGCTTGGGAAGGAAATGAGACGGTGACCACACGGCTCTGGGGCCTTTTCTGTTCCTCCCGTTTCCTCAACGCCACCTGTGATGAGTACTTCACCCGAAACAATGTCACGGAGATCCAGGGCATCCCTGGCGCTGCCAGTGGCCTCATCAAAGGTCTGGGGGGAGGGAAGAAGGCTGGTGTCCAGGGAACACTACAGGGATTGTGGGTTAAACAGTCAGGATTAAGGAACTCTACTTGGGATTCACTTAAACTCAATCAGTTTTAATTGAGCACCTACTCTGGGCCATCTTTCCTTGGCGTCTTGGAGGAATAGAGATGAAAGGGAGCCTTCAATATCTTACTACCTAGTAGGAAAGAAAGTCATCAGTTTAAACAAGTATTCACCACTAATTATCTCCGTGGTGTCTAGCACTGTGCTAAGCACCAGGAACATGATATAAATAAGTCACAGTCCTTGGCTCCAAGGAGTCCAATGGTGGACACAGATGTATAAGCAAATAAATTACAATATGAGTTGATGTGCCTTCAATGAACAGAGACCTCTCGGGGGAGGGAGTGGTCATGTGTATAAAGGGGCAAGACAAGGCTTCCTAGACTCATCTGAGGAGGGTTTTGAAGGAAAAATAAGAGATTTTGAGTTATACTAGGGGGATAAAGGAATTAAGGCGAAGAACAGCTTGCCTGAAAGCATGCAGACAGAGAAGAGCATATTGTGTCCTTCCAACCACAGATAATTTGGTATGACTGGGGCATAAAGTACAAAGGAAGGAGGGGCAAGAAATGATGTTGGAGAGGGTGGCATAAGCCAGATTGTGGCAGGCCTTGGAAGCCATATTGGAATGTTTGAACCATGTCCTGAGGGCAATGGGGGCCATGAAAGGGTTTCAAATAAGGGATGGACATGGTCAGTGTTATTTCTAAAGGTTCTTTTTGGCTGTTAATATGGATAAGGTAAAGGGAGAGAGAACAGGGAGTCCAGGAGGAGGCTGATGCTGAGTTCAGGTGACAGATGATAGTTTTCTGATCAAGAGTAATCAAGTGATGTCCATGGGAGTGGAGTGGAGCAGTGGTTCTCCCCCAGGGCTGTTTTGCCCCCCAGGAGGCATATAGCAATGTCTGGAGACATTTTTGGCCATCGCAACTAGATGGTTGTTACTGACATCTAATGCATAGAAACCAGTATTTTGCTAAACATTCTACAGTGCTGTAGGACAGCCCTCCACAACAAAGAATTATCTGGCCCCAAATGTCAATAAGGCTGAAGTGAGGAAATCCTGAAAAGGAGAGGAGGGGCATATTTGAGAAATATTTAGAAGGGATAATAGACAGAAATTGGAGATGGTTTTGAAACAGATATGGGGAAGGGGAACAGTTGAGGGCAATGTAAAGCTGTCTGAATTAATGATGGTGCCATTTACTTAGATAAGGGATACGAAAAAGGAGCTGGTTGTGAGGTGGCTGGCCAGTGAGACCAGTTTGGGACATATTGAATCAGTCTGAGATAGGTCTTTCTGTGTCTTTTTACCCTACTAGACTGGACTATTTGAGGGCAAGGACTAGATGTGATTCATGTGCAAAGCCTCTGCACATGGCCTGGCCCAAAGCAGGAGCTTAGGGAATGTCAGTGGAAATAAAATAGAGCCAAGGCCTTGAGGGAGTGAGAAGTGGTTGACCTTGACCCTTCTTTTTCTGCCCACCCCACCTCCTGGCCCTGGAGCTCTGGTACCCTGACTTCTGGTTTTCCTCCTAAGCATCATATCTCCTCCCCACAGAGAACCTCTGGAGCTCCTACCTGACCAAGGGGGTGATTGTGGAGAGACGTGGGATGCCCTCAGTGGGCCTGGCAGATGGCACCCCTGTCGACATGGACCATCCTTATGTCTTCAGCGACATGACCTCCTACTTCACCCTGCTGGTTGGCATCTACTTCCCCTCAGTCACAGGTGAAGGGGAGCTCAGAGAGGGAGGACTCTGCCTGAGAGTGATGGGTGGAGAGAGTCAATGATGATGTGGGGAATTTCTTAGTCCAGCAATCTCATCACATAGGCAGGAGCCAAAATCCAGTTCCCATTGCACAGATGAGGGAATTAAGGCCAGGAGAAGCCATGCCCAAGTTCTCACACCAGTCGGTATGCCAGGACTAGATCCCAGACTTCCTGGCTCCAAGGCTGGTGTCCTTTCTTCTTGTTCTGTCTTGTCTCCTGTGGCCCCTGTACTAGCTGCTCCTCTATTCACAGGGATCATGGCTGGTTCTAACCGTTCTGGAGACCTACGGGATGCCCAGAAGTCAATTCCCACTGGCACCATCCTGGCCATTGCCACCACCTCTGCTGTCTGTATCCTGCATTGCTGGGCTGGGACCACCGTGGATAGGGAGGGCTGGGAGGAGGGCAGCTGAAGCTGCTGCCTCACCCAGCTGGCCTGGGAGCAGAAAGGGGAATGTCATCCTGGGGATTCTCCTTCATCCTCTGCTACAGACATCAGTTCTGTTGTTCTGTTTGGGGCCTGCATTGAGGGGGTCGTCCTGCGGGACAAGTAAGTAAGGGAATTGGGGCTGATCCTGTTCTGGGTAGTGGGTGTATGGGGCCAGGTTTTGGGAAACAGACCCCGCAGAGAGTGTTGAGTCTGTGCAAGGGGACTTGTGGGAGGGAGATCACAGGCGATTGCTTGCAAGCTCACCTTCTTATATTTTATCTTTCTCCTGTCACTCCAGCTCAAGAAACTTGGATGGTGTCTCATTGTTTTTAGAATAATGCTACTTCCCTTTTTTTTTTTTGCTTTAAAATCTATTAACCCATTTAACATTTCTTAGATATCTATATGTTGGTCGCTGTCCAGTGTTCTAGGAGAGAATAAAAATAAATAACACATGCTTTTTGTCCTGAAGGAGCTCTTTGGGGGCTGATAACCACGCTCAACAACAGACTTGAAATGTAGAGCAGTAGGAGTGGGCCCTGGTAATGCACAGGAGGCCGAAATCCAGTCTTCAGAGGGTTGGGGAAGAGGAGGTGATGCTGGAAGTGCCTTACACACATTTTCCCACTTATCTTTCTCACTTTAAATGTTGAGTAGAGATCAGTTAGGTAACTAGGAGTGGGAAGGGCATTCTAAGTGGTGGGAACAGCATGAACAAAGGTGGAGGAGAGAAACAGTAGTGTGTGCGTGTGTGTGTGTGTGTGTGTGCGCACACACACACGTAGGTGCCTATAGCTGTAAGAAATTCAAGCTTCTGGAGCCTACACATTTGAAGGGTATGGGCACGCACCACTAGGAGGGTAAAGTAGGAGGTCTTGTCATGGAAGTCAGTTTCCATGGCTCCATCCTGGCTTCTGTAAGGTGGGGAATGGGGACATGCATCTGGAGCCAGTCCTGGAAGCCTAGTTTTTGGTACCAGGAAATTAGAGCTTTATTTTATTTAAAAAAAAAAATAGAGGAAACCCTGAAGGGTTTTAAGCAGGGGAGTGACCTGGCCAAGCGGACAATTTGCATATATTACACTTATTAGCTTTTAGGGGAACTTAATCTCCACTTATTTCATTTAATCAGAGACACCCCCCCCCCCTTGGGGCGCCTGTGTGGTTTAGTTGGTTGAGCATCTGACTTCGGCTCAGGTCATGTTCTCACAGTTTGTGGGTTCGAGCCCCACGTTGGGCTCTGTGCTGACAGCTCAGAGCCTGGAGCCTGCTTCGGATTCTGTGTCTCCCTGTCTCTCCCTTTGCCCCTCCCCTCCTCAAAAAATAAATCAACATTAAAAAAATTAATCAGAGGCCTCCCACAGAACTGCAAGGGATTCAGCAGGCCATCCGGTAAAACCCTTCATCTGATTTTGGAGTCCTTCAGCAACATCCCATTTGAGCACACCTCTGCTTGCACACTCCAGCCACAGGGCTCTCTCTACCTACTGAGGCAGCATCATTCAATTTAAGATAGTGTCACTGTTAGAAAATGCTTTTCTATGCTTCTCACATTAGATATCATTACCATAAATGAGGCCAGAACCCCATTTTTCAGATGGAGACACAGGTTCTAATAAGCCAAGAGATTTTTTTCCAGCTTAACATATTACAATATTGACCATTTACTAGAATCACTATTAGTGTCTTGTTCCAGGCATAGTGCAAAGCATTTTACCTGTGTTGGTTCCTTTTATCTTGTCACCAATCATACGAGATAGGTTTATAATGATTCTCATTTTATAGCTGAGGCAACTTACCCAAGGTCACACAGACAGAAATGCCCAGGACATTAGGAGCTTTGTCTCCCCCCTTGCTCCTAGAGAGCCTAGTCCTGTGATGGGTGTACAACTGGTCCTGGGGTTGGTGTGGGAGACACGCCCTGGAGATCCAGGTGGCATTGCTCACCCAGCATCTCCTGTCCCCTTGCTGCTTCATTCCAGGTTTGGCGAAGCCGTGAATGGCAACCTGGTGGTGGGAACACTGGCCTGGCCATCCCCTTGGGTCATTGTCATCGGATCCTTCTTCTCCACCTGTGGGGCTGGGCTGCAGAGCCTCACGGGGGCCCCACGCCTGCTGCAGGCCATCTCCCGGGACGGCATAGTGCCCTTCCTGCAGGTCAGTGAGGGGTGGAGTGTGGGAAGAAAAGCCCATCCATTATACCGGTCAGCCAAGCCACTGCCCGGAGAGGCCACCGGGTGAGCCAAGGCCCCCTAGGGCCCTGCTGCTCTGCACTACCAATAAGAAGAATGGGTGTGCCTTATTTGGGATTTGGCCCATGGTCAGTGCTATCTCTTTGGGCAGAGTTGTCTGCTCTTAGGGGAGAAACCATTAGCCCTCCTTTGGCTGAGTGATCAGGCAGGGAGGTAGCCAAAGGGTAAGTGTGGCTCTCTCCATGGTGCTTAAAAAAAAAAAAAAAAGATTTATGGAGCACACAGTCATGGCCACTTGCTGGTCCCTGTAGCTCCTCTCCATCTGTCCTACAGGTCCTTCTCTTCCCCTTAAGGGGTCATTTGAACTTCATTAACTGAAGTACCAATGTCAGAGTGGGAGAGACACAGCCAAAGACTGGCATCCCCTTGGGTAAGGGTGAGGAATACAGCATCCTCTCCCTACTTCCTCACTGGTTAGGGGATTCCTGCCTCCATTGCACTGGTCCCCAAGACTGGACAAGAGAGACAAGAAGTGCCTAAGATCTCAGACCTTTATGATGGTTGCTCTGTCCCCAGGTCTTTGGCCACGGCAAAGCCAACGGAGAGCCAACATGGGCCTTGCTCCTGACGGCCTGCATCTGTGAGATTGGCATCCTCATTGCATCCCTCGACGAAGTTGCCCCCATCCTCTCTATGTGCGTGCTGGCCTCTTGCCCTCCCCATCAGCTCTGGGGGGGGTGTCTCTCTACCTGGATCCTCAGTTGTGACCCTGGATAGCCCACCCAATAGTGTAACAACCTGTCTTTTGTTATATGAAGATTCACTCCCACACACATCAGGGTGTGCTGAAAGGGGATCTGGCCCTTGAATCCCATTCCAGAATGTGATCTGGCCACCTCCTCAGTTTCTTATCCTCTTTCCCCCCCTTTCTTTCCCTATGTTTCTCTTTCTGTTTCTGCCTCCCTTTGCATCTCTGCCTCTCCTGGGGCCTTTCTGTGTTCTAGGTTCTTCCTGATGTGCTACATGTTTGTGAACCTGGCCTGTGCCGTACAGACACTGCTGAGGACCCCCAACTGGAGGCCACGCTTTCGATATTACCACTGGTGGGTGCCCTGTGCCCTTCCCTGCCTAACAGAACACTCTCCTATCTCCACCCCCACCCCACTTCACCCTAGCCCATCCCCTAGGTCTAGGGGTCCCAAAATTTAAAAAAAGGAGTCCATTTCTCCAGCTTTTGTAGCCCAAGTAGCATGAAAAAGGTTCTGGAGAACCTTATAACCACAAATAATAATATAACACAGTCGTGAACAGTCTCGGCTATAGTCCCTCCCTCCCCACAATGCCCAACGTCTTTCAGTCTAGAAGAGGAAACCTCAGTGTCCTCAGCTGTGAGATGGGGATGACAACTGCACTGACCTCAGGGGCCCTCGTGAGTGTTACAGGGTTTAGTGCATGGAAGATTCTTATTATGTGGAGCCTGGGGCTCTTCTGATCATTTTACTTTATGGTCCTTCATCCTCACAATAGGCCTGTGGGGCAGACAGGGCAGGAATGACCATGCTTGGTCTACGGAGAGGGAACAGGCTCAAACAGGGGAAGGGAGTAGCCCAAGGTTACTCAGAAAGTCTCCAACAGACTTGGACTTGAACCCAGCTGCCTGACTCCCATCTCAGTGCTCCTGCTTTGCCAGTTACCTCCTCCTGGGGACACACTCTTCCCAGGAGATCTTGCCTACAACTCTCTCCAGACACCTGTGCCTCAGAAACCATCTGGCAGGGTGGTGCGGCAGGGTCTAAGGCACTGGGACAAGGCAGTGTGTTCTCAGGAGTGGGGGGGGGGGTGTCATGGAGTGGTGCTGTCTGTGGCTGCTCATTCACCCAGAAGCTCCCAGATTCCCATGGTGCTCTTGGAGATGATGGTGTGAGTTCCCCCAGACCTGAGCTGCCCTAGACCTCCCAGTTCTTGCCTTGTTGTCTGAGCCCCGGGAACCAGTGACAGTCCTGCTGGGACTCAGAGGCTGGGTCTTCCTCCCATTGTTCAGGACACTCTCCTTCCTGGGCATGAGCCTCTGCCTGGCCCTCATGTTTATCTGCTCCTGGTATTACGCCCTGGTGGCCATGCTCATTGCTGGGCTCATCTACAAATATATCGAGTACCGCGGGTAAGTGTGGGGAAGTGGGGAGGGCCAGAAGGGGGTAGGGATGGGGTAAGAGTGGGGAGAGGCTGGGGATGGAGGGGAGGGGGAAGGGTGATGGGGGTGGGATTGGGAGATAGAGGACAGGAGTTGAGGGAGGGGCTGAAGCTTCGAGAAAAGGAGGTGGCAGAATGGCTGCACATTGTCTGCTGGGGCAGCCACTTCTGTGTGCGTGGTTCTTCCTGACACCCCTGGCTTTCTACTCTGGTTGATCCCCTTGGGTCCCCAGGGCAGAGAAAGAGTGGGGTGATGGGATCCGAGGCCTGTCCCTCAGCGCTGCACGCTACGCCCTCTTACGCCTGGAGGAAGGGCCCCCACATACCAAGAACTGGAGGTAAGTGGCCAGGTGCACGTGAGAGGGCCCAGGCGAAGGACAGGAAGGGAGCAGGGCCTGACTCTCCCTCACCTGTTTTGTTTGCTGGGTGGTGTTCCCGCCACGATGGTGTGTCCTTAATGTCTCCTCCTCTGCTCAGCCTAGTCTGAACCTTTCCCACCTGCGGTACCTGGGGTCAGGCTGAGGTACCATCCATTGATCCCCCCATTCACCTATCATGTGTTTAAAAACATGTGTGAATGCATGATCTGTGCCGGGCCCCTTTCCAGTGTCTGGGGACCTAGAGAGTGAATCGTTCCACGGAGCAGGAACACACAGAGACAGATAAATGTAATATCGTGTAGCATTTGCTCTAGGAAAGGTGGACCCATTCACTTTGAGAGTTATAGGGGGCTTCTAGAAATTTCTAGATTAAGAACAATCCCTTCACTTTATTCGTGTGAACATCGGGGACCAGAGAAGGTCTCAGAGGCCACGGAAGGCAGAACCGGAAGCAGAATCTTTACCTCCACCTCTCAGCCCCGCCTGCTTTCTAGCTGATTGCTCTGCAAGCCCAGCCCTCGCTCATCTCCCTCAGGTCACTTTGCCGAGAGGAAGGCCTGAACTCTGAGCTCTGACTAGGACACTGTTGGCTTGCACTTGCTGATGTCTACTAAACTGGGTCTTCCAGAGACCCGGGCTTTGCATTGTTTGTGAATTCTTAAATGCTTGGCACAGGGTCTAGCCCAGAGTGCTCAGAGAATGCTCTTAAACTGATGGTTGATTGGATGGATGGGATGGCCAAATGAAAAAGGAAGTGAATGGATAAACAGATGAGTAGATGGCTAAGTGTATATATGTATGGGAGGGTGATTGGTGAATAGATGAACGTGTGAATGGTTGGTGGCAGGTGGATGTTAGATAACTAGGTGAATAATGCATATGTAGGTAAGTTAATATGGATGTGAGTGGGTGGCGGAAGGATAAAATGGATGGGTGGGTGACTGGGTGGATGGATGAGTGAGGTGGACAGCGAGATGGGTAAGTGGGTGGGGGTATAGAGGATGGATGGCTAGTAAGCTCACCAGTGTTTTGGTGTGTGGGGGCGTGGTGTATGGTGGGTAGAAGTTGGGTGGGTGTTGAATGGACCTTGAATCCTTTTCAGGCCACAGCTGCTGGTGCTGGTGCGCGTGGACCAAGACCAGAATGTGGTACATCCACAGCTGCTCTCACTGACCTCCCAGCTCAAGGCAGGGAAGGGCCTGACCATTGTGGGCTCTGTCCTTGAGGGCACCTTTCTGGACAACCATCCCCAGGCCCAGCGGGCAGAGGAGGTGAGAGGAGTCCCTGGTGGGAAGGGGGCAAGGACAAGTCCCTTGACTTGACCCTTTACACTTTGCCTTCTTACCTCCTTTGGGGTCAAAGGTGGCTCATGCTTTTCTTTCTTCTTTCTTAGAAGAGGAATCTAAGGACTCAGCGAGTGAGTTCCTTAGAATCCAATTGTCAGAACCAAAGACCATCAGAGCCAAAAGGGCCCCATTTTATGGATAGGGAAACTGAGGCTTAGAGAAGTCAGGTCATTTGTCTAAGGACAGAAAACAGACTCAAATTAGGACTGCTTGACTCCTACTCCAGGCTTCTCCCTGCCAACGTATAAATCTTTCAAAGTGTTTTCACATCTATGATTCTTTCGACCCTCACGCCACGTGAAGTTGGCAGTGTGAGTATCCACATTTAGTACAAGGGGAAACAGGCCCAGAGAGGGAAGACAGCTTGCTGAAAGTCACAGAGCTGGCTGGGAGCATAGTCCGAATTTGAGCCTGCGTCCCTGGCTCTGGGTCACCTGCTTCTAAGAGCACCGGTCTGTACTCTTAGTGTACGGGGCCAGCGTGGGCAGGGGCGGCTGGCTTCTGTGTTATGGGGCACTAACACGTGTCTGGAACCTGGTGGGTAGCTGAGCAGGTGGGTTCTGTCTTCGATCCAGGCTTCTCTCCCCTTGGGGCTGTGACTAGTTGTGGAGAAAGGAAAGGGGGCCGGAGGGGGGAGAGGAGAGATGGGGAGGAGTACCCCTAATGGCTTGTGACAGTTGCTGTTTCTGCCTCACTGGGCCGTTCACACCAATCTGTCAGGGCCCAGGGCTGGAGGCCTCCACTGGTCAACTTCCTTCAATATGGAGTGGGTGAGAAGGTGCTGCGAACCAGACAGAGGGCTGGGCCTGGGGAGATGGGGGGTGGATAAGACCAGATCCCAGGCCTCAAGGTGCTCACAGGCTAGTGGGAAGATAGAACGTACCCAGAAGGCTCTCAAGCCTTCCTGCTGTTGGTAGATGCTTCACTAGGGTTCATATCATCAGAATAATAGAATGTGTTGCGTGCTTCCAATCTGTCAAGCAGCATGCTGCCTTACCCACATCATGTCCTGTAATTCTGCCTGTTCTTCAATGAGGTAGCTGCCATCCCCATTTGACGGATGGGCAAACTGAGGCTCACAGAGGTTAAGCGATTTGCCTGAGGTCACACAGCCAGGAGGTGCCCGAGGTAGGCGTTGAAGCCCTCTCTGCTTGACATCAGGGTAGGGGTTTAGAGCGTGGGGGATGGTGTCAGAGCCCTGGAGTTGAACCCCTACAATAACATACCCACTAGCTGGGTGGCCTTAAGGAAGACTTAATTTCTCTGAACCTCAATTGCCTCATCTATAACATAAGACTAATAAGAATCCTACCTTCATAGTGCAGGTTGAGTGTGCATTGAAAATGCTCATCATTATGCTAACTTTTAAAAGTTGTTAAAAACAAATCGTCGGGGCACGCACAGCAGCCCAGTTCCGTTCTGGTCTGGGTGGGGGGTGGTTTCTGAGAAGGTGACATTTGAGTTGGGCCAGCAGGGTGTGATCTGCAATGGGGGGAGGGTCCCGGTGGGGGTGGAGGGCTTGCCAGCGAAGGCAGGGTGCAGGAAGTGTGGGCTAAGGTCACAGACGGCTTCGCCGGATCCACAAGGAATGGGGCTAATAGGTGATGGGGAGCCATGCGCGATTCTGGTGCCAGAGACTGACGTGATCGGAGCTGAGCTTCGAGAAGATGGGGACAGTGAAGGGGAGAGACAGCCGGAATGGAGGCCTGAGGCTCGTCCTTGTCTGACACGCCCCTCCCCCCATCTCCCAGTCCATCCGGCGCCTGATGGAGGCAGAGAAAGTGAAAGGCTTCTGCCAGGTAGTGATTTCCTCCAACCTGCGTGACGGCGTGTCGCATCTGATCCAGTCCGGGGGCCTCGGGGGGCTGCAGCACAACACCGTGCTGGTTGGCTGGCCCCGCAACTGGCGGCAGAAGGAAGATCATCAGACATGGAGGAACTTCATTGGTAACACTGGGTGGGCCGGGGACAGCGGTGGGTGGTGGGCTCTCCCTCTTGGGCCTGGGGGCTCTTTCCCGGGTGTCGCACATGCGGGGGTCGGTGCTCAGAGCTGGCCATGTGCCAGGCGCTGAGGACTCAGGTGTGAGGGAGATAGTCTTGGGCCCTGCAGAGCTGACTCAGCCCTGAGAGAGAGAGTCAGTGGAAGGCAGCGGAAAGAGCTACAGCTGCGAAGTCAGAGAGGCCTGGGTCTCAATCTCACCTCTGGCCCTTCCTAGCTGTGTGATCGTTCACAAGTGACTCACCCTCTCTGAGCACTAGACGCCTTGGTAGTAATATAATATCGGACATGTATAGACTGTGTTCTGTGTGCCAGACAAGTTGAGCCTCTCTCTAAGCCTCTTATCCTCTCAGCGGTCCCGTGTGGGCTGGCGAGGCAGTGTCATCTCCCCTTTACTGGTGTGAACCGGAGGCCCAGGCCCGGAGAGATGGAGGAATTTGCTCCAGATCACACAGCTGGGCGCCTAGAGGCTGCCCTGTTGACTCCAGGCTATTCTGGCTCCTTTCCGGGTGGATCATAGTTAAAGGCAGTTGAGAGGATAAACCAGGCCGTGCACGGAAGAGCTCCTGATAGGAAGGGCAGGTGGTCTCATTGCCACTTGACAGGTGGGGAAACTGAGGCCCAGCAAGGTCGAGAGGCTTTCCCCAATCCAAACAACAATTCAGTGATGAGACCTACGTAGATGCTGGTTTTCTGACTACTCAGGCCAAGGCCGGGGCTGGGTGGGGTGGGGTGGGGTGCTGGGTGCCAGGAGCCTTGGTGCAGGAAGGGACCGGGGTCGCTCTTCTCCCCTCTGGCCCTCTCCTTGGCCTTCCCCAGAGCTGGTCCGGGAAACCACAGCTGGTCACCTGGCCCTACTGGTCACCAAGAACGTTTCCATGTTCCCTGGGAACCCCGAGCGCTTCTCCGAGGGCAGCATCGACGTCTGGTGGATTGTGCACGACGGCGGCATGCTCATGTTGCTGCCTTTCCTGCTGCGACACCACAAGGTGAGCGAGCGTGGCTCTGCGTGGCTCGTGGGCTCTGGCCAGGGCCAGCCTCCACGTGAGCCCCTCCCCGGGAGCTCCTGGAAGAGGGGGGCTGATCGCCTCCCTTCCCCTGAGATGTTAGGACCTGAGTGTGTCTCCTCTGGCGGGTGTCCTTGCCTTGTAAAGGAGAGCGCTGCTTCACCCTTGCAAGCGATACTTTAATGGGGACTCTTACCTAAGCGGGGGAGGGGGGTGGTTTGTAGGGAGTGGCCTCCAAGGTAGAGGATTTTGGGTCTGCGTGTGTGTGTGTGTGTGTGTGTGTGTGTGTGGCGGGGGCGGGGGAAGGTGGGTGGGAAGGGTGAGGGACAGGGTCCTCTCTAGGTTCTGACCTTGAATTTTCTCACTGCATCTGGGCTGGGCTTTTCTGGGTCCCCTTCACCCCTCCAGGTCTGGCGGAAGTGCAAGATGCGCATCTTCACCGTGGCCCAGATGGACGACAACAGCATCCAGATGAAGAAGGACCTGACCACCTTTCTGTACCATTTACGTATCACCGCGGAGGTCGAGGTCGTGGAGATGGTGAGTCCCTACCAGCCACCCCTGAAGTTCTGGAGTCCTAGCCGGCCCTCTTTCCTCTTGGCCCTAGCACCAAATAGGGCGACCCCCAAATCGATCAGCTTATGATGCTGGATCCCTTCCCCATCTTACCTACCTCTTAGCCTCTCTTCGAGTAACCCAAGAGTCTGCCCATGTATCCATCCATCCGTCCCTCTCTTCTTTACAAGAATAGCCAAGTCATTATATGTAAGGTACTGTCTTACGCCACATTTTATATATATGTGTATATATATATATATATATATATATTCTTACAACAACCAGTGAAACAGATACAATTATCAGCATTTTCATTTTACAGATTAGGAAGTTGAAGCACGGAAAGGTTAAGTAATTTGCTCAACAGGACAACCAAATGGCAGAGCCACGATGCAAACCCTGGCAGGCTGACTTCAGAGTCCAGGCCCCTGGCGATTACACCGCATGGCCTCTCATCCATCCGTCCCCCTCGGTTTATTTACGCATCCACCCATCCCTCTGTGTATTCATTAATGTAGTCATTCACTCAACTACCCATTCATCCATATATGTATTCATTCATCACTTTGTTCCTTTAAAATTTCTTCCCCTTCTCCATTCACCCGGGTAATTAATTAATCTGCTCATTCATTAATTCACCCATTCACACCCTGGTCCTGTGCTGGGCTGAGGAGGGAATGAGCAGCATTGTCTTCAAAGAGCATTGTCCTCTGCTTCGTCCTTGCCTCCCACAGCTATTGGTTAAACTAGGTCATTAGAGAGAGAAGCCCTAGGCTGGCAGAAGGAAGGGGGTCCGCCTCCCTTCCCTTGGCCTTGCACCTGAGCTCATGCTTTCCTCCCTTGCCCCTGTCACTCTACCCTGCCCCCCCGCCCCCCCCCCCCCCCCCGTCCCTGTCCGCCCACAGCATGAAAGCGATATCTCGGCGTACACCTACGAGAAGACATTGGTGATGGAGCAGCGTTCTCAGATCCTCAAACAGATGCATTTAACCAAGAATGAGCGAGAGCGCGAGGTGAGGTTGCCCTGGCTGGGCTCTGAGAGCCTCAAGCTGCTGCCAGTTCTGGGTCTGCACAGGTTAGGGATGGCCCGGGGCTCACACTCCTGGCCATTGGCACGGCCTTCACCCTAGAGTATTACTCATCACCCTTATTCCCTTCAACCCCACCTCCCTAGCAGCAGGGGTACATTGCACCTACCAAGCCTGCCAGCCAGGATGCAGAGGGCTTTGGCACGGGTGACAGATTTTCCTCTGTATGTGACTTCTGGGGCCCAAGGGAGAATCGTGGAAGCTAAATATGTATGGATGATGATTCCTCATGGGCGTGGGCTCCGAGTGTGGGGGATCATGTGATAGACCCTGCGAGAGTGGGTAACAGATGGTTATTTAGGGATATAGCTGATGGTGGGAGTTGGGGGCATACCTCCTAGGGTACGGTTGATGAGTTCTCAGGGGGTAATGATGATGAGCCCCCCACGGGGTATGGGTGTAAGATCTCCCAGGTGTGAGTAATGTGGACCACTAGCGCCCCGAGTTGGGATGAAAGCCCACCCCTTGGTGAAATGAGTGATGGTAACTGTGGCCGGACACTGAAGAGCTCTGGGGGGCAGGTGACAGGTTGCCTGTGGAATCGATCCTGTAGGTGAGAGCGACAGACCATGGTTGAGGGGGTCTCCCAGGTGTGGATAATATATTTCTCAGATTTGGTTAATGGATCTTCAGGGGAATGAGTGGTGGGTACCTTTTTGAGCTGGGAAAGGTGAGCACTTCAAGGATGTTGTCCAGGGTGATAGTGAACACTATAAAAAAAAAACAACAACAACAACGGCATGTGCACCGACCAGTTGGAACCGACACTGGACCGAGGTGCTAAGAAAGAGCCCTGCTGGGCCAAGTGTTAACCCTTTGCTTGCTGCACGGTGGGGAGGTCAGGGGTTCGGCGGATGAGTTGGAGCGGCCAGGCCAGCGGGGCAAAAGCTATCTGGTATGGAAGCCTTGCAATGTTTTAACAGCTGGTACGGCTCCCAGAAGTGTGCCTCGTGGCTGAACATCAGCTCTGGAGGTAGCTGTTTGCAGGGCACGGGTGGTGACTCCTAGCCGAGCTGGCGCTCACCTGTGTCACTCCGTAGATCCAGAGTATCACAGATGAGTCTCGCGGCTCAATCCGGAGAAAGAATCCAGCCAACACTCGGCTCCGCCTCAACGTCCCAGAAGAGACCGCTGGTGACAGTGAGGAGAAGCCAGAAGAGGAGGTGTGCGCCTGGGTGGTTTGGCCCCAGCCGGTGGGAGCCGCGCCTCTGGCCTCGGCCAAGGGAGTCACGTGCTGCCCGCCCCTTCCTTCATCTCCCAGGTGCAGCTCATCCACGACCAGAGCGCTCCCAGCTGCCCCAGCAGCTCTCCGTCCCCGGGGGAGGAGCCTGAGGGGGAGGGCGAGGCCGATCCTGAGAAGGTGCATCTCACCTGGACCAAGGACAAGTCGGTGGCAGAGAAGAATAAGGGCCCCAGTCCCGTCTCCTCGGAGGGCATCAAGGACTTCTTCAGCATGAAGCCGTAGGGGTCTGGGGGCTGCGGGCTGGGGGCTGGGGGCTGGGGTGAGCCTGCAGGGTCTTTGCTCCCCGTGGCAGAGCAGATGAGCAGAGGAGGTCCTGGTGGGAAGACCCCGCCCAGACCTTGTCTGGGCGTCCCCATCCGAGGACCTGGGGTCGGGCCGATGGCCGAGGGTCGGCGCTCCCACGTGCGCCGTGAAGAAGCGAAGGGGGTGTGGCCGGGAGAGCGGGACCCGCGAGCGCTGGGTGGGGGAGGGGGAGGATGGTGGCCCAAGTGCTCAGCCCCTCCTTCTTCTGACCCCTCTCTCGTTCTTCCTCTCTTTGCTTCTCTTGTGTTTCCTGAAGGGAGTGGGAGAATTTGTAAGTGCTTCAGGATTTTTTAATTCTCTCTTCTGGGTTGGCCAGGGTCCCTGCTCTCCTCAGTCTGTCACGAACCCTCAGCGCGGGCCCCTGGCCGTTTGGGGTCTCTTGAATAGCCCAACTTGGAGAGGTCTGGGGTTGACCGGTGCCAGCGGCCCAGTGCGCCTGGGGCTGGAAGGGCACTGGGTCCTGCCCTCCGGCTTCGGGCTCACGCGCCCGCCTCCCCTCCTGCCTCCCCCAGGAACCAGTCCAACGTGCGGCGCATGCACACTGCCGTGCGGCTGAACGAGGTCATCGTGAAGAAATCCCGGGATGCCAAGCTGGTGTTGCTCAACATGCCTGGACCTCCCCGCAACCGCAACGGTGACGAAAATTGTATCCAGGACCTAAAGTGGGGCGTGCGGGAGGGAGGCGGACGTCAGGGGCAACGGGGTCCTCGTCCTGGGAGGGAAGAGCCGAGGCGTTCCCGCGTCAGGAACCTCAGACCGGGAGGCGGGCCCAGGGGTCCCCGGCGCCCGATCGCGACCCTCCCTCCACTCCGTCTTGGCGAAGGGGACGCGGCTTTTCTCCTTGACTGGCGCTCAGACATGGAGTTCCTCGAGGTCCTCACCGAGCACCTGGACCGGGTGATGCTGGTCCGCGGCGGCGGCCGCGAGGTCATCACCATCTACTCCTGAGAGCCAGGACCTGCCACCCGGGCCCGAGCGCGCCCGGCCGGCGGCCCCGGAGCCCTCGCCGCGCCCCCCGCCGCTGTCACCGTTTACATACAGACCCTGTGCCCGCGCCCTGGCCCCTTTCCCCGCTGCCTGAAGCCCGGAGGCCACGCCGCTCGGGGCTGACTCGGAGGGGACCGCCCCGCGCGGAGGCCGGAGCCCGAGCGCCCCGTTGGCTCGTCGCTCTGCGGGCCCGGCCTCGCCCCGCCGGAGGAGACGCTGCAATAAGGCCGGGGAGGCGCGGAGGGCGGAGGCGCGGGGCCGTGAGGAGCGCCCGCGGGCCGCGCGGCCGCGTCCCCTCCCCAGCCCCGCCCGGTCCTCCTCGGCGCCCCGGCGCGGGCCCGGCACCCGGGCGGCCCGAGGGCGCGCGGTGGGGAGGCCGCGCCCGGCCCGACCCGCCGCCCCTCCGCGCGGGGCCGCGCCTATACATAGTGTACAGGAGACATCGCGTGTATTTTTAACGTCCCCATATTTCTGTGACTAGAAGCGCAACGGACTTCTCTGCTCGCCGCCTTCGAGCTCTCCCGCTGGGGGCACGCGGGGGAGGCGGCGGCCTCGGGAGGCTGGGTTTTCCTGGACGTCCGCGAGTTTGGGAGCAAAAGTGCTTTCGGCCCAGGCGGGAGTCGTGGTCCTGGCCCCTCGACACCCCCGCTCCGCTCTCGCCTCCTCGCCCTTCCCGCGCGCCCCCGGCTTCCGACCCTTCCCGCAAGTTCGTTTTGGTGATGGGGTGAGACCAGCGCCCGGCTTTTCCTGGATCCGCCTCCCAGCGGCTGCGGAGACGCGCGCAGCCGCCCCTCGGCTCCCCGCGAGCCGGAGCCAGGACCGGGGAGGGGCTGCTGGGGGCGGGGGTGGTGAGGGGATGGGGGGCGGAGAGACCGAGGAAGCCCCGCCCCCGTGCCTTCATCGGGGAGCGGGCGTCTCTCCTCGTCGGCCGGTCGCCTGCTCCCCCTATCCCATGGCTCCTCGCCAAAGACTGAAACCGGGGAGCTGGAGGGCGTCCCCTCCCCGGAGTTGCGTCCCTGGGACAGGCGAGGGAGGAGGGGAAGCGATTTGGGTTTAGGGGCCAGACCCACCGGGGAGGCCCCAGCTCTGCTCCTGATGTTCCCTCCCCTGTCCCCACCCGGCAGCTGGCAGCTCCGGCCTCGGGGACCCAGCCGCCTTCTCCCGCGTGCCGGGGCCGGGCCTTGCTGCCCAGCAGCGGCCTCTAGCTGCGTCTCCCAGGCACCCGGGCCTGGGGGAGGGCTGGAGTCGCCATGTGCTTTGTTCTAAGCGCCTCTCTGCCCTCCTCCAACCAGGACCCAAAGCCTTTCTTTGGCTTCTCCAACTCCAGTCCTTGGCGCTTCTGCTCCACGCAGCCCGGTCAGAGGCGCCGTCTATCCCTAGAGAAGGCGCATTGGGCGGGCTCCCTTCCCCCAGGGCACGTCACTAAGGGGGACAGGCACTGCATGCTCGTTCCAGCGCCCTCTGGGACCGGGTTCAGTACCTCCAGCTCCAGGTCCCTGACATTTGCACCTAGTTAGACATCCTGCCCACCTCCCGGAGCTGGGGCTACTGAGTACTCCTGACCTCACCACCTCCTTCCCTTTGAGCCCAAGGCGGAGAGCTGGAGCTGTTGCCGTCTATAGACTGGGTCAGGTGTGGCTGGAGGTAGGTCTCAGTATCTGACTGTTAGGCCAAGGCCCTCTGAGATTTGGTAAGGGGGCAAGATGGACTCTCCAGAAGGTTGGAAATATTAAGACACCAGGCCCCCCCACCTGACCCCCCTGCATCTTTCAAAAGACCTTCGAGAACCACAGCTGGGTCTAGCCTTCTGGGGGCCTGAGCATCCCCAGGCTAAGTGGCAGCCTGGGCAGAAGGGGAAGGGGCTGTATCAACACCACCAATTAGGGAACCAAAGTTGCACTATCTGGGCCCAGAATGTCTGGTTGGCAAGAGCAAAGTTTCTGTTGAAGAAGACAAACATCCCATAACAAAACCCAAGTTTTCTGTGCTACATGTGCAATATTTGTTATGAATGTTATCACAGGTCATTCATCAAATTATCTTTATAATCATTGTAGCTAGATGTTTCATGTCCATTCAAGTGACTTTTATTCTGAGTGCAATATTTCAATAGCCTCGTAGTGATAGTGTTGCTTTTGTTTTAGCCGATCTATGTGCAGGGCAATGCAATGAAGTTGAAAACCCTTGTAAATAGGAGAGGTTGCAAACCAAATCAAGATTATTTATTACTATTATTAGGCCTGCCTTTAATTTTCAGTGTGTTTCAGTATTCCGCATTCCGCCTCAGTACTGATCTTGTGTTCTTTGTGCCAACACGGAAAGGAGCGCGTTGGTTCTTTCCTTTCTTGTTGAATGCTCCTCCGCTCCCATTTAATGCTTTACAGCTTTTACTGTATTTTTTAGACTCCCGTCTGCACAAAATGCAATAAAAATAATTTTATTATACCCTTCACAGCCTGAGGTGTGCTGTATGGACCCTTGAGGGGGAAGGAGCGGAACTCAAGGTGGCTCTTCGGAAGGGGCCCTGCCTCATCACACCCCGACCCACGGTCCCTGGCTGGGCTGCGCCTCAGGGTCTGGTTGCTGGGGACAACCAGGTCAGGCCGGTCGACCTCGCCCCCTTCCCCAGGCTCCTGGCCCTTAAATGCTCTTCCAGGCTCCCACTTTCTATGACTCTACGGTTCTGCCAACTGCCCACATAGTGGGTAGAACACAGGGTGGCAGCTGAGGCCAAATCGAAGCAGGAGAGCACCCTGCTCCACTGGCCAGCGGCCAGAAACGGCCTCCTCAGAAACGTCCCTTTCCCAGAGTGAGCGGACAAGCCTGCCGCCACACTGAGAGTCCACCACAAACAAGCACGTTTAACACAGCATCATAATTAGCCAGCAGGCTTTTGCTCTGACCTGATGTTAAAGCTTCTGACCGGGGGAGGTGTGGCAGAAGAGGACTAGGGTTAGAGGAGGTCTTCGGGGCTGACCGCAACCACAGATGAGGACAAGAGGGGGCAGGCGTCATGGCAGACGGGAACCAGTCAATGTTCCGTCAGGGGCCCTCACCTTCTGACTGGGGAGGGAATGCCCCTGAAGTTATTCACACCCCAAAAAGACAACACAGCTTTTACTTTTTCATTTTAATAAAAAGTAATCATCTCATCTTATTAACAACACAGAATTCCAAAGAGGAAAAAAACACTATAGAACACAAACAGGTCAGAACATAAAACGCTGCCATCGGGGACCTTGAGTTTTTGAAAGCATTGTTCGCTCAGCCACTGGCAAGGACTCAGCTGAGGTCCCTGCCCTCCCTCATCCCTGCAGGGGACCCTTGAGACTGTGACCCACAGGGCTCTGATGAGCACCATCCCTAGGGAGAGGGCAGCTTCCTTTGGCTCCATAGAGAGCAGCAGCCAGAAGTCCTCCCTCTAATAATTTCACTCTGGCTCAAAAGTTATGAACAACCACCTGTATCAAGGACATGCCCAGCTACCAAAAGTCTGACATCAAAATGGTCCTTACCTCCTGCTGCTCAGAAACAGAAGAGTCCAAATGAAAATAAGAGCCTGATTTCTGAGCCAAAAGCTCAAACAATCACTGAAAAAAAAAAGGGTGTTCCCTGCCAGAGTCTAGAGTTGCTTTCTCAGAACCTCCATGAAACCAGCACTGGAGAGGGAGAAGCTGACAAAAACGTTAAGGGGGTGAGAGTGGTCAGGGCCCAGATTACAGTTCTTGTTGAACTGCTGGTGACTGGAGCTGTTCAATCCATTGGAGATCCTCCAATGAAATGAAAAGAAAGAGAAAAAAAGAAAGGAAGAAAGAAAGAAAGGGAAAGAAAAAAGAAAAAAAAGGAAAGGGGAGGAAGGAAAAGAAAGAAAAAGAAAGAAAGAGAAAGGAAGAAAAAAGAAAGAAAAGAAGAAAGAAAGAAAACCCCAAACTAACAACCCTGGATTAGGCAGAAAAGCGCCTGCTTCCGTGGCCGCCACGCACTCTCCTAGACAAACCCCAGAGCAGCTGCTTTATGAAT
This sequence comes from Panthera uncia, assembly GCF_023721935.1. NCBI lineage: Eukaryota > Metazoa > Chordata > Mammalia > Carnivora > Felidae > Panthera > Panthera uncia. The sequence goes on along the minus strand of NW_026057578.1, from coordinate 14,615,131 downwards.
CCTCCGGCAGACCCCATACACATGGAGCGGGGCACGAGGACACCGTGCCTGCCCAGCCCAGGCTGGCTTTCTGCAACCCTAGGAAGCAGCTGCAGACAGGAGCTTGAGCTCTGGTCGGCCTGTGTGAAGCTGAAAAAAACCTCGATAGGTTCAAAATGAACAAAGGCGGTGGCGACGGACATGAAAATGCTGTTCCAAACTCAGTCGATCGGGGCGTGGCTTCTTCCTTCTCCTCAACCCCCAAATCCAGCTGACAGAGACCAGAGAAACCCATGAAATATAAACTGAGCCCGGACACCTATACTGCCCAAGTGACCCCAGAGATATTTATTTTCTACAAAACAAAAACCAAAAACGACAAAAAAAGATACACCCCCAAATGCAGTATAAACTCTGACTCTGGAAGGAATAAGCAACAAAGCCTTGGGCAGAAGAGAGAGCAGGTGGTAGAAACATTCGATGTAGACCTGGAGAGGCGCAGAGAACATCCTCCAAGTAACTCTATTTGAACGCAGTAGGTGGGAGGAGGCCAGGGGATGAGGGGACTGGGGACAGTTGAGAGACTTAGCCTCAGTAATGCCTCTGGTAGGATCCCAACGGGGCCGGGGGCCGCCCCACCTGTGCTGTAGTTTGGCTAACCAGGTGGGAGAGAGCAGGGCCACTCTGGATCAGGGTGTCCAGAGCCTTCTGTACACTTGGATTGTCAAAGTTGATACCTGTGGAAGACACGGGCCTCTGGCTAGCCATGTTGCTAGCAGGTGCCAGGCGACTGGAAGGCTGGCCAAAGAGCCCTTGGGAAGGAGCCCCAGGCCTGGGGCCCATGTTCCGAGCAGATCCCGCCTGTCCCAAAATGTTTGGAGGCTGATTGCCAGAGGCCTGTGATCTTTGCTGAGGCTGGCTGTTCGCTGCCGTGGAAAAATTCTGGTTCTGGGTGTTTCCGGCAGCGACTGAAGGGGATGCAGAGCTGCTATTGGCCACAACCGTGCCACTATTGAAGAGGCTGAGGATTTTGGCCTGAAGCTCTTGCTGGGAGGTGGGGGGTGCAGCTGGAGTGGGTGTAGCAGAGGGGAGCACTTGGCCGCTCTGGAGCGGTTGGGAGCTTGGCTGTGTCTTCAGCGAGGCACCCGAGGTCGCCCCGAGTGGTTGGCGGGAAATCGGGCCTAAAAGACAGAAGGAGGAGGTATCTAGTTGAAAGTACCCTCCGCGGGCAGGAGGCTTAACAGCCAGGGAAGAACAACAATCACTGATCACATCAATCACATAGTACACAGACTATAACATCAATTTCCCAAAGGAGCTACTTCATGGTATATGCTGTCTCCAGAAAACAGCCTAGGTGCCCCAGAGGACTACTTAAAGGAACAAAGGCATCCATCTCGGTTACCAGGTAGCTGGCAATCTTAGCCCACCCATCGCCACATTAACTACAGGGACTGGAATTCAGTACCCAAATGTTACGTTATCATTACATCAGCAAGGATGGCCCGTGGGAGAACCCAGGGGACGGGCTCATTGCCCTTACCCACCCCAAAGAGCTTGGGCCTGCCACCCTCCCAACAGAGCCTGGGGGTTAGAGAAATGCAGAGTCAGAACTTCACCTCGGCCCTGCCACGTAGCTCACCAGGCAGAGAGTCGGTGCTGCTCCTCATAAGGCGCTCCTTCCGCTCTCGCAGATAGTTGATGATCTTGTCAGTCTCCTCGGCAGTGAGGTACCTGTTGTCTGCCAGTAGGTTGATGAGGCTTTGGATGGCTGGAGGGTGCCCCCCGCGCACTCCTTCCTCGGGGCCTCCGCGCTCCCTTTCCTGCAGGATGGCTTCATCTGCCATCTTGGCTGCCTGTCTGGCAATCTCCTCTCGCTCCTTCTCCCGGCACTCATTCTTATAGCGCTCATAATTTCTGGCTACCAGCACCATGGCGTCTGCCTGGGGCATGTTGCGATGCTCTGTAGGAGAGAATGACAGGAGTTATTTTCTCCCATACAGTTGTGAGCGCCCAACTTCTGGACTCTACCAAGCCTTTTCTAACCTCAAACCGGCAAGAAAACCATTCTGGTGACAAAAAGCCTTACGATGCGGAGCAGAGCGGGGGAGACGAAGGCTGGAAAGACAGGTGAATAGATTTCTTTGGTGGGGAACACACACACCTTTCACAGAGCTGGTTCTTCGGGGGAATTCCTAGATCACAGACTTGTAGTAAAAACCAAAGAAACATGACAATCTCCCACAGATTCAAAAAGACCACATGGGGAATAACCATGGGAGGCAGGCTGCAGGGGGCCAAAAAGCTCTTCTGTAAAGTCTGGCTCTCCACTGTGACACTCAGGATAGAGCTGGCCTACTGTTTCTGAATTCATCAGTTCAAAGGTCATGCATTAAGATCAAATGTGACCCTAAATAACCTCCTCTCCTTACCCATGGGCAACGTGACCTACAGGGTGGTGAGAAGTCTCAGAACGTCACAGAAATGCCCTCACACATCTTGAGGACTACTGCTCAGAGACACAAATGACCTAGTGAGAGCCCTATGTATTTTGTGGTTATGGGTAACAAGTCAGGCAAAGAGATTCCGACGTGGTGGAAAAAGGGCAAAGTCCAGTCCGGGCTGGAAGAGCAATGGCCAGGGCCATCGGTTGGCTGAGTCCTAACATCCTGAGTGCGATGTACTAAAAGCATCTTCAGGGAAGGGCTTCAAGGACTTCCTAGGCCTCCTCCCTGCTCTCCTGCCCCCTCTACTTCTCTAGCACACTTGCAGACTATCCCATCGCCTGTCGTGTCCTCAGTCCCTTATTACAAAGTCTAATGAAAGCAAGGGTTCTAGCACACTCCATGCGGTGCACGTCTGCCAGAGGTGTGCCGGCACCTGCTCTCAATGGTGAGAGCTGATGGTGCACGTCTCTTCCCAACCGTCCCTGAAGTGACTGCATGTTGGTGGCTTGAAACAAGACACACAGGGGGAGCATTTACACCATCAGCAAATGCTGTGAACCACAATGCCTCCTGCCCCCTTCCCAGAACTAGTGGTTACACGTTTACCAGCATCCCGCTGTGTATACCTGAGAGCTAAATATAATGTTTTCCATATAGCAGACCCAGAACTGCATTCACTGAAAGAATATCAGACGAGTAAGTGACTATGCAAGTCTCCTCCAGTGTGCTTATAAAAGGGCCCCACCATCTTTGAGCTGACATACGAGTCATTTGCCCCAAACCTGCTTCTTCTCAGTAGGGCATCAAAGAATTAATGGACTAGTGACTATCTCTGGAATTCTAACCCACTTGGGCCTCCGTACCTTGTGGGGTTCCGAACATGATGTTGACTGTGCACGAGCGGTGAATCTGGTGTTGCTGGGTGATGACGATAGCAAAAGGAGACCCTCCCCTGCTAACATCCTCCAAGGCTTGTGACAGTGACACCTCTGTGTTGAGGAAGATCAAGTCCACTACCATGCCTAGGTCTCGTACCTTCCGCCCCACAGATTCAGCATAATCTCTGTAGGAACAAACAGGATCCAAGTGAGCACTCCCTGACCAGCTCCCAATCTGTATACTGTTGCACCTCAGCCAGCAGTGTGTGCTCCTATGGAGAGTTCAAATCTTAGCGCATCCCGTGTCTCCCTAGTGCCCTCTTCAGGCTCCAAGAATCTAGACCAATTCCATCCCTTACACCAGAGTTCAGAATGGTTATGCCTAGCTCAGAATGGTCACATATTAAGCTACCAACAGCACAGTCCTTAGTACCCAGGTCTTTTTCTTGATCCTGCAGAGCAGGATCCTTAAAAACCATCCTGCTGCCCAAGACTTGAGGCATGTACCTGTCTCTGGGGTGCTGCACAATAGAGTGGAAAAAGCATGGGCTTTAACGCTAGGAGGAGTCTGGATCCCAACCATATCATTTACTTACAAAATTGTGAGGATTTAAGCACATCCTTCAACCTCTTACAAACTTGTTTCTTTACCAACAAAACAGGAATATGGCTCCACTCATGTCATTCCCCTGACCTTCTCTCCAATCTAAATTAGATCCTTGATATATTTCTTCTCATAGGGCTCATCACCAATACCCCCATTTTTGTTGTCATCTGCCCAACTAGGGTGTAAGCTCCACCACAGGAAGGGGCCCTATATACTTGCATCCCAGTACCTAGCTTCGCCATACATGTAAGAGATGAGCTGAATGAACACACATGTAACGTGATGACTGCGAAGATTAAAAATAATTTAAGTAAATCGCCTAGCAAGGGATAGCAGAGTAGGTGCTTAGAAAATAACAGCTATTATCCGGTGTCAAGAAAAAAAAAAAAAAAAAAAAGCTATCCACGGTTAAAACTGGCATCTATCTCTAAACAAGGCAGCCCAGAGCCTGGGAACTCTGCCTGCTGCTTGGTGTCTCGACACCTATTTCCCTAGTCTCTGCCTTGAAATTAGCTCTTTAACCTCAAACTGCTAGAAAACACATGAAGTTATTTACTAACCACCTGGGGAAAGGGAACATAGCCAGTGCCAAGCCTGCAAGCTGCTATGCTCCCTTGTGCCTCTCTGCTCGGTCTCTTCAGGAAACAATGTGAAAAAGCGGCAAGCGAAGAGGTACTGTGAACTCTGGATTGGCTAGAACAGTTTCCTGACAGTTCTGCAAGATCACGGCACTTCATAAAGAAGGCCTGGCAGGCAAATGCAGAGACACGTGCCTCCCGAAGTGGTGGGGATTCGGGGTGGCTCCATGAAGGGGGCATCTATTGCTTTGCATGACCAACATATATTCCCTCTTCAGTTTTCCTTTGGGAAAGCACCCTTCTCCTACTCAGTCCACATGATTCCACAGGCCTAATTCCACCTGTGGCTCTAGGAATGGGGCACATGACCCAGCCCTGGCTAATCGGGAATCTTAGCACCGCTGGTTCAAGGATGGGACAGTGAGCCAGGTCAGTCCAATGAGAAACAATTCCAGGCCTTTAAATGGAAGCACTGGGAAACAGAGGCTTTTGCTGAGACAGATGTATAGGGTTAGTGCCATTCTGCCTTTTCCAGTAGAAAGCTTGCGTGAGAATGAGGGTAATACAGAGACCAAGTCTTGATGACGTGGTTTGACACTGGATGTGGCCATACCTGATATTCCCAGTCAAGCAAACTAAAAATTTCCCTTTGGGGCGTAAGCCAGTTTGCAATGGGTTTTCTGTCAAGCCACAACTGACAGAACTCTGGCTCAATGTAGGAGAGCAATGCTAGAACCCACAGCCCAAGTTCAGTGGGTACGGCTGCCAAAGGAAGTCTTCATTTCTCTTCTGACCCTTCTCCTTACTCAGGAGAAATAACCGAAGGATTCTTACTTAGTCTGCTTGTTGACCACAATCACAGAACAATCAACAGGCCTCTCAGCATCAAAGCGTCTCTGGATTTCCTCAAAATACTGACGATAAAGCTCTTCTCTACGCCGTTCCTCACGTTTCAAACGTTCTGTAAGACACCGACAAGGAAAACTGAAATATGGACTGTGCCTTTCTATAAAAATAAGCCACAGACCTTACTTTAAATCCTACAAGTATGTAGGCCAAGGTCGTAATATACATATACTCTGTCTGAGTTACTCTTCTGGACTACCTCCTAAAAATAGCCAGTATTATTATTTTTTATTACTATAAATTCATTGAAATGGAATGGCTGGATTAGAGGGCATGGTCACTTAAATGCATCATCTGCTGCATACTGCCAAACTGCCCTCTAAAGGCTGTTACTAACTTATCCCTTCACAGGGGTAGATTACCTAGTGCTAGTTCTCTGCATCTTGGTCAACATTGGGTGTTGTCATTTTTAAACATTCCTGCTAACTTGACAGGTAAAAGATAGTATTCCATTACTATTCTAATTTGCATTTTGGGGACAATTATTTAAGACTCTCATTGACAGGTATTTGTTAATTTGTTCCGGAAAAAAAAAAAAAAATCATGTGGTAAAGTTTTATTACAAATTAAAAATGAGGCTCTTATTTCAACTACAAAACAATTAAGAAATCTTTAAGGATGTATTGAGAATAATCAGGCTTTGAAAAAACATTTTGTCTTTATCTAAAAAAGAGACGCTATTAGGTAAAAATTACATATAAAACAAAAAAACCCCACATCACATGCCGCACAGAGAGTGCAGTTGTAGTTATTTGGTTAACAGGCAAAAAGCAAGCACTTATTAATCCTCTCCAGCTGTAATCTTTTGTTCATTTCTTATTGCTACAATTTTGTGTTTACTTCTTGTTACAGGACTAAAGCAGATGATAGTAATCTTGCATTTTACAAATTATTTTCAAGCTAAATGTTCCCTACATACTAATAGGCTATCTGTATTTCTTCTTTTTGTGGATTGCTTAGCCAAGTCGCTAGTCCCTTTCCAGTTGGTTATTTGTAAAGTGTTCTATCAGTAACAAATAAACTGCTACTTTACCTTTTGCACGAGACTGACTTTCTGGGCCTGGAGGGCCTCGTCCATCAAAGCTTTCTCTGTAACGGTCAAAGTAAGGGTCGTCCTTCCTCCTGCAATAGTCATCCATTCGCAGGTATCGGTCATAAGAGCTTTCTCTCCTGAAAAGTGGGAGAAATTTGCACAAAGTTAAAACTCACCTATCCTGCAAAACTCAGATATAGAGAATTCTTCAAGGCCCAGTCCCCTGTGAGGAAGCAGCACAGTAAGGCAGTGGACTCTGGGATTAGACAAACGAGATTCACCGCTTATCAGTTCGGTGGCTGTGACTCTTAACCTGCCTTGCAAAATGACTGGGAGGATGTACAGAAAGCTCTCAGAATAGTTTCTGGCTTAAAGTAAATGCAAAATAACTAATAGTAATGACTGATATTAATTTTGAGGACTCCCATCCCCCCTGCCTGTGCTTTTTAAAAAATTGTTGTTTAGGGGCGCCTGGGTGGCGCAGTCGGTTAAGCGTCTGACTTCAGCCAGGTCACGATCTCGTGGTCTGTGAGTTCGAGCCCCGCGTCAGGCTCTGGGCTGATGGCTCGGAGCCTGGAGCCTGTTTCCGATTCTGTGTCTCCCTCTCTCTCTGCCCCTCCCCCGTTCATGCTCTGTCTCTCTCTGTCCCAAAAATAAATAAAAAACGTTGAAAATAAAAAATTGTTGTTTAAAATACATACAGAAATACAAATATTTCATATAAATCTATACATAAATTTCTCATCACCCTGAGCAGAACACTCATTAAGCAGTAACTCTTCACTTCCCATCCCTATAACCTCTAATCTATTTTCTGTCTCTGTGAATTTGTCTTCTCTAGATATTTCATGTAAGTGGAATCACACATTATTTGTTCTTTTGTGTCTGTCTGGATTACTTCGTTTAGCATGTTTTCAAGGTCCATCCCTGTTGCAGCAGGTGTCAGAATTACCTTCCATTTTATGGCTGAATGATATTCCACTGTATGGATATATCACATTTTTTAATTCATTCACCTTCTGACAGACTTTCGGGTTTTGTCCATCTCCCAGCCACTGTGGAGAGTGCTGCTCTGCACATTTACATGCAAGTTATCTGTTTGAGTCCCTCTTTTCAAGTCTTCTGGGTACACATGCGGAGTGAAATTGATGGGTCAGAGCAATTCTACTGCATTTAATTTTTTAAGGAACTGCCTGCGAACTGCTCTCTACAGCGGCCATACTACTTTATATTCTGACCAACAATGTTTGAGGCTTCCAGTCTCTACACCTCGCCAGTGCTTGTTCTTTTCTTTTGTTGTTTTCCTTAGTAAATTATCACAGCCGTCCTAGTGGGTTTGAGGTGGTATCTCATCGTGGCTTTAATTTGCATTTCCCTGTTGACTAATGATGCGGAGAGTCTTTTCACAGACTTACTGGCTACGTGTGTATCTTCCCTGCGTTTTCGCACTGCCAAAACAATTTGCACTCCATCTTTTTTGTCCATTGGCACAATACTACCTTTCATAGGCTACAGGGAGAGATCCAGATTCATTCACTAAGCATAATTCATTGAACATTCACACATTCAGCAAATATTTATTGAGGAGCACATCTGCCACTCGCTAGACACTGGAAACCTAAGGCTGATAAAGTCACTGTCCTTACAGAGTTTCCAATTAGTTCAGCAGGACACCCATAAAAAAAGACTGTTACAAAAAAACCCCAACAAAGATCTACGCGGATGGCTGAATATGTACCTGTACATGGGCTCTCGGGAGTCTCTCATATCTCTGTATCTGTCATACATGGGGTCCCGGTGATCCCGAAAATCCCTAGAGTCTCTTAGATCACGAAAGTCTCTAAGGTCCCTCATGTCCCGAGCATCACGCATACTTCTGCTGTCTCTGTGATCCCGAATGTCTCTGCTATCTCTGTGGTCCCGCAAGTCTCGGGGGTCTCGAATGGCTCTGCTATCCCGGGCATCCCGGCCATTTCTGCCATCCCTGGGCTCTCTCCTTGGACTTCCTCGAATTGGGGATCGATCACGTCTTGTATCTCGACCATCTCCAAAGCCATATGGATCTCTGTGGGAGGTAGCAAGAAGAAGCTAAGACAAAGAAATTGAAGGTAGCCAACCCTTCAGCTCTTTAATGGAGGAAGCCCCCACCCTTTCCAAGCATTTTTCTCTAAAACACAGCAGCCAAACAGTGAGAACATGACTACAACTTTAAAGACAGTCACCCATCTCATCAGCAAATAAAGACTAGTAGGTTCCAGGATCTCAAAAGATTAGGACATCAGAGGAAGAATGTATGACCCAAAGCCAAATGTCTTGACTGCGGTCATAGTATTTGTCAGGTTTCAGGGAGTAATTCGGTATTCCTTACACCATGTTATCACTTCCACAGGTTTTCAGAGTGAAAGCATCTTTCCCCTAGAACCTGTTTTTTTCCAACCAGACTCGTTTGAAAGAGATTTTAAAAGGGGGGAAAAGTTGGAGGGACACAGTAAGGGGCAAGACTCATGAAGAAAAAAGGAGCAAATGCACAATCTCATACAAAGGAACAGTGATCAAAGTAGTTGTCCCTAAAGTACAGAAAACTTCACTTAAAATATATAGTATGATAATCAAATTAAGGGAAAAAAGAAAAAGTACAATATGATACACACACAGTAAAGTAGAAGAACACTCAGCTTCTTTGTCTTTTCAACAGTTATTGAGTAGTGAGTGGTCTCTCTTAATCTGAGTTTAATGCAGAACCCAGTTCCCTCCCCTCTTTTAAAACAGTGTTTGAAGTCACAGATGTATTTGTGCTGATCTCATTCAATATTCTTCATGAGACATTCCACTCCACTGGAAACTCAACCTATCTAAAATTAAACTTCTTATTCAACCCATTTCTTACTCAGTCCCATTCCCGACTTTTTCACTCTGCCGAGATTCATTCTTCCTAGTTACCAAGGTTTAAGTTTTTGAAAATTAACGTTGATTCTTTCTTTCCTATCCCCATTAAGTCACCTGAATCCTGTTCATTTTTCCTTTTCATTCCCCCTGGATTCATCAATCCAAACCCTTATTTTTATGCTCGGTACCAACAAGTTTCCAAAACACAAACCAAAAACCAATCTTCCAGATTTCAATTCATTCTACACATAAATATCAGATTAACCATCCAAATTTCCACCTGTTGCCAATCACAGCTTGACGATCACATTTCTGTGTACCCCTCCATAACAAATCTGGACTTTCCAACTATTATCCCTCCCCCATTTCCTGATTCAACCCCCTCAGGTCTGTTCTTATGACTTAACTCATAGGACTCTTATCTGCTTCAGGATTTCTGTTCATATGATTTTTCAACTTGGAATATTTTTCTTGCACTTAATGCAAGTATCATCCAATCCTCACAGGCAAATTCATGTCTCAAATCGTCCAAGAAATCTTCTCTAATCTCCCTAGTAACTGCTGATCTTTCTGGCTGCTCAATGCTTAGAACACTTACTATTCCTATTACTCATCTTGATATAGTTACGTTTTTACAACAATGTCTTCTTGTTTGACCTACTTTAAGGATTACCTCCTCCATAAAATCTGCCCTAAACTCTTGAACTTCCCCAACAAATATGTTCCTCCTCCAGTCCTTTCCATCTCGATAAATGCCACATCTACCTACACTGTTGCTCAAGCTAGGAAACTGAATGTCATCTCTTCCAAAGTCCCAACTGCTCTTCCAATCATATTTTCAAATTCTGTCCATTCTTTTTCTGAAATTGATTATCAATTCTGCGCATTTCTTTACCTTCGTTAATACCACTAAAGGCCAACTCATAATGATCTTTCCCTAACACAGCAAGAGACTTCTAAAGTGGGGAAAGATTTCCCCATTTCTGCTCTTGCCTCTTTTTCTAATCTTTTTTCCAGATTATTCTAGGGTGATCTTTCAAATACATAAAACCTTTTACTGGTTTCCCACAGTGTTCAGAATTCAATCCAAAATCTCTACTAAGGCTGGGCAGGTGCTGCATGGTCTTGGCTGTTTTCTCCAATCTTGTCCCCTCCCCTCCCAAGTTCACCATTATCTTGCCACACTGGCCTTTCAGCTAGAACTAGCCAAGGCTTTTCCTGATGCCTCTACTTGAGCGGCAAAAACAGATCCACACTCATTCTCTATGTCTCAGCACAATGAATGTTTCTTACCCCTGATTCTAACAGTCTAAAAGTTTACTTTCTGCCCTTAAATCCTGGCCACGTTTTCTCATAGCACTGTTTTTGTCACTTATCACAATTTGACACATCTATTTACTTGTTTAATGTCTGCTGTCAGACTGTGAGTCCATGAGGACAAGGACTGTCAGTGTGACTCTCCACCATAAACCCACTATGTAGGTTTATAATGTCTGGCATATGCAGCGAACGCTCCATGACCATGCGCAATGAACCTTGCTCCTGTACGTGTTTCTGTCGCTGCACTTATCACACTGTTCTGTAATTATGTTTACATGGCTTTTCTATTAAAGACTAAGCTCTTTTGAAGTCTTTGGATCCCTAGGACGACAGCACGGAGTTCAGTGTTTAATGAACTGAATTTTCCAACTGAACTATAAGCCTCTCATGAGCAGGCATCCTGTTTCGTTTATACTTCCGTCATCTATCATGATTACACGTTACTAGGCAGCCATCATGATGCCTTGCCATCAGCTTGGTAGAGAGCCTCAGTTCCACTTCATCCACAAGGGCACAGCGAAACCAATTTAAATGCCAATTTTGCATCTATGAAAAGTCCTTGTCATATATTTTAAGGCTCACAAGTACTCCTGATTTGTGGGAGACCAGGGAATTTAAATGAGGTACTAACCAGTTTTCCTATTCAAGTGCAGACTGACCAAGATTCTTACTCTGGTTTTTCTTATTAGGTCATATAATCTTCCTCACATGTATAACATCTGCTAGAGTATATAATGTGGGCAAACACTCAAGATTCTATGGGAAGGGACAACCATTAAGTATTTTTGGATTAATGATCGGTAGATAAACCTGCCTTGGGGAGCAGTTGGAAGCAGTCATTAGAGGCAGAATCAGATTTCAAGTGTTGTTGGCAATCAGGGATGAGAGAGATCATGAACCTGACAGACCACAGACCACACACACAGCCTTTGGGTGTTGGAAATGAGGGGTGGGGATATGGATAAGAACACCGAGTCACAGCACATGATCACAGCCTTAGGATAAGTATAAAGGCTGTATCACTCTCATTCTTTTGAATCCACTGAAGTGCCTTACTTACCTGTCAGAGTCCATCCCTGGAGGTTGACCATAACCCGAGATTCCCAAAGTCTCGGCTCACGCTTCCAGTGTGAGAAGGCAAGCACTCCCTTCCCCTCAATGAATCTAAAGTCCATGTGCAACAAAACTACTAATTCCCCCTCAATTGCCTTCTGGGTAAAATGTAGAAAAGACGATATTCACAAGGTGGAAAGAACCAAAAGAATGGTGGAAGTAGGAACACAGAAGACAACAATTCTCTAAAATGAAAAGGCAAAGCTTTTCTCCTTTCTCCAAAAGATGAGCAGTATGGCAGAAGCTGTTCTTCTGGAGACAAAAACAAAAAACCTTTTAGGGTCACTGTAGGACCCAAATCAAGAATTCCCCAGAACAAAAGGGCTTCTGCTGCTGGCCCCAACATCTTTCTCAAAACAAGAACCAGCTAACAAAAGGGAGGTACAGTGTGCAGGATTCAGAGTGCCGCAAGGACGAAGCCCCTGAACAAGATGTGTGACCTTAGATAACAAGTGGGTTAAAAGCAAGTTTCTGGAGCCCAATAAGGCTCAATCTCATCCCATGGCACCAGAGGTGTTTTACTTAGACCAAATGCAGTGTACCCTTAGGTACCAGGTCACTAGAGGCTAAAATGAAACCGAACCTTTAAACTGAACCAGTTAGAGAAATTTCAGCACTGGAGTCCACAAACTGAAGGCAGATGACAAACACTACTAAAACTGTTATAAATTTCTCATCTATTCAGCTGGGAAAAAAAGCCAAGTGCTCTTTGCCTTGAGAGAAATATTGTCATATCATTTGGAAACACGTGACGGGGAAGGGAAGGGTGGGTGAAGGGAAAAGCCATGGCTCAGGTGGCAAGTGATGTGCTTCCGGAAGAAGTGCTTCTCTTCCTGGGGACTAAAGAGGTGCGCAGAGCACTAGGCGTTTAAGAGCCTACAGAGTAAGAACGACAAATGACCACCTTGGAAGAGCACGATGGACTGTGAGCTTTTCTTCCTCCAGAGAATGAAACCTCAAGCCCAGGATGGTGTTCTTTGTCCTTGGCTCCACAGAACATTCCGGAGAAAGACCTCTGTCCTTTTTTGTTGGCATCTCCGTTCCGCCTTTCTGTTCAATGGAATATTTTCCTTGGGAGGGCCAGTTTTTTGTTTACTCCTGAAAAAAAATTCTCCAATAGCTCTTGGTACTTCTGTTCTGTCACAGATACTGTCCACAAATATCATGATCTAAATGGCTGGCTGCTGTGTGATGTTGATCCCCCACCACGATGGCTCCGTGCTACTGAGAAACGGAGACAACAGACTTGTGTGGAATTTTGCCATTAGGTGACAGCAGGATATGGGGTGCAATGAGGTACCACACCTCACAGATCCGAATTTTGTTAAGTGTCCACGCTTCTCCCTAGGAAGCACACTGGTGATTTTCTCAAGCACAAATATGACTTTTCTGTCGGTAGAGGTGGCACTTGCTCTGAGAATCGACGGCTGTTCGTTAAGTGTTAGTGCCCGGTATCTTAACTTGTGAGGCTCACCTAGAGCTAGCGCTGTCTCATACCCAAGAGCAAGTGGTCATCAGAGGAATCAGCGCCGTGGATATGCAGAAATCACCTTGGGCCACGTAAGAAAACTGTCTACGGCTAGGGTATTTCTGAGGAACCGATCTTGGACCACCTTCACCAAAGAGGCACCAGGCCTAACATCCTCAACAAATACGTGGGAAAAATTCTCTGCAGAGCTTTTGATGTACACAAATTAGTTCTATTTGCTCTTTTTTATGCCAGGCAGGAAGATTTAGGAAATACGGCGTCTCATTTGGAGGTCACATCTGTGTCGGGGTATGCTCCCAAGACCTGGATTGCCAGGGTGTTGAGCTGAAGATGGAAACGGAGAACATCTGAGGTACAGTCAGAATCACGGTCCAGTCTTTAAAGAAGGTAAAGGCCAGCGCCTAGTACCAAAGCTAGACAACTTACGTGGTAACTAAGCAACGTGCTCAAGAGTCCAATGAGGCGGTCCAAGGGCTAAATGATGCGAATTCAGGCCGAAATTGGATCCGGAGCAGGGATCCCTGATGCAGCCATTCTGTGCTTGGCCGGACCAATACTGTTAGAACTACACACTGACAGCTGGAGTCATTAGGGAGGCACATTACTGAACAGAGAGCAATGCCAGCAGAACTGTGGCTCACGGAGACATTTGAAGAGGTGACAATCCTGTGAAAACTCCCAAAGATACGGAGGTGTTTTGACACTCAAGGTTAACGTCCAGCAAAACAAGGTGTTACGAAGGTCTTGCCAGCATGCTTAGAAACTATTTTATCAAAAGTAGCAACACCGAAGACATAAAAGTACAACTTAAGGGAAATATTTGCCACAAATACACGCCCCCCCCCGGAAACATTGCATTCCCTACGGCAGGAGACACACAAATGATTAGGGTTGCCAAATGAAGGTAGTTTGGCTGTTGTCAAGAGACTGGAATTACTTCAAGGCTTTGACTGGAAGTATGCACCCAAAGAGTGGTATCTAGTGTTCACCCTTGAAGAAATGATTAGATTCTTCCAGGCTCACTAGTCATCCATCTTGCCTACTTATTCCATTTTATTTCTGCCCTCTTGGTACACCTTAAGAGACAATACATGATCAGTACGATGATCAAAATGTTAGTATTCTGTTTTGAATATTCAATTTTTCTGGCTTTAGAGTTTCTTTTTTTATTAAAAAAATGTTTTTTAATGTGTATTTATTATTGAGAGAGACAGCATGAGCATGGGAGGGGCAGACACAGAATCTGAAGCAGGCTCCAGGCTCTGAGCTGTTAGCACAGAGTCTGACACAGGGCTCGAAATCACCAACTGCGAGATCATGACCTGAGCCAAGGTCAGACGCTTAACTGACTGAGCCGCCCGGGCACCCCTGGCTTTAGAGTTTTTACATTTTTATTCTTAAAGGTAAAAAACTGGGACTCTCTGCTCAGGTTTGAGATGGGGCTCAGAATAGATTTTATTAAATGCGAACATCTTTCTTCCTTGAACTTTATTAATAAGCATGACAGTATGATACTTCATCACGTTAAATAACATGCTGAGGAACCCAGTTAGGGACACAGCACCAAGGGGGAAGACTGACTTTTGATGGAAATTGAATTAGTCTAGCTGTGCCTCCTAATGATTGTAAAAAAAAAAAAAAAAAAAAAAAAAAAGCAGGAAGCTACTGTCCTATCTGTATCCCAAATAATCTCATTTTAGAAACTGTTACCGAGGAAGGGGGGATTTTAAAAGGATCATATGTATGTATCTAGTAGGGAGAACGTTTTAAAAGGCCCCCTCTAACGTTGTTTGTATGTTATTAAAAAAAGAAGAAAAGCATACAGCTGTTTTTTCCATTACAGATGAAATTACAGAGTGGCATTTTAAGTTGGGATGAAATTAATCTTTTTAACTTAATGTCCTGGCAATAGCTATACTGGATTCCAAGCAGAGGAGATGGTTATTTCCCCAACACTACCAATGTTTGTTGAATACCTATAATCAATTGGAAATATTAAAAGCAGTTGGTTAAGTGTCATTAACAGGATGACATAAATCTACTACTCTGTATTTTGCAATGTGCCTTGGTTTTTTGTTGTTATTTTGGTCTGTTTTTTGTTTTCTTTTTTTGCCTGAAAAAACACACAGATATTATCTAGAGATTATAAGTATTGTGGGGAAAAGAAAGAGTGGAGAGGATTTTACTAGTGGAGTCAGGGTCTACATAGTTACCAATTTCATACTCCTTCTGGTAAGCTACCTAGTCCAGAAACACACACATCAGAGCTCCTCGGAACGTGGATACACACTGTTATCTCCTTTTAAGCCACTTGGCAACCACAGCTTCCAACGGAAGCCCCATATTTCTGACTGTTAGTTAGATGCAAACTCTCAGCCCTCTGTAGTCCATGTTTACTGGGGCAATGAGGAGCACAGATGGGACTGCCCAACATCTCCAGTATGGTCTGATGCAGCATAATGGAAGCAGACATCATACAGAACTGCTGCAGTTCTACAGGGTTCATTTAAGTTCTTCAGGATGCTCACACATACCCACAAAATCAACCAACACAGTATTTACCTGCAAGCTGCAGGCATCCCTTATGGTGTTAAAGACAACAGACATAATGCCAACGTATATGCTCACTTGTGCAGTGAGACTAATGGAGGGCCAGGGCACCCACGTGGCAGCTATAGTGTAGCTATAGTTGTGGTGTCAGATTCAACTCCTCTGCACCGGCAGAGTGCTCAAAGAATCCAACTGAAATCACCACCTTGCTGCTACAATCTGCTTGAACTCTGCCGAGCAGTCGTGTATAATCTATTCCTGCTAGTTTAGAAAATACCCATCCTTCACATCTAAGTGGGACGATATACACCAAACATACAGCAGCCATTCTTTCCTATAAGTGGGCAACAAAATATAGGTGTCTCAAAGGACAGCTGTATGTTATGTGTAAGTGAGTTGGGTATGTCCCGGGTGACCTGTGGAGCTCCTAGTACATTGTAGACTAGGATTCATTGTACTCAGCAGTGTTCAGTTCATTATAGGAAACGTAGTCTATCATGGTATATAGTTTAGATGTATAGTTTATTGTGGGAAATCGGTACTTTTACTTAGAGGAAAAAGCAAAATCCATACTGAGTATGCATTTGGGCCATGAAGAGACGCCAGATATGAAATACAGCGTATCTGCCTGCAATCCACACAAAAGTGCACACGCTGCATCTGCTAGTTTGGAGACTGTATCTTTGATGTAAATGGCAACATTAATAAAACCCTTCTTTGAGAGAAGGGGCCAATTTAATGCATATCTCAAGGGTATACATCAGGACAACCTCTTTTGTATATATTAGCAGAAAGAATATATTAGGGAAATGCCTTTTATTTCCAGAAAAGCTAAGAAAAAGGGAGACTTTTGAGAGCTGGAGTGTTTTTTGCCCTTTTTTATTTCCCCTCGAACAGTAACCCAAGCATGCGAGCAAACAGGGGATCTGCAGCACAGGCACAGCAGCAATCTCTCAAGCAGCACTTTCCGTAAACCTGGGTTAACATCTGGACCGGCAGCCATGTGGAATGAAGAGTCGAATCTCTGATGCCCGCTGCAGCGCAGCAAAGCACACACCAACGACCCCGGGGCACTCCTCCTGCTGTGGAGGCTCCCATTGACACGTGAGCTGGGGACAGAGAGGTTTATCCTCTTCCAATTGCCTGCAACTCATGTTGCAGGCTGAACTTGCTGGGTTTGTCACCGAAAACACAAAGCTTCTCTGCATCTCCTGATGTATGTTTAAAAAAAGCAGCAAGGCCTTTCACACAAGGTTCATGTTCTTATTGTTTGCTTGAGCGTTTCTGATTTGTTGGGGGGAAGAAAAGACCCTTGATGTACGAAGTTGGGCTTAACTCCCCAGAGCCCAACTCTCCCAAGGTAACTCACTGCTTCAGGGTACTTTACCTTCGTGTGGGGCTGGGTCTTGATGGAGCCGTATTCATATTTCTTCTTTCCGCTGCCTTATTAATATCTGAAAAGAATAATCAACCCATCTGTTCAATGCTACGGAATAAAAACAAAATCATCAGCACATTTCAAATGAAAGCAACAACAAAAAAACTACAATGACAACCAGATGGTGTAAGAAAATCCATTCAGCAGACACACTGTCACTTGGGCAATTTTTATTAAGTCACGGCAGTACATTGTCACGGTTTCGTAAGGAACGTCCCTCAGTTTTCTAGCTAACACAGTTTGCATAAAACGGGTTATGTCAATGCTTTAACACTCTGCCAAGTCACAAACTTAACAACTGCCCCTTCCAAAAGGGGGACGGTTGTCTTCTAAACTCTTGGAGAGCCAGCTCTAAGATTCTTTTTTGAGGGAAGGAGAGTGGGAGAAAGAGAAGGAGAGAGTTAAAAAAAAAAAAAAAAAAAAAAAAAAAAAAGAACAAAGGCAAATAATTCCACTTTATGTGACAAAGAAGTAACAACTGGACCCTGCTGTCTTAAAACTTCCAATATTCCATAAAGCAGGCCTACTTTTAATGTGCCTTGTGTTGCATTCCATTAGATAGAATCTTCCAGAATGACATGTAGGAAATTAATTTTCTTCCTAAACAAAGTATATTATATGTTAACATCTATAGCCCTCACAGATAAGTAGCTAAGAATAAGAATTGGCATTTGGTATAATAGGGTTAGATAACAAAACACTTCACATAAGAAGTTTTCATTAGCGGGGCGCCTGGGTGGCGCAGTCGGTTAAGCGTCCGACTTCAGCCAGGTCACGATCTCGCGGTCTGTGAGTTCGAGCCCCGCGTCAGGCTCCGGGCTGATGGCTCGGAGCCTGGAGCCTGTTTCCGATTCTGTGTCTCCCTCTCTCTCTGCCCCTCCCCCGTTCATGCTCTGTCTCTCTCTGTCCCAAAAATAAATAAAAAAAAAAACGTTGAAAAAAAAAATTTAAAAATTTATTTATTTTAGAAGAAGTTTTCATTAGAGAAGACTGGCATTCACAACTAGGTAAGGGAGAACAGTGGAATCGTACAAACTTACTTAGAAAAGCCAATTTGTGCAGTTAAAGCCTGCTTGCTAAATACAAATCTGCTTTGCAAAAATGAAGTGAATAATACAAACACCATGTATAAGAAAGAATTGATGAAGTATCTAAAGAAATGTACCCATCTATGTCCAAAGATAACACAGACCAATTTTTATATGACTTAAAAATGAATAAATTCATTCATAATTTCATTCTTTAGTTGAATGAAGAAATAAAACTGTGTCCTGCTATGGTGTAGTTTTGTTCCCCTTGTTCCATGTTAAGTGATTAGTAGTGTATCTAATGACATTAAGTGGTATTAAGCACTCACATAATTAGAGTGCTTTAAAATTGTAATTATGTATTTAAAAAATTCCAACCAGAGTCCTATGGTGTGAGAGACTATAGTAATAACCAAAAGTTTAAGAGGTCTGGCACAGACTTTACCCCGCTATGTTGTCAACTTCTGAGTTCCCGTTCAAGTGAGAACGATCTTCACTTCCATTTTAAGTCAGAGTTTCTATTATGTCTAGAAGAATGACTTTTGATAAATTGAAGGTAACATAAATTTAAACAGTAAGAGAAGCACAGTCCACCCTAAACTGCCTCTCACATTTTCAATTAAGCAGACCCAAGCTATCATCCAGCTATATATCCAAGAGAAATGAAAACATGTGTCCACACAAAGACTTATATGCAAACTTTGATAGTAGCATTATACATAATAACATATTCAAAACTGGAAACATTTCAAATGTCGGTCAACTGGTGAATGGATAATCAAAATGTGTTATATCTATAAAATGGAATACTACTCAACAACAGAAATAAATGAACTACTAATAAAAAAAATCAGAAAATAATATCTATATAGGACTTGGTCTATAATCTCTGATCATGGCTTTGGTATGGCAAGTGGCACTTTCACAATTTACAACCCTCAAAGTTAACGAACATCTGAATTACACATTATATAATGATAGGCCTTACAGGGAACACCTAACTCTCTTCTATGTAATTGTGAAGAATATCAGTTCAGGTTTAGAAGGGCCTACTGACCTAGTCTGCTCTTTAATATGGAGTGACTATGATTCAGAGAGAAATGTAATCTCTTCGATTGTTGAGGTAGTTTTCAGAGTATCTCTGGAATACACTGAGGGTGGTGGTGGTGGTGTAAAGATTTCTTCTAAATAAACACTGTAACTCCCAGTAGGATTCTATATATTATTAATTGGTTGTGAATAAAGAAAGCTCACCTAAACACTGATTGACTTGAACATTGATTATGTTAGAGTACAGAACACAGGGTACTATTTTAGTAGGGAAGTTTCTATCAATGCCATATAATTTGCCCATATGATATGAAAAGGACTATTACATTGTGTAATTATATCCTGTTCTGTGAGCACCTACATATAGGACTGCGGAGACCAAAGCAGTCATGTATGACATACCTCTGGGGCAAAACCGGTTCCAGTTAGACTGAAGGAGGTAAATATTTTACTTTGAAGTTAGTGAAAAGTTTTTGTAATTATTTGAAATATTATTTAAAATTCAAGATTAATTTATCTTTTTGTTTTTTACTTATTTTTATTTTTTAGAGAGAGCACATGCACAAGCGGGGGAGAAGCGCATGGGGAGAGAGAGAATCTTAAGTAGGCTCCATGCTCAGTGTGGAGCCTGACGCAGGGCTCAATCCCACAACCCCAGGATCATGACCTGAGCTGACATCAAGAGTTGGACGGACGCTCAACCTACTGAGCCACCCAGGCATTCCAAGATTATTGTATCTTTAAATGATTTTGACTGCAATTTGCCTCCTCATCGAATAGTCTAAAGCAATTATACTTTGATGGTGTGACTTATGTTTCTTCTGCAAAAAAGAGAACTCTCAGACCATTTTCTTTTTTCCCTTACGCCAAGTGTTTGTTTATTCACAGCTATTTAAGAGTTCTTTATACTTCCATCTTGGATGAGTTATAGAGAAAATGAGACCTGGAAATTTCTGATAGTTTCAGTGCCACCCAAGAGGGCTGCTCAGGTTACAGGAGAGCTGGGGGGCAGGTTTCAGTGAGAGTTATGAAAACAAAACTATCGTCACCACCAATCCCAATACACAAAACATCCTAACACATGGTCACCCAGAACTTTTGGAAAACCTATGAGTTCAGAAATACAGGAAGAATAGAGAAGCTACAAAAGTACAAATAACTTCAGGGAGCTGATCAGACAGTATAGCAAAGATTTAAAAAGTCAAGGGAAAAAAACCCTTGCCCCCCCCCCTTTTTTTTTTTTTTTACAATTTTTTGTTATACAACTTAATAACCCATCAACTGGGAGGCTGGAAGTTCATTTGAACAAGTTTCTCTTTGAAAATGCAAATACTGGGACTGGGAAAGAGGGCTTTTGTATTAATTAGTTGAATCAGATTATTTTCTTCCTACATCCTTTCAGAGACATATAGTCCTATGCCAAGGAAATAGAAATGACATTAATGTAAAGGAAAAGAAAAAAAAGAAGGAAAGACAATTTGGGCACCTTTCTGGACATTAGGTAGGGAACAATAATGGGAGAAAATGTAACCAACAAGAGGGTAGTGGAAACTTTAAGGCTTCTTTCTCCTCCTGCTCTATCTCATTCTGGCCAAATGCCTGTAAGATCAAAAGTCAGTCTCTTAGCGCCTCTTTCACCTTGGCCTGGTTGGTACCTCTATACTTTGTTAACTAGACTAGCAATGTGAGCACCACTGGAAATCACCATCACTACGAGGTACCTTGGCCTGAATATTTTCTGAGGTACCTTGGCCTGAATATTTAAAAAAAAATTTTTTTTTTTAACGTTTATTTATTTTTGAGACAGAGAGAGACAGAGCGTGAACAGGGGAGGGGCAGAGAGAGAGGGAGACAGAGAATCCGAAACAGGCTCCAGGCTCTGAGCTGTCAGCACAGAGCCCGACGCGGGGCTCGAACTCACAGACCGCGAGATCATGACCTGAGCCGAAGTCGGCCGCTCAACCGACCGAGCCACCCAGGCGCCCCGGCCTGAATATTTTTTAAGTGGTTTTCTGAAAATGGTTAAAAGCACTTTTCAGGTAAGGATTTTTAGATAAGAAAAATAACACCAACTGAAGGGATCTACATAAAAGGAAAAAATTAGAAAATAATCTAGAAAACATGATGTCACAGAGGAAGTGGCAGAGCTGTTTTAAGTCACAAAAGACTGGGTTAAAGAACTTTCAAAGAACAACACAATGCCTAATGTACAATTTTATTTTAGACTAATATGCTAGACAAGGTTCACACAATGGTTTTTGTATAATGCTATAAATAAAAATGCATGTTTCATTCACAGCACCAAGAGCTGCTCTGCTCTTTTTATTAAAAATTTTTTTAATGTTTTTTTTTTTTTTTGAGAGAGAGAGAGAGAGAGAGAAGGAATGTAAGGAGGGGCAGAGAAAGAGGGAGACACAGAATCCAAGGCGGGCTGTAGGCTCTGAGCTGTCAGCACAGAGACCGACGCAGGGCTCAAACCTATGAAGCGCAAGATCATGACCTGAGCCGAAGTCAGACGCTCAACCGACTGAGCCACCCAGGTGCCCCTTTAATTGTACTATCATAAAATCAATTCCTTTCAATTTAAAACCAATTAATTTTTTTTTTTTTAATTTCTGAGACAGAGAGAGAGAGAGAGACAGACAGACAGACAGTGAGAGCAGGGGAGGGACAGAGAGAGGGAGACACAGAATCCAAAGACAGGCTCCAGGCTCTGAGCTGTCCGCACAGAGCCCAACGTGGGGCTCGAACCCATGAACTGTGAGATCATGACCTGAGCCAAAGTCGGACGCTTAACTGACTGAATCACCCAGGTGCCCCTTAAAATCAATTTTTATCACAAGCTACCACAATGGAAAAACCATAAAGACTATGCTGAATAAGTGCAGTATGAATCGCTGCACTTAGTGACACTACCACCCTTGGCTGTTGAAAGAATCCAGAAGCCTATACAATTTTGTCAAGTGATTACAAACGAAATAAAATCCTCCAAAGCCTTAGCTGAAACCACCTAAAAATCAGTTACTACTAAATTGAAAATATGTGATTATAAAGATAATGCCACTTGGAAAATCACACTGACAATAAAGTGGTTACCACACATTAAACGCCCCGAATCGGGAGAGGAAAGGACAGCGCTTCTCCTTTAAACTATACTTGTGAAGATGACGTTGACGGTGTAACATCAGGAATATTATAACCAGTTATACTATAATGAGTTAAGGATAAGAGAATGCTCTGCTTGTGGTTTCTAAATCAACCCTTTAAGCTCACTTTAAAAACTATGCATTCCCTCTTATTTGATTATCTCCTTCATTCTCTAATTAAAATAATTATTCTACCTTTAACTGTATTAGATTATTATTCCTCAGTATAGGAACGGGGGAAACAATGATAACTTATATTTACAGAACCCTGACTCTGTCCCAGAGTCTGAACTAAGAACATTATGTGCATTACCTCATTCAATCCTTTCTACAACTCTTGGAGTTAAGTACTATTATGATCTCTATTTTGTGAATGAGAAAATTTGAAGTTTAGAGAAATTAAATGACTTAGGTCACATGATCATCAGGAGACAGAGCTAGGATTCAAATCTAGGTCTGTTGGACACCAAAGTGCTTAAACATTATGCTATGCTGCCTCAACAGGGAGTGGAAAGACAGGGTTTCCATTATGAACACTTGCTAAGACTCCCGGATCAAACTGATAGAACCTGGAAAAGGCCCAGTCTATGCCAGTCGCTCCAATGTTTAAGTACCCCAGACACCCACCTATCACCTCAAACCAGTGTTGGTCCTTGAACAATGCAGGGGTTAGGGGCACTGAGCCCCAAGGACCCCAAAAACTTAACAATAGCCTATTGGTAACCAGAAGCCTTACCGATAATATAAACAGTTGATGAACACATATTTTTGTATGTTATATGTATTATATAATGTATTCTTACCATAAAGTATGCTAGAGAAGAGAAGATGTTACGAAAGAAATCATTTACAGTACCAAAAAAAATTTTGCACATAAGAAGCCACACAGTTCAAACCCATGTTGTTCAAGGGTCAACTGTACAATGTTTCTGGCTTTGCTACTGATATTCTATTCACTTCAACACTTCAGACAAACATTCTCTATCAACATTTAATCTCCTACCCTTTTTACTTCTTTTCAGGAAAGAACACTTGCCTGGGATCAGCATATCAGAGTTCTAGTTCTACTTGGCGTGTGTGTGGGATGTGGTTAGTCAAGTCATTTGATTTCTCTGAATCTGATGAAGTGGATATTCCACCTGTGTCGGTTATGTTGCTTCAAGGAGAACATCAGCTAAGAGAAAAAAACTCACTAATTTGGATTCACAAAGATTGAGCTAATCTAAACTAGTAAAATAGTCTGAGCTGCAAAAAATTTCAAGTATAGGTTTATTTAACACAGGTAGAATTTCAACTAAACTGTACAAGTAGAGATCCTTATAGAACTAAATTAATAAACTGGATAGTTCATCACCAGCACACCAAATGCATCTAGGCCTACTATGTACTATGTACCATGCCTTAGACATATGGAAATAAAAAGGGTAAAGTCTCTGCTTTAAAGGAGTTCGCTGCTTAATAAAGGAGAGCAGGACACATACAGATAATCATAATATTATCTAAAATGGGTTTATAGCAGAGATAATAAAGGCCTAACTCTGTGTACATGGGTGTCGCAGGGGAGAGGAACAGGACAGAGAGGAGACTGGAAAGAGTAAGGGGCAGGGATGGCCTAAAAGTAACATTTAAACTGAGTCCTGGAAGATGAATAGGAGTTTACCAGAAAGAGAGAAGTCATTTGGCACATGCAAAAGTGAAGGAATGGAGTGAAGAACATAATTAGAAATACTATAGGAAGTTTAGTGTAGGGAATAGGGGGATAAGAGGAAGAAAAGAGGAATTACAGATGCAAGCCAGAATCGGAAAAAGGTCACAAAAAACTTTTGTTACTGAAAAGCAAGAGATTGGTGGCAAGAGGGCCTATATAAATTGAGCTACCATAAAAGAGTCTCAATGAAGCCAAACTAATGAAGGCTTACTGTATGTATGTTATCTAAAAGGGGGGGGGGCGGTCAAGAGTATTTAAACCTCAGACCTTAAAAATATTGCCTATTCAGGTACGAGACAAATATTTAAAAGGTTATCTTCAGTAAAGGGATATAAAATAAACTGAGGGCCAGAGTCAGTAATTAATAGCCAACAAAAATGAGTTAAACCCACCGTTCAGGAAGAAACGGACAACCAAGCACCCTTCCTTAGTTTTCTTCTAATATCTTTTAAAAAATTTAATGTGGTAAAAAACACACAATATACAATTTATCATATTAACTATTATTTTCTTAAAAAGCAAGCTCTACACCCAACATGAGGGTTGAACTAAGGATCAAAAGTAGCAGGTTCTACTGACTGAGCCAGCTAGGCCCCCCTCATATTAACTATTTTTAAGTGAGCATATTAAGTTTATTCACACTGTTGTACAACAGATCTCCAGAACTTTTTCATCTCATAAAACTGCAACTCCTTATATCCAGTAAACAATTCCCCATCTCCCCTCTCCGCATTTATATACATACACATTTTTTCACTCTTCACACTGCACTCCTTTACTGAAGATGTATCAGCACCACCTGAGAAGATAGTTAAACACATTTTCAGGCCCCATCGCAAACTTTTAGAATCTGAGGATGAAGCCTAGGAATCTGTATTTGAACAAGCTTCTCAGGTGATTCTTGGCAGGTATTTGAGAACTATATTCTGTTTATCCCTTTAGCTTATGTACAACATATACTTAGATCCTCCATTCAGAAACCTCTTCAAACTCCTGTATTCAAGGGGTAATAACCCATGAACATAATCTGTTACAAAGAAAATGTCATGACAATGGTTAAAATCTGTCAAAGTACAACCGCTGAAAACAGTAAACATAATCACATAGCTATCCCCAAAGGAAATGGAATCATCAACCCAAGTTTCCATAGTACTAAAGATAGTATCCAATTATAAGGTCTGTGCCCCTGCTCCCCAAGGAGGAGTGTGCACCAACACCTTCTCTTCGATTTCATCTGACCATTTTAAAAAGTACCCTGAAAACTTACGCGTCTTTTCCCTATTACCTAGTTATGAAATAGCAAGAAAAATATTAACCACTGAGCTTGCCACTTTTTGATAGCATATTATCCACTTCTTTGGCTAATAAATGGCAGACTAGCAACTAAAGTTTTCTCTAAATTCTGCCAACTAGACTTGTTGGTATTGGTTTGCTGGCAGGGGCTGAAACTCCTGCTTCTTCTGAGGCAATTGGTTTTCATATCTAAATGCATCTCTCTGCAAGAAGAGAAAAATGGTCACACACAGAATTTCATATCCACACCGCTAAAAGCAAAGTGGAGCAAACCTAAATTTAATAAGCAGACCATAGAATCTTGGTAAGTGTGCTGTCTTTGTTCACATGAAAGTGAAATCATCCTACTGATGTGAATGGAAGGAATTATAATATTGAAAACTACACAGATATTCTAACTATTGCTATTACCTCTAGTCCAGACTATCAAGCCAAAAAACATTTTAAATTACAGTTTTGCTTAAAATGTATAACCAACCATAAACCAGAGTTGTTAACTCCTATTAGTAATCTGAGATACGAACAGATTAGTACTAGAATCTACTTCAAACTTCTATTTCCAGTGAAAACTCATTTTCTAAAGCCTAAATCAGAGGTCCTCAAACCTTTAATGTACGTAACAACCGCAGGGGTGGGTTCTGAAAGGCAGATTCTGTAGCCCCCAGAGCCCCTCCAGAGACTGTTCAGTTAGCGGGGGAGGGGGTGGTGAGCTGCATCCACGGATATGCATTTCCAACTAGCTGTTCTAGTGACTCTGATGCTGTCCTACTATAACTTTTCCAAAAAAAGGTTCAGTTCATAATCTTAAGTTTTTGTACTGAACGGAATCATGTTTTTCTTAGTTTTTCTTTTTGATATCAAGAATAATTTCCAAAGAGATTTAAAAATAAATTTCTTGTATCATCTCTGATGCTAACTAAATACATGTTATTATTATCTCAATCTCCAACTGCATAATTAAGTATATCCACTTAAGGCCAAATTACTCATAATTCAAAGTTCTGCAAAGCTTGCCCACTAACTGTAGGATCAACCTAATCTTCAGTAATTCAATCATTCTAGATCCAAACCAGGGAACCACTCAAGATATTTTATAAAGATAAAGGTATAAGACTGCTTTATAAATGTTCTCCAATGCAACCTAAGTTTTCCTGATCTTTCCCTAAAGTTGTCGGTCTTTAGGCAGGTCAGTAATAATGTTGTTTTGAATTGAAATAAAGGGAAAAGAGTCTTATGGTGTGCAAAAGTGCTGATTCTTTGAAGAGAATTATTTTCTTAACAAAAAAGTAATTCGTCCAGCTGACCTATTATCTCTTATTTTTTTAGTGATAGCATAAAGAATGAAAATGACCATCCCTATAAATATTCATATCTGGTGGTAATAAAACCACCATTTAAAAAGCAGCAGGCATGCTGGTATTATATATTTAGCTGTCAGTATACTTCATATTTCCCTAATGTGCTGCTGCTTCAGACAGTGGCCTTACCCTGATCCTTTCATTAACACTTCTCATTAATGAAAGTGGAATAGAGGGTAATTTTCTGTTGGTCACTGCCCTTTTAACTTCTTGAGAGTTTAACTCTGCTTAAGCCAAATAGTCTACACAAATGCCTACGCTGTTGACAGGACAAATCTTTTGGCACAAAAAAAGCTGACTGAGCTTTAGAAGCACTTGTCTCAAAGACACACGGTAATCATTAGTAAACCACAAGGTATAGAGAAGAAACAGTGTGGCAGAAAGAGTAGTCAGGTTTGGGAGAACACTAGGACCCAAGATGTTTGTAGGAGGATAGCAAGAGAAAGGCACCAATGATATTCTCCTCTCTTGGACATCTATAGTGCACATGTTTAGCATATTAAAGCCTCTGAGAAGTTCTAGAGTAAGGACACCTCTTTATCTCAAAATTTCCCAATTTTGCTTGACCACAAAATCTTTTATCTTCAACAATACCTTCAATATGTTCTACTAAGTATGGGATTCGGGCAAGAAGTCTAACCTGAGTCATTATTTCCTCATACGCAAAGAAGATACAACATCAGCCTACCCATCTCACAAGATTGGTGGGAACAAACGAGTTGGTATTGTAAACCTGCTTTGTAAATCACACGTGCTGCTGGTTGTATGCCATCATTACCATTAAGAGTAATAGTGAGTTTAGGAACAGACCTCTCATTCTCTACGTGGGGAGTCAAAAACAAAGAAGCCACGGTAGTTGAAGGGAATATTACATACATTTCCTCCAAAGCTTTCTCATTCTTAAAAGCACAACTGAATTCCAGTAATGCTCACAGCAGTAACAAGCCATACAAAAGCACTGCCATCTGCAGGCCAGAGGGATGGAATGCTTGCAACGGTTCTTAAGAATGAAGTTTCAAGCCACCAGGCACTCCTGTTCAGCACACGCCTGTAGCCTCTGCAACGGACTTAGCTTTTGAGCACAGGGAGACTGAGTTCTCAAACTGACTTGAGTAAGAAGTTCTCATGTCTTCTCTACACAGGACCAACGCTGAGAAATGTTGAAGAAAATCACTCTGGCCTTCTGTAAGTACTACGTTGTGCTCATACCACAGTAACCCCAAGGAGTATGGATTTTTTTTTTTTTTTTTTTTTTACACAGCCCTTGAGGAAACACTTTAATGATCCGAACAGACTTTTTTGAGTTTCCTTTCAATGAATTAGAGTAAATCTGCTCTCTCACACATTAAGTTTATGAACAGACTACAAACAGAACAGGCTGTTTACATAAGTTAACCGGTCAATGCCTCCCTTTCTTTGGAGGACGTAATTAGCTTTATTCGGCAATTCACCAATATGACCTAGCAAATCAAAAGGAGCTCCTAATGCCTTCCTTTTTTTTTTTTTTTTAAATGTTTTATTTATTTTTGAGAGAGACAGAGACAGAATGCGAGTGGGTTACGGGCAGAGAGAGAGGGGGACCCAGAATCCGAAGCAAGCTCCAGGCTCTGAGCCATCAGCCCAGAGCCCGACGCGGGGCTCAAACCAACGGACCGTGAGACCATGACCTGAGCCGAAGCCGGACGCTCAACCGACTGAGCCACCCAGGCGCCCCTAAAGTGTATTCATTTTTGAGAGAGCGCGTGAGTGGGGGAGGGGCGGAGGGAGAGCCCGATGCGGGGCTCGAACTCACAGACTGCGAGGTCGTGACCTGAGCCGAAGTCGGAGGCTCACCCACTGGGCCACCCAGGCGCCCCAGCCTAATGCCTTCCTTAAACGTATGGTGTTTACCTGCCCTGTAACGTTGCACAACCTGCACCTAGGAAACATTTTTCCACGGGGCCTTGAAATACGGTTTCTCCGGCACGTTCTACAAGGAAAATTACTGTTTCTACGTTTCAGGTTAAAAGATCGTGCCAGAGGTTTCAAAGAGCATCTGGAAGGTGACAAGAGGAGCTGAAAGAAACACAAAGAAACCAGAATACAGGAAGAAACATGTTAAATAGCCACGGGATCTCCAATACCCACAGTGCAAAAGCTTGGGTTTTACGGGTTGGAAAAAGGCAACACGAAAGTTAGTTTTCACACCCAGACCGACTCACACAGAAAACATTACGTCTACAGTCGTCAAACGCCCAAACGGCTCCGTCGTCGGGTGCAGAAAGGGTCAGGAGGCTACGACACCACAACGCAACGAGAAAACGGAGGCGGCACACCCCGCGCGCTCGAGCCGACGCTTCGTGCGGTTCCGTGGGACTGCCACTCGTAGGTCAACACCGACAACAGTTCGCAACGAGAAAGCTTCTCATGTTACCACCCCCGAAGATCCTGGGGGGCGTTTCACGGAATCCGCTATGCTTCAGAGAGAAATCCCGTGCACAGAGCGAAAGCCAGGACCGCAATGAACCCCACACTCGTAGGGCAGCGTTTCCCAAAGCGTGGAACGCACAATAATTTCAGCAGGAACAAGGACGCGCTGTTTATTTTAATAGACAGGTATTTATTATTTTTTTTTTTTATGAGCATTGGAAAAATAACTGGCTTTCCATCATACGGTTTGGGATTTACGTTTCCACCTTAAACAAATGTATTTAAGGAGGAGGAAAATAGAGGCAGTGCAAAGGAAAAAATTAACATTTGGGAAATAAACAGCAGTACAGATGGTACACGGACGTAGAGGTGCAACGCGAGAGACTGAAATCTGGGAAGCGCCGTCTTAAAAAAAAAAAAAAAAAAAAAAAAGCCCCTGGCGGGTAGTCGGGAGCGGAGTGCCCTGGGTCACACTTGGGGCGCTGGCTCTGTCGCTAATTTCCGCGAGAACCTCGGGCAAAGATTCTTTCCCCGTCCTTTGGGGCCGGGGTCCGCGTTACAAAATGGGTGGGGGCGTCACACGACACGGAGGCGCCTCGAGGATGCTGTCAAGGGGCGGCGAGGAGGCGGCGACAGGGACCAGCGCTCGGTTCGCCGCACGGCGCTGCACGCCCCGTAGAACGCCCGGAGAGGCGGGCCGCCTCGCTCCGAGTTCGAATCCCGCCTGCGCCACCGACTGGCTGAGGACCCGCAGGCGACCGACTTCACCGTTTCGAGAAAGGGGCGCGGGGTGTGCAGCCCTACCCTACAGAGAAGCTCGGAGGACTACGGTCGGCGGTTCGCGCACAGAGAGGCGGCCGCGGTGCGGCGCCGCCCGGACCGGAGCCCCCCACGGGCCTCCCGGGCCGGCCGGGCCTGGGCTTGACGGGAGCCAGAGGCCGCGCCCCGCACCGGGCATGCGCAGCTCCGCGCGCACCCGGAGAGAAGCCGAGGCCGCGGCCGCGGCCGCGCGTCGAGCGGGCCCTCCCGCCTCAGCCTCCCCATCCGGCCCCGGGCCCCTCAACCGTCGGCCGCAAGCCCCACGCCTCGGCAGACGGCCACCGCTTCCCGGCACTCACCGCTACCAGCGCGGCGGGCTCTCGGCCGCTCCTTCGCCTCAGGCCCGCCCCTGCCGCCTCCACCTCAGCCCACCTGCCCGCCGTAGGACAAAGGCGCCACCAACCGACCGGCGCGGGCACGAGGCAATGGCGGCCGGGGCGGAGAGTGGGGGCAGAGGGCGCGCACGCAGCGGCAGGCGCGGCAATGTCGCAAGAGCGCGCGGGTTTACGGCAGGGCTGAGTTGGGCGTCGATCTCCTTAGCAACGAGAGAGAGGAAGTAGCTATGGGGCGGCGGTTGAGAACGCTAGGGGTTGCCTAGTAACGGCGTCCCCAGCTAAGGATGGGTCCCAGGCCTGGTTCCCTGATCCCAAGAGGCTGCGCCTTTCTTCTAGTCTTCGGAGCGTCTTCCTTCCATTCTAACTGTGGAAACGGCTCACTTAAATCCTGAAATACTTTATTTAGTTTTTCATGAAACGAAACAAAACCCGAAACACCTTTAGATATGTGTATTGGAGAGTAGCGTACAGACTCCTGCAACCTCCGGATCTCAAGGAACAAAGACAGCAGAGAGGTAGAGAAAATGTTTTATTTAAATTCGCATTTAAATAGGCAGTGTACCCTATTAGTTTCGCTGGCAAGAGACAGCTTCTGGTGATAGAGTCAGAGTCACAGGTTCTTTTTGAGTTCTTTCTTCCTGGAATATTTATTCAACGTCAAAAAAAATTTCACGGAATGTAGGTGCTGACTGTGAAGCATGTAAAATGTTGTATCGTTCATTTAACTCCCAGAATAATTTGTCGGAGGGAATGGAGTTTGCTCACATGATTGTAAATATTATAATCACAGCTATTGCTATATGAATCAGGTAGGCTTTTTTATTAGTTAGGAAATGCTTCACACCCTGTGGGGGTCTAGTTTTTCTCCTTGTGAACAGTGCATGCCAAGCAAACACGGTGGCTGTGGAATTTGAACGCTATGGGAAGTCAGATTTCTCTGACAACCACTCATTTGCTCATCCCTTCACTCATTTGCTCATTGAATGTTTACTATACACTTACTAGGTGGCCCTATGCTTTATTAGACACCTACTTTCAAAGCACTATCATGAGCAAATGCAGACCCATGTCTGCTATCTTGGAGATTATTGCCTAGTGGAAAGAGAAAATAGGTGAATTATCACACTTGAGTGTGTAATTACAGGTAAATGCTTGAAGGAAAGAAACAGGGATGCATTGTATTGTCTAGTTTTTCTCACCTGTGACAAATGCAGGGTGTGCCTGATGCCTATGGACAAATACACTTGGTCTTTAGATCTTTAATAATTCAAAATTCATCATGGCTCATTTTCTTCATCTGTAAAATAAGGATAAGAATAGCACGTGCCTCTGGGGCGCCTGGATGGCTTACTCGGTTAAGCGTCCAACTTCACCCAGGGTGGTGATCTTGTGGTCGGTGAGTTCGAGCCCCGTATCAAGCTCTGTGCTGACAGCTCAGAGCCTGGAGCCTGCTAAGGAATCTGCGTCTCCTGGTGTCTCTGCTCCTCCTCCACTCACACTCTGTCTCTCTCAAAAATAAATAAACAAATTAAAAAAGAATAGCACGTGCCTCATAAAGTCAGTGTGAAGTTAAATTAGGTAGTAAGTATCATACACAAAGCTCTTAGATTCATGCTTAGCTCATCGTGCAGGCTCATCAGCTCATAGATTTCTTATAATCCCACGGTTTGTGTCTTTCTATAGATTTTTTTGTGTTCACAGTTTGTGAGACATCCCTAGAAAACAGTGGCCCTTGGGTTTTCATCGGCTACTCTGTTCACAGGTGGAATAAATAGAATAAATGTCACTGGGAGTTGATCAACGAGTCCTTGTTCCCCAGGACACTGGGGTGGGAGTGGAGGGGACTTTGTTGTGATATTAAGTTCCTGGTGAACCCCAACAAGAGCTAATAGCTCCTCAGAGCAAGATTCTGTCAACAAAGTGGATCAGAATGGGACTATCCCCACTCAACAAGTTCTGTTGTATGTTGAAAGGAGTGGCTCAGGGAACTATGGAATAGCCGCTCTAAGACTCCTCTCAGCCATCAGGGAGACCAGTGTCTATGACACAGCCATCAATGTCAGTACCGTTTGTACAGCTGTGGAAGTCAAGAGTAACGACCTCTGAAGGGTGTCCATGTCCTAATCTCTGGAGCCTGTGAATGTATCCCCTTACGTGACAACAGATGTTTTGCAGATGTCATTAGGTTAAGGATCTTGAGATTGGAAGATGATTCTGAATTACCCAGGTGGGCCCAATATCATCACCAGGGTCCTTATAAGAGGGGAGTAGGCGGTCAGAGTCAGAGATGTGATAATGGAAGCAGGGGGTAGTGAGGGAGAGAGAGAGAGAGACAGACAGACAGACAGACAAGATGTTACTACACTACTGGCTTTGAAGGCGGAGGATGGGGCCTTGAGACAAGGAATGCAGGAGGCCTCTAGAAGCTGGAAAAGGCAAGAAAACAGATTTATCCCTAGAAACTCTAGAAGGAACACAGCCTTGCTGACTCATTTTTAACTTTTGACTTTCCTCCCTTCAGAAAACTTAATAAATATATATTTTCCTTTTCTAATGTTACCATGGTTTATCTTTCCCCTTTTAATAATTTAATCTGATTAACATTGATTTTGATGTATGCTGTCACATCATACATTATGTGTTATTTTTGATTCCAAATTAGATTCCTTCTTTCCCCAAGCTATTTCAACACCAAATAACAGCTCCAAACCATTTTTGTATCTCTTCTCTATCATATAGCACTTTTTATAGGAGGATTAAATTCAGGGCTCCTCATTGATTCTGTAATATCTCTTTCTTTTGGAGACAATTCACAGAGTTTCAATTATTATTACTCTAGATAGCACATATTTAGTTGTTTTGTTTCCAGAGCAAGTGAAATATACTTACGAAAGTGTTTAAAGAGCAGGTAATGTTTAAAGAGAGAAAATGTTTAAAGAGCAGGTAAATAAATCTTTTATGCTACTCAGATTGCCAGGGCAATCTGATTAATCCCTCCCTTCACATGAAATTCTCAAAGGATCCATCTCTAAATTTGCCTTCATATGTTGGGGTATAGAAATACAATATAAGTATAATAATTATAAAAATGGTTAAGGATGATGTCAGAGAGTAGGACAGTTCGGTCAAGTCCTGGCTCATTGTTTCCTGGAGATTCTGGTTCAGTGAGTCTAGGGTAGAATAGTTAACAATAACAACAGCAACAACAACAAAACTCTCCTCCCAGGTGTACACACCATGGGGCTTGGTGATTACAGAGATAACATACCTTAAAGGCATTTACCATGTTTCAGGGTCTCTCACAAATTACTCACACCGAGAATGAGAGTTGGAACTGGATAACTGGCTGAGTCAGTAGAGGCAGAATCTGAAGGAGGAACGTTCCAGATTCAAAACTTAATGATGTAAAGCAAAAGCATTTTATTCTTGTTCATAGTTTCTGGGGCCCAGGAATTCGGGAAGGGCTTGGTTGAGTGGTTGTGGCTCTGAGTTAGACAGTAGCTGCAGCTGGAACAGCAGGGGGGGCTGGAGGAGCTGGAGGCTGGCTGGATGTCTTTCTCTCCCCACATAGTCTCTGGCTCTTTCCATGTAGTCTCTGCATGGGCTACTTTGGGCTTCCTCATAGCATGGTGATCTCAGAGCAGTTATGCTGCTTACATGGTGCTCAGGGCCCTGGGAGAGTGGCTGAAAGAACCAGGCAGGAGCTGTATTGCCTTCTGTGACAGAGCCTCAGAAGTCGTATAGCCTCATAATGCTTGTCATATTCAAGGCCCTCCACTCAATGGGAGGAATAGCAAGGACTCGCTGGGAGCAGAGCCTGTGGGTGGAAGATGAAGTTGTGGTCACCTTTAGGGAATACAGTCGGCCACAGAGTTATCCCTCGTCCCCATATCCAGTGCACCAGATCCTTCCCCCTAACGTTTCTCGAATGGGTCCGCCCTGACCACCACCTAGTTCAAGCTGTCAGCACTCCTAGCTTGCACCTCTTTGCTTATCTCCAAACTAGGCTCCTTGCTTTCACCTTTTCTTCTCTCCAGTTCTTTCTCTTCTATAGCTAGAATATTTTTATACAACAAATCTATTGTCACTCCCCACTGTCCTTGGGATAGTGATAAAGCTGGTCCCGATGATCTGGAACTTTGCCATTCAGACTCACATTCTGCCACTGTCTCCCTTGTTTTCCAGCCTGCAACCCCATTGGTATCATTTCAGGCTCTACATTCACCACATTCTTTCCACCTCAGGGCCTTTGTACCTCCTGTTGCCTCCGCTTAAATACTCTCCCAACCCTTTTCCTGCATCACCATCCTCCCTCCTCCCTTCTCTGCCACCTCTTTAATTAATTCTATTCATCCTTAAGGTTGTGAAAGTAATTAAAGGGAAACCTCACTTAGAGTGGAGTTGGGAAGCTCTCAGGGGGAAGCTCTCACTCACAAACTTTCCAGCGCAGATCCTTTTGCTTTCCTGGGCAGGAAGAAATTCACTGGACTACCCCAACAGGAAGAAGAAAGATTTCCTCCTTGCCCAGCAACAGCCCAGCCAATGAGAAACTGCCACCACTCAGCCAATGAGAAACCGTTACTACCCTGACCTCCTGCTTTGCTCCAAGGGAATTTTGTTCAGAGCAGCCCCCTCCAACTTCCTCCTTTCTCTGCACGGAGTAATGTTCCCCCATTTTGTTCTCCGGACTTGCCCTCGGTTTACCATAGCTAGCGTGTCCCAAATAAATTCCTCTGCAATTCCCAAATAAACTCATTTTTTTTTTTTGTAAAATAACTGGCTATTTTATTTTTAAGGTTAATAAAATTTTCTTTAAATCGTCCTCCCCCTCTCCACTAGAATAGAGAGACAGTATAGCCTGGTAGCTAGGATCACGGACCATGGATTCAGACCACTTGAGTACGAATTCTGGCTCTACCATCTACTCACTGTGTGACTTAGGGCATGTTGCCTAACCTCTCTGTGCCTCAGTTTTCTCCTTTGTAAAACAGAGATAGTAATAGGATCTATCTATCTAAAAGGATTATTGTGAATGTTCAAACCCACATATGTAAGTCAACATCTGCAAAACACTTAGAACACTTAGGAGGAACCTGCCCGGGTGGGTCAGTCAGTTAAGCGTCCAACTCTTGATCTCAGCTCAAGTCTTGATCTCAGAGTCCTGAGTTCCAGTCCTGCATTGGGCTCCATGTTGGGCGTGAAGCCTATTTAAAAAAAAAAAAAAAACCCACGAAAAACACTTAGCACACTTAGTGCTTGTCATGGACTGCACAATAAGCATTAAGCTGGTCGTGGTTTGTCAGCCTGTTGCCCACTCGTGTAGAACTGTGCACTTCTGTCTTGAAATTACTCTTCCAACCAGAGGCCATTTAATGGGATGTGAGGAGAATTTGGGGAGTACCTCCTAATCTGTGACTTTGGACCCACAGCTGAGGATAAAGGGGTGCTAGATATTTTATAAAGCAGAGGCTTTAACCCGGGGTTCATGAACTTGGATGGGAAAAACCTGCTTCTTTACTTTCATTTACCTCTGACTAAAATGAAGCCTTTCTATCTTCCCTTCTTTCTCTTTCTTTCTTTCTTTCTTTCTTTCTTTCTTTCTTATTTCTTTCTTTCTTTCTTTCAAGAGCATAAACAGGGGAGAGGGGAAGAAGGAGAGAGAGGGAGAGAGAGAAGGAATCTTAAGCAGTTTCCATGCTCAGCACGGGGCCCAATGGGAGCTCAATCCCACAATCCTGGGATCATGACCTAAGCCAAAATCAAGAATCGGATGCTCAACCAGCTGAGCCACCCAGGTGCCCCAAAGCGTTTCTTTCACTTATGAATGCAAGCAACAAACCGTGATACTGTCAGAGCCTGCTACACTGTCTCCAGTAGAAATCACAGATATTTCATATCACATTACAATTATTGCAGATGTCTTGAATTATTGTTTGCACTCATCACTGCTTTGAAATTATGGAAATTTTAGACTTGCCACTAGATCTTATTATGTAATCCATTAATGAAGATGCTCAGTGCTACATCACAGATTTGTCTTTTTACTATTTTGATGACTGTATTTCAATATACATAATTGGTTTTCTTTGTACCTCTATTTATTATATTTTATGCATTTAGAAATGTTTTTCTAAAAAGGGTCCAAAGGCTTCTCCGTATGGTCAGAGGACTTCACAACACACACACACACACACACACACACACACACACACACACACATGAGAATCCTGCTCTAAAGAAAGTAGTTAATACCTGGGATGAGAAGCTCTCCTTAGGGCATTCTAAGAGGTGAGCACTTTCTTTGAGTCAGCACTCTCTGAGGACTCTCTCTCTCTCTCTCTCTCTCTCTCTCTATATATATATATATATATATATATATCCTTATTTAATCCTCCCAGCATTTTAAGAGGTAGGCATTATTACTATCCCTGGGATGTAGGGAAGAAAATTGAAGCTTGGGTAATTGGGTAAATTACCTACGGTCACAGAGCAGTGCACCAGTGGTTGAGTTCATGCTTTTAATGCCTCCAACATCCTGCTTTCCATATAAATCTAGTCCTCCCACTATCCTGCAAAGCAATTCTCCCATTCTTCCATTTTGCAGATGGGGAAACTGAGTCTCAAAGAGAATAAGTTATTTTTCCTCGCAGTTAAGCAACACAGGATTCAAACCCACATCTGTCAGGCTCCAAAGCGCACGTGCTCCACTGTGCTCTGCAGAGCGAATTCAAGGTGCCGTGCAAATGTAGCCTGGGAGAGCTGACAGTTTATCAGATATATGACTCAGGTAGACCTTTCTATGCCATCCATCAGGATTAGACGGTTTGGAAAGAAATGACTGCTTTTACTGCTCATGCTGTGGGGTTACAGAGCAACGCGGGGCGCGTCTTCATGGATGTGAAATACACACTGGCATTTGGGAAACTCCATTAGCCACTATTGTCTAGACAGAGAGTTAAAAGTGGGAAGCCGGAGATGTAAGAATACACAAGTAGGGAGTTCTGTGTCGGCCTCACACTGAAACAGAAAGAACCATGATTTTGAAACCATTAAAGATGAAGTTGGTGAGGATCAGAGTGGTCTTGTGACCTGTAAATCTAATGAAATGAAAATGAGGTAATGGTATGTTTTATAACTATTGAGGGTCTGAGAAGCTGGAAATTATCTCGGCGTGAATACCATAAGGGAACAGGGAACAATGGAAGCCATCTAGAAAAGGATCTTTATTCAGCTTTATTTATAGCAGGTATTCATCTGGTCTTTCAATACGGGGACCACAAAGGGGCTTGTCTCACCTTGCTGGGTGTATGAAAGCACAAGGCTTGTCACAGTCCCTTCTGCTTCCTCTCATAGAGCCCAGCCTGTACCAAGGAGGGAAAGGCAGAGGGTGCCTTGAGGGGGTTGCTGAATGGCTGGTGCTGCGGGAGAAGCAGAAGAGCAGAGAGAAGAGGAGGGGAGAAGAAAAGAACTTAGAGGACTCTTCCTGTCATTGCCCAACCCCCATTCTCTAGACCTGAGCTGTCTAACTAGCGATGTGTGACGATTTACATTTATTAAGAGTAAATGGAATTAAATGCCCACGGCCTTAGCTGCGTTAAGTATATTCCAAGTTAATAGGCACATAGAGCTTAGCTAGCCGCTCTCACATTCGATACAGATCTGGAGTGTTGGCATCAGCACAGAAGGTTCTGTTGGACAGTGTTGATAAATACCCAATTCCTCCCACGAGTCTAGGAGTATTCAAAGTCCAGGACGAGTGGAACCCGATGGCTGTAACAACCCTGGCCAACGGGAAGGTAGAGGATTAGAGTCTTCTGAAATGGCACACGCGTCCCACATTCCGTATAACCTTAGGTGAGCTACCTGTACTCTCTAGGATGCAGTTTTGTCCTGTTTCTAATATTAATGATTAATAACATTTTTTACTGGATATTACAAGAAAAATACATAATTAATTAATCCTCATAACAACCGTGTGAGCTATTAGGTCCATTTTACAAAGGAGAAACCAGAGATTAAAGATGTACTAGGAGGGAGGGGTGGGTGGGTGATGGGTATTGAGGAGGGCACCTGTTGGGATGAGCACTGGGTGTTGTATGGAAACCAGTTTGACAATAAATTTCATAATAAAAAAATAAAGATGTACTCAAGGGGGCGCCTGGGTGGCTCAGTTGGTTAAGCATCTGAGTCTTGATTTCGGTTCGGGTCATGATCTCACGGGTTCACGAGATTGAACCCTGCGTCAGGCTCTGTGCTGACAGTGTGGAGCCTGCTTGGGATTGTCTCTCCCCCTCTCTCTCTGCCCCTCCACTCGTGCTCTCTCTCTCTCTCTCTCTCTCTCTCTCAAAAATAAATAAATAAAAAAGAAAAAGGAAAGAGTGTACTCAAGGCCACAGTCAGGAGCAGAAGAAGGCTTTGCACCCAGGCCTCTGACTTCAGAGGCCGCATTTCTGTTCATCAGTCTACACAGTCTCCTCCTGCTAGTTTCTCATCTGCAAACCAAGAGGTCTTACGTAGTTGGAAGTCTCGCAGAAACAGAAACTGAGATAAGGATTTGAGTGCAAGTAATTTGGAAGGTGACCCCACGAAGCATCAGTGGGGGTGTGGGGAAGTGAAACAGGGAGGGAAGGAAGCCATTACGGGCTAGGTTCATGTGCTGATTGTGCCGTGGACAACTGGGGGTTAATCTTCACGGGGGCGGTAGTGTAGAACACACACCGCTGAGTTATCACACTCGAGGGACGAGGGAACTGGGGTACTCACTGACTCTTTGTCATTGGTAGAAGGCCGCTCCCAGGGGCATTCCCCCAGGCACTTCTGTCCTGCCCCCTTCAAGGGCTAAATATGCTCAGGCGGCCTTAAAAGGCCCTTCAGGAGAAGGTCACAGGTGCTTGAAGGAGGGACAGGAAGAGTGACTATGGAGGACATAAAAGTGGGGTAGCAGCAAGGTGCTACCTAGGGGATTGTATAAGTGGTCTTTCCGCTCTAACAAACTAGCGGCTAGTGGTGCTTGGTATTAGGTATTTTACATCATAAAATCTGAAACTATTAAGATTAGCAGTCTTCCAGAGCATGGCTATGGGGAGAGCTTCGAGGTACAATCAGACATCTGAGCTGATTTTCAAGATGGGTGACAC
The DNA here is from genome assembly GCF_023721935.1 of Panthera uncia. NCBI lineage: Eukaryota > Metazoa > Chordata > Mammalia > Carnivora > Felidae > Panthera > Panthera uncia. The sequence goes on along the minus strand of NW_026057578.1, from coordinate 14,575,624 downwards.
AGTATGGGGTGCCTGGGTAGCTCAGTCGGTTAAGCATCAGACTTCAGCTCAGGTCATGATCTCACGGTTTGTGAGTTCAAGGCCCACACTGGGCTCTGTGCTGACAGCTCAGAGCCTGGAGACTGCTTCGGATTCTGTGTCTCCCTCTCTCTCTGCCCCTCCCCTGCTCGCGCTCTGTCTCTCTCAAAAATAAATAAGCATTAAAAAAATTAAAAATATGGGTGACATAGTAAAGGGTTAACATTGAAATCATACAAACAGCTCTTCATTAGGGCTGGGACTTATCTAATTCAATGCTATAACCTCAAAAGTGACATATAGCAAATGCTCAATGAATATTTGTTGAATGAACACGTGAATGAATGAAATTGTTAAGAAAAAGACATTCAGTAAAACAATGGGCAAAGGATATATTCAGTTAGTTCATGAAAGAGGAAACCCAAATGGTTAATAAGCATTTGATAGGATGCTCAATTTCAATTATAACTGAGAAAATGTAAATCAAAGCAATGAGACCTCTCTCTTCACCCATTAACTGTCAAATATTAAAATGAATGACAACATCTAGTGATAGAGAGCATACAAAGCAAAGGTCCCTTCACACTTGTACATTTCCCAAGTGTTTTGTAAATACTGTTCCCATTTACAATATACATATCTGCAAATTCCACTTCTGGAAATCTATAGAAATAGAAGCACAAATGCCTAAGCGTATGGGTACAAGTACATGTGGTTACAGCATGCTTTGCAGCGGTAAAAACCTGGATGCAGCCTGAATGTACATCAAAAGAAGAATGATTGAATCAGTTGTGACAAGCCCCCATCACAGAATATTACCCAGTTATTAAAAAAAGGAATGTGTCAGATCTGTGTCTGCTAACCTGGAATGATTTCCATGATAGAGTTAAGTGAGAAAAGGGCCAAAAAATGGCAAACATTCTTTTTCTTATGGAAGGAACAAATATATTTATAAATGTGTAGAAGGATACCTATCAAGCTGTTATGGAAGGGGGGGGGTGTAAAGATAAAGAAAAAAAACCAGGTATTTACAGAAGTGGAAATAATGCATAGGATACCATGCTATTGAAAAACATAAAACAGGAAATCTATCTAGGATATCCTCAGAAAAGAAAAATCTGAAGGTACGTATGGACAAGGACAGCAAGGTGACATGTACAAATGAAAAACTGATTTAATTTTGGAATGGGACCATGGCTAATTTCTTGGTCTATTTTAAAGTATCTCTTTCGTTTTTTTTTTTTTAATTTTTTTTTAAACGTTTATTTATTTTTGAGACAGAGAGAGACAGAGCACAAACGGGGGAGGGTCAGAGAGAGAGGGAGACACAGAATCTGAAACAGGCTCCAGGCTCTGAGCAGTCAGCACAGAGCCCGACGCGGGGCTCGAACCCACATACCGCGAGATCGTGACCTGAGCCAAAGTCGGACGCTTAACCGACTGAGCCACCCAGGCGCCCCTGAACATCCTTATTTGAGGGGAACGTCGAAGGGCAGGACTCACCAGGGGCCAGGAGGACTCAGATAGTTCTTCCCACCCCCTGGCAGCCAGAACATGGGGTGTAAGCCAAGTGTGGCCACTCTAATGTCCCTTCCCAAGACACTGAACTTTGAGGGATTGATGCTCAAGGTCAGGGTCACTTACTGATCGTGTTAGTTATCTATTTCTATTGCCGTGTAAGAAATTATCCTAAAACTTAGCGACCTGAAATAATGAAACATTTATGAGCTCACAAATCTGCAGTTAAGGTGTCAGCTGGGCCTTCGCTTATCTGAGACTTGACTGGGCCTGGAGGGCCACTCGTCTTATGTGGCCGATGGCCAGAATTGCCGGATCCTCACCATGTGGGCCTCTCTATGGACTGCCTGAACATTTTCCTGACGGGACAGCTGGCTTCCCAGGTGGGCCTGACAAGGGAAGAAAGAAGAGAGGAGAGGAGGAGGGGGAGGGGAAGGGAAAGGGAAAGGGGAAAGGGGGAAGGTGAGAGAGAGAGAGAGAGAGAGAGAGAGAGAGAGAGGGAATATTCTATAGAGCACAGAAGCCTGAAATCTCAGTTTTACGACCTAATCTTAGAAGTGACGTGCCATCATTTCCCCTTGTTTCTATTGGTTACACAGACCAACCTCGGTACTGTGAGGGTGGGCACCACAGAGGGTGTAAAGACCAGGAGGTGGGGTCATTGGGGGCCATCTTGGAGGTTGGCTAACAGAGCTGGTTTGTAAGACCTGTAAGACCTGTAGCAGAGTCTTGACTATGTCCTGCCTCCTGCGGTTCCTGCTGGAGTTTGGTCCTTCAGCCTTCCTGTCAGTTCTATGAGCCACCTGACACCCTCCAACAATGTTCTCTTCTATTTAAGTTCACCAGCTCCGACTTGTCTTGCTTGCAATGACAACTGTGACTAGAACAGGTGCCATGAGAGAGGACAGTGGTGGGGAAGTGGGTTGCAGCAGAGGAACTTAACTTTAGATAAGGTTATCAGGGAAGAACTCTCTGAGGAGGTGTCATTTGCCCGGAGATCTGAATGGTGATGAAGGGTCAGCAGATGAAGAGTGGGAGGAGGGGCCTTTGCGGCAGAGGGAACAGCACAGACAAAGGCTCTGAGGTGAACCAAGAAGACTGGATGGCTGGGGTGTAGCCAGCGAGTGGGTGTGTAGAAGGTACTATCATCAGAAGTCAGATTACTCAAGATCTTGAGGTCACTGTAAGGGATTTGGATCCTCTCCCCCAACCAAAGCCATCTCACATTCCAGACATCAGAGCTTGACAAGGCTGAGGACAAGACCCCGAGGTCTAGGAAATCAGGATCAGCCAAGTCAGTAAGTGGCTTTGGCCAGATCATGCTAAAAAAATGTCTATAACTTGTCAGTTCACCCATCTTTTTTTTTGCTGGCTCTCAGGTTTTCTTAACTTGTGGTTGGGTTCTTTTCTGAGTTTTGTAGTCCTTTTGATAAATCCCACCCCAACTATGCTGAGCTGAAAGGAGAGATTTGTGTTTACAGTTGGGCCTGGGAATCCTAGCCTGGTTCTCTGGTGGAGGGAGATGAGCAGCTCCCCAGACAGTGTGAGAATGATCAGGTGGACGCGATGGGGCCCTACAGTCTCATTACTTTATAGTCCCACGTTCACTCAACAAATACTTGCTCAGCATCTAGCATGTGCCTGGGCTCTGTGTGGGCCTCAGGCTACAAAGGCCTTCCTCTCCAAGCATCACGTTAAGCATGAAGGATGGCCCAATCCAAAGGTTACTGAGTGGGAACTCCCCATTACTCAGGAAATGGTACCATGTCCCACGGCCAAAGCAAACGGGCCCTGTGTAACCCGCATTCTGAATGGAGCCTGCAAGGTTTACTAAAGGGGGCACAAATGGCTCAGATCCCCTAGCTATAAGCTCACTTTCCTCTTCCTTGCCCAAACAGTAATACTGGGGAGGGAGGAGTTCTTTGGTTTTGATGAGGAATATAGTGTTTATTGTGAAAGCAATTCCCTTTTCTCCCCCTTTTCATTGGGAGTCCCTTCTGGAGATTGAGGGGTGGCTGCAAGAAGGGGATGCTGGGATGCTGTTCCCCAGTGGGGGTCAACCTGGTAGTGGACTTGCTGATGTCCCCCTGGGTCATCAGGTCACCCCCTGGGTGATCTTCCCCCCTGAGCAGGGGAAGAGAGAGGTGAAGAGAGGGGTCACCGTGGAGCCACTGGCCAGGACGTCTTGAGTTTCTCTGGGTCAAGTGGACCCAGTAGTAGTTAGCTAAGCTCCTAGTGTTCCACCGGAGCAGGCTGACTGCAGAGCAAGAGGGTCCCACCAGAGGCAGAAGCAGAGGTGGCGGGGCAAGGTGGGGAAGCTGAAACCTGAGCCGGACGCCCCCTGTCAGAGGACTGTGCAATGGGGAAGCCCACAGAGATATACTCATGTGCCCCATGAGAAACCATTTGTAAACACTTGCTACTCCAGGTTAGCCCGGGAAACAGGGTCAACCCACAGGGAGGGAGCTACTGTGGAGGGCTCTTCCCATTCCCCCTTTCCCAATTTCAACAAGGGGGAGGGTGCTGGGGCGTGTTTCCAAGCCGGCTAGGCTCCCTCCCCCCCACCCCCCTTTATTCGAACTGGCAGGATCCTGGCTCCAGTCAACCCTTGGATGAGTAAGGGAGAAGACAGAATGAGATTTAAATTGAGTTTGAGAATAAAGCTTTCAAGGATGGAGGTTTAACAACAGAAAGTGATCCAAAAGTAATGCAATCTGCCCAAGATGTCATTAAGGGATGGAAAAGGGAAATTCACCACAGCATAGCTGAAGGTAGAGATTAGGGGGGAAAGCTTCATTATTATGCCCTATCAAGTCGAGTCGCCTCAGTATACCGGTTCCATGAGTAAACAGAATAACTGAAATACAGTGTGGTAGGGCTGGAGGCTTGCTTAGGTAAGCAGCCGCAGGGTTCTGAGAGGGCAAGGGGAGGTAGGTGGGTGCACATTCCAGGGTGGCTGATGCAGAGGGCTTTCTGGGCTTGCAGAGGGCTGATGCAGAGGGCTCTGCTTCAGCACCTGAGCTGAGACTTGAAAGATGAGAAGGGGTTGATCCAATGAAAGGAGAATGGAGAAGGTCTTTCTGGCAGAGGTGGTGGCACAGTCTGGGGCAGAAAGTTGAGGGCAGAAGGAGCCCATGGCCTTGAGGTCCTGTGAGCTTAAGGAGTGAGGGCTCTAGGGAGTTGCTTCAAACCTAAGAGCAACACAATGGGATTTTCATATTAGAATCATCTGCTCCCCAGATTCTGGCTATGTTGTGGACTTGACCTCCAGGCCTGCTTCTTACCCATCCATGTGGCCCTGTGACTGCCCCCCTCCCCACCTCCTGCAAAGGGCATATCTTGTCATTCCAGAATCCTGGGTCCCCACTCCTGGAATGTCCTTTGCCCTACCTTTGAACCCTTCCTAAATAGTTCCCCTCTATGACAGGACTCTGAAATATTGCCATCCTCCCCATAAATCATCTCGCTTTCCTCTTCCAGTATATTTTTCTCAGCCCAGGAGGATTCTATGCCTTCTCTTAGCCTCTCCCCACAGCACATGTCTCCTTGGGATATGCATATACTAAAATATCTTCCCTTTATCTTATCTGGTCTTCACCCCATGGGGCAACCCGAAGGCTACTATTTATTCTTCCACACATTAATTTAAGCAGCTTTAATTACGACTATGATATGTTTTATATAATATAATTAACGTTTTAATTCTGTGTACTTGCTTCCCAAGGCAGTTTTGTGAAGGGCCCAATTTTGGAATCAAGCAAATAAAGAATTAGTAATGGCTGAAGTTATTATAGCAACGCCCTCCCCCCTCCCAAAGGAATTAAAGCTGTGTTTGCTTTTTTTTTTTTTTTTATTTATTTTGGGACAGAGAGAGACAGAGCATGAACGGGGGAGGGGCAGAGAGAGAGGGAGACACAGAATCGGAAACAGGCTCCAGGCTCCGAGCCATCAGCCCAGAGCCTGACGCGGGGCTCGAACTCACGGACCGCGAGATCGTGACCTGGCTGAAGTCGGACGCCCAACCGACTGCGCCACCCAGGCGCCCCTGTGTTTGCTTTTTGAAGTGGGTTAAAAAGGGAAAAGATAGTTTAATATTCTCTTCATCCCAGGCACGTTTGGTGGCTTTCGTGAAGTCCCCTGGACTCTGATTTCAAGCGTTCCTGGGTTATCGGTTTCTGACCACGAGCTTGTGATGTGTTGCGGCTACCAATCAGCTTTGCATCTCCTGCCCCCCACATCCTTCCTGATGGAGGATGTACTGCAAATGAGAAGTTACTGAACCCACTTACTCATTTATTCACTCAGCAAATATGTATTGGTGTCCTATTACGTGCCCCGGACTGGGATGAAGTCAGCCTTGCCTTCAAGGAGCTCACGGTCCAATGGGGCCAGACAGATGGAGTTCTAGTCCAGCAGGCTAATGCTGTGGGAACATGGAGAAGGGGCTAAGGAAGGGGCGCAGGAAGTTAAGAGGAGGTTTAACCAAAGAGAAGGTGAAATTTAAACTGGTTCCAGGAAGGAGAGGGGAAAGAAGGAAACAGCAAGACACAGTAAGAAGACAAGATCGTTTGAACGTGGGGAGAAGGAGAGTATGGTGGAAGCCAGTGTGCATGGGAGGACATGGCAGGGAGTGAGCATGGGGAGACAGGTGGGGGTAGAGTGGAGAAGAGCTTGCTGGGTCAGGAGGAGGGGTTTGGACCATCTTGAGGATGGGGAGCCCAAAGAGGTTATTCAGCAGGGAAGTGTCCAGAGCAGATCAGACCTGGGGTTTGCAAAGAGAATTGCTACAGTATGAACAACGAGAGAAGGAGGGAGTGGGGGACGGTTAGTTAGTTGAGAGTTGCCTGGCCCATAGTAGGGGCTCAAAAGGTACCTAGTGAATGAGGGAGGCTGTTGGGACAGCCCAGGTGAGAGATGATAAGCCTGTGAATCTGTGGTGGAGGTGATGGAAAGGAGGGTGCCCTTGGCAGCAGAAGCCAGGAGGGTGGAGTTAACAGCCTCTTCCTCTCCCATCCTGTCTGATTCCATGCAGCCTGGCCTTTTGGCCTGGCCCGGAAATGCAGAACGTGGGGAGTCGTCACCCCGACAACCAGCTGTCTAGTTCACGCTCCTCACGTTGCACTGGCGACAACCAAAGCTCAAGGGAAGTCAACCCATCAGAAGGAGAGTCTCAGTCAGAATTCAGGGATTCTATGCTGCTGAGTAGACCTTGTTAACACTGGTTGGAGAAGGGCCAGAACCCGGGCAATGTGGGCACAAGGGTGTGTGTGTTTCTGCAGAAGGAAAGAGTCCCGAGTCTCCTGAGATTCTCACGGGGTCCTGCGCTCCCACACAAAGGCTGATGTGCTACTCTAAATGCCTGTCTCCAGGTGACAGATGGGAACGGCGGCGTTGGAATAGAATCTGGTGGAGACGCATGAATGGATGGATGGATGGATGGGGAGGCTGGGACGCTGCATCCACAGGAGGGAATTTCCTTTGAAAGAGAGGGAAACTTTAAGCTGGGAAACTGTTTTCCTTGAAACGCCACCGGAGCCCTCCTCTCCCCCACACCCCAGCTCTGGCCTTCCCGGTTTCTGGGATGCGGGGAACTTCCTCAGGCCTCTGCATCCGCGGTGGGGACACTTTCGGTTCTGCCGGAATTCCCGGAGGCTGCGGGGGGGGGGGGTGGAGAACCGTTGGGGGAGTGTCCCTGGGGCTTCTTCCCAGCACGCGGGGGATCTCTCTTTTCTGCCTTCGCGCTCCGGGAACACTGCTAGCTCCTTGCCTTCTTCAGCTTGGCCTCTGAGTCCCAGGGGCGAGGAGGAAGTGCACTTCCAGGGACCACGCGCCCGCCCCCTCGCCGAAAGCACGACCCTACTCTCCCGGGAGATTCGACTCCTAGGAACGTTCAGGGGAAATCCCGGCGCGCCGCCTAGTCAGGAGCTCCGCCTCCCCCAACGATGCTGGCCGCGATTGGTCCCCGAAGACCCCGCCCATTTCCTGGGCGGGCACGCGTGGGGTGGGGCACGGGCCGAGGGAGTTACTACGCGCGCAGTGCCCGCACCCGTACTCCGCCGCTAGGTACTCACCTCGCCATGGTTCTTCTGCCTGTGCGCTGTCTCCTCTGGGGCTGCGTGTTGACCGCCGTAAGTTGAGTTTCTGCTCCGACCCGACAGGGGATTTGGGGATTTGAGAGTGGAGAATGGGAAGAGAAGCAATATTTCGGGGAAGGGAACTTCCTAGCTGATTTTGGGGGATAGAAGACGGGGTAGAAGGTGCGTAAGGTACCCCGGGTCCCGGCTGCTTCTGTGTCATCCCAGGTTGGGGTCCCAGGTAGCACCAAGAGGGCGCGTGGTGGGGGGAGCACTGCAGGAAACGTGCACCTGCGGCGTGGACGGGGTTGGGATTTTGGGAGACTCAAGCCTTTATTTGGTCGGGAAGCTGGAGTCCGGGTTTGCCTCAGAGGCTGGCCACGCGGAGACTGCTGAGGGGTTTCAGAGATGAGAAGGGAGGCCGGGCAAGGGCAGGGGCGGGTCTGGCAGGTTTCCTGTCCCTTTAACATTGTGGACAGATGGCAGGCAGGCTCTGTGAGCGGTTATCATGTCCTGGCCCCCTGGGGCCGCCTTCTTGCGGGGTATCTTGTGGGAACAAGGGTGGGTGCAGAGGCCCACGTACTTCTTTGAGAAGGCAAGGGGTTTTTAACACTCCCACCCCACCTCGACCCCCAAATCCTGGGTGATCCAACCTAGGAGGAATACCCAAGGCTGTGTCTCTGCCTCTTGAATTTAAGATGACATAGAGGACCCCTGGGGGAGATGAATAATTCATGGGACCCAAGGAGGGGTGAGGAGACCAGCAGGGGTTTCTCCAGGCACCAGAAAGTCTCAGTTATGCCCAACCAAGCACATCTCCGGGATTTTCAGAGGCCCACACTTGACTCACTTTTTGTTCAAATGTATTTTTGTAGTTCCTCATTCTGGAGGCTGGGAATCCCCCCAAGTACCTGCCGCTCTCATTCCAACTTCTCCGGCCTCCCCCTGCTTTCAAGGGCTGTAGTTTCTGGCATGAAGTCTGGTCAGGAAAGACCCATGGAGGCGTAGGGGAGGGGAGTCAGCAGCAAGGGAAGAGACCAGTTGGGGAAGCTGCTTTTGTCCCAGAACTTTCATTTTCACTCTAAGCAATGGTTCTTAGGGAGAAGGGAGGTGGGGGGGGGGCGGGGCGGTGTTGGAGCTAGTGAGAGGAGGAAGAGGGCTCTTGTAGGAGGATTGGAGGGAGAGCCAGGGGATTCAGGAAGAAGGGTGGTCTGGGCTTCTCAAGAGCACACTACCAGGTCTGGCGCCAGGTAGATACTGGGTTGTGACAATAGCAGGGACTGTTTTTGAGAGCTTCCTTTGTGTCAGGCTCCGAGCAAAATGCTTTACATGCATTCTTGGTCTGATTTTTTTGACTCCCCCATTGTACAGATGAGCAAACAGAGGCTCAGAGAGAAGGAAGAACTTGCCAGGGTTCTCACAGCTAGGTGGAACCTGGATATAAATCTATGTCTGCCTGATTCCCACGCCCGCCTCCCCAAGCCTAGGTCCAGAGCTGCTTTGTCAGAAGGATTAGAGCTATGGAGTGGGAGCTGGAGATTGACAAACTTTCAGAGAAGAAGCCGTATTTCTCATAGGTTTGAAAATGGCATAAAGGACTTTCGTTGCCCTGGGAGTCTAGTGGGAAAGTCCACAGGGTTGTAGGAAGAACATTCACAGGATGTAGTGGTGGAGGCAACAGACCTTCATACTTCCTTCTCCATTTGGAGTAAGATTCACTTCTGTAGGTAATTTTCTCACTGAATGAGAGCCACCAATTAGGCAGAATCCTGGACAGCCAGCCAGTTAGCCAGGGCGGTAGTCATCCAAACAGATATTCACATATATATGATAATTAAAAGTGCCTTTTAATGAGCACCTCCTATGTTCTAGCTGCCGTGCCAGGCCATATACATATATTCATTCTGATTTTCACAACCGAATCTGTGGGGCAGGCATTACTCCCATTTTAGAGATGCGGAAACTGAGGCTAAGAGACAACATAACTAGTAAGTGTTATGACGTCAAGATTGCAGCCTTACACTGTTGGATTCTCAATCCTGTGCTCTTTTCACTGGCTCTTTCCCAAGTGTGGCATGATTTTAGGGAGCACAAGGGTACGGGACTAAACAACATAGATTTACTTTACAGTTCTGTTAAAATCCTCCTTTTTTTCAAGGAGGAGGTCTTTGGAGCTAGAATATAGTTAAAACCTCTCCAGCATTTGCTAATCCTCCTTTTTTTATTATTTCTTTATTTCTTTATTTTTAAAATTATTTATTTATTTTATTTGAGAGAGAGAGAGAGAGAGAGAGCGAGAGCATGAGCAGGGGAGAGGGGCAGAGGGAGAGGGAAAGACAATCTTGAGCAGGTTACTGCCCAGCACTGGTTCCACTCTCAGTGCTGACCCCATGTGGGGCTCAATCCCACAACACTGAGCTGAGCCGAAATCAAGAGTCAGTCACTCAACTGACTGGGCCACCCAGGTGCCCCTTTAATCCCCCTTTTTGAAACAAAAGCCAAGGTCAGCAAGCAAAGCAACCGGCTGGGTTTTAATAACATTGTTTTGCTTCTGTTGAATATATTTTTAGGGTTGCCTTTTATTTATGAGAAGTGATACTGGTTCTTCTCTGATGGCAACGCTACAAGGTTTACATTTAAAATAAATGTATTCAGGGGCACCTGGGTGGCTCAGTTGGTTAACTGTCCAACTTCCACTCAGGTCACCATCTCATGGTTCGTGATTTGGAGCCCTGCATTGGGCTCGCTGCTGTCGGCGTAGAGCCTGCTTCGGATCCTCTGTCTCCTCCTCTTCTCTGCCCCTCCCCTGCTCGTGTTCTCTCTCTCTCTCTCAAAAATAAATAAGCATTAAAAAGAAATAAAATAAGGGGTGCCTGGGTGACTCAGTCAGTTGGGCGTCTGACTCTTGAGTTCAGCTCAGGTCACGATCTCATGGTTTGTGAGTACGAGCCCTGCATCGGGCTCTGCACTGATGGTGCGGAGCCTGCTTGGGATTCTCTCTCCCCCATCCCCTCCTTCTATCCCTCCCCCGCTTATACGAGCGTGCGCATTCTCTCTCTCAAAATAAATAAATAAAATAAACTTAAAAATAAATAAAAATCACAATGGTTAACAAATAAAACAAATGTACTTAAATTAATGGTACCTGGATGGAGTAAAAAAATAGTGCAGTTGACGGAGAGGGGGAGTATTGACAGCTGAGTTCTTATCCAGATTCTATCACTGTGTGACCCTGGGCAGGTGACCCAACCTCCCTGGTCCTTAGCCTTACCATTTGTAAAGCAAAAAAGTTGGATTTTTTTTCCTTCCAGCTTCACAGTCCTGGCATTTCACGAGAGAGGGGTTGGATAATCAGATGATGAGGGTTTGGAGAGGGGAAAGGGGTGGGGAGCAGAAGAATTGAAGGAAGCGGCCAAGTGCTAAATATAGCCCCAGCCAGGCCTAGGACCAGCTGCCTAGCCAGCCTCAGGACGCCAGGGGAGGTACCGGAGCCCTCGTGTGCTCCTGGGTGTTTGGGAAGCGGAAAGACTCAGGCGTCAAGCCAAAAGGAAGATCTGTTTAGTGCCGAGAATATTGCGATGTCCCAGTGCAATCGCTTTGTAAAATGCCAGACCGATCCTCTGGGTGCTTTTATAATCACGTCAGTTGGCAGTTTAGTTAAAAACAAACACACCAAGTAATATGCAGGCTCCAGTTTTCTGCTTTGGACTTCCACTTCAGTTCTAACCTCTGTGCTGGCTGACTTCCACCTTCCTGCCACAGAGGCTGCAGTAGAGATTTCAAGATCCCCTCAAATCGTCCAATTCTGTTTTTAGGTCCACCCAGAACCACGCACGACGTGCAGAGAAAACCAGTACCTGATAAACAGTCGGTGCTGTGATAAGTGCCAGCCAGGTGAGCGGCCGACCCTCTAGCCCCACAGCGGGACCCTTCCTGGCTTCCTGGTGGGTGCAGGCCCCGTGTGTCAACTGTAAACTCGAGTCTCAAATGACCCCTGGGATTTTCCCCATCCCCGCCCTGCAGCCAGAATGTCCTGGGTCCCCTCTCTGCCTACCCGGGAGTGGGGCTCCTATCTCTCCCATGTCCCCCACCAGACTATGAAGTCTAGAAGGGTCCGAGACTGTCATCTTTGAATCCCCTGCCCTAAAACGCAGCCTGATCAGTTTTTGATAAATGTCTTGACTCATTGAGCCGTCTGGAGCTGCTTCATTTCCTGATGTTTTCCAGGAAAGAAACTGGTGAATGACTGCACAGAGTTCACCTCCACGGAATGCGTTCCTTGCAAAAAAGGCGAATTCCTAGACACTTGGAACATAGAGAGACACTGTCACCAGCACAAGTACTGCGACCCCAGTGCGTGGGCTGCTGGGGAAGGGGTGCGCGGGGAGTCAGGCTGATAGTCTAACTTATTCCTGACAATGTAGCCGTTGCTTTTTAATAGCCAGGGTCTGTTCTGATTGGTTGGAGTCTGGGTTGTACCTGTTGTTAAATAATTTGATTCCTATCCCTACTTGGAAGAGGGTCTGATAAAAGCAGGAAGTGTGAGGGGCAGATCCCCCAAGCATGGCTCGTAAGGGGTCCCCATCCTTCCTGCCATCTCTGCTCAGACCAAGGGCTCCAGGTCCAGAGGGAAGGCACCTCAGAAACTGACACCACTTGCACATGTGACGAAGGTCTACACTGTACCAGCGACGCCTGTGAAAGCTGCATCCAGCACACCCTGTGCCCCCCTGGCCTTGGGGTCAAGCAGGTTGGTAAGTGGCCTGTCTGGGAATTGGCTCTGCGGGCAGGAGAGAGGAGCTGACACTCACGGTGAGGGATTGGGCAGTGGGCGCTCGGTCTCGGAGGTGGAGGGGCCACCCTGCATTGGTATCTCTGCTTGGTGAGCAGGAAATGGCACCTTTCTTGTCCTGCCTCCAGCCCTGGGTATCTGCCTTGGTTGGGCAGTGGGAGGAGGCTTCTTAGGGGCTGCAGCAGTCGGGGAAGCTCTGTGCTGGGGGACAGCACTTGACGTAGATAGTTCTTCTGGCCCTTCCTGTCCACCTGTTTCCTTGAGAGTCGGGTGGGTGGTCCCCTGTGATGATGAAAGCCATCTCCTCCCTTCCAGCTACAGGGGTTTCTGATACCACCTGCCATCCGTGCCCAGCCGGCTTCTTCTCCAATGTGTCATCTGCTTCGGAAAAGTGTCACCCTTGGACGAGGTACAAGGATTCACCCCTTGTTTCCTGCCCTAAGAGGGGTGTGGGACTACTTCTATTCTATCCGGCCACCTGTCCTTCGGCCCCTGCTCCCCATGTCCACACACTTGTGCATATAGAGAACTTCTAGAGTGTCCACATGGTTGACCAAAAGGCCACTTTTCAGCATTTTTTTTTTTTTTTCTGCTCTGTCTTGGCGGTAACAGATACTGCTGACCTCTTGATCTTCATGAAACTCCCTTCTTGGGGGCACCAGGACACCTTTCTTGCTTTCCTTCTACTTCTCCTCTGCTCCTCCTAACTGATTTCCTTGACCTTTGTTCTAGGCTCTACTCCCCAATCACTTTGCCCGCCTCCCCCGGGCATCTCATCCGTATCCATGGTTCCCAATCAACATCTATTGTCTGGATCTGTCTCCTGGGTCCAAGACAGTAACATGCCACCACCAAGGGTCCAACCCCACGCAGTTGACCCACAGGCACCAGATGGACTCACTTGCCCGCCCCTCTCACCCTCTGGGAAGACACGCACTTGTGTTTGGGCACTTGTCCCGTGGTCCCTCCCTCACCTCCAAGCCCACATCAGGAACCAGGTCCTGTCTATCTAGCCTTCCAAATGTTTTGGGATTCCCTTTCTCTCCAGTGGTCATCCCTGTGGTCTGGATGGTGCCTTCACCTCCTCACCAGCCTCCCTGCCTCCGGTCTCTCCTCTTCAGCTGCGTCTCTATCCTCTTGCCAAAGCGAGCTTTCTAGTTTATTTCAAATCATGGTGCTCCCTATTTAAAAGGCTTCGTGACTCCTTATGCCTTTAGGATGAAACGCAGACTCCTTCACCTGCTCCCCTAACTTGCGGCACCATTTCCTGACTTTTCCCCACATGCTACTTGCGATGCCCTCAATGTGCTGTTTGTCCTCTTGCATCAAACTCTCCTGCCTGGAATACCCTTAAACACCTGCCCAGTTACTTTTTACATTTAATTAAAAAAAAAAAAAAAAAAAAACGGGTAAGAGAGGCTCATGAAACACAAGGCACGAGAGAGCCTATGGTGATGAGTTTCTGTTCCTTGGCCACTCAGTTCTCCTCCCTGGAAGCAGCTCTTCCCCCTGTGTGTCCTGCCAGAGAGTCTATGTACAAATAAATAAATGCACACGCATGCAAACACGTATTTTCCACACAAATACTAGCATCTCGTATATACTTTGTTATTTGTTTACTGTCTGCCTTGCTCCACTGCAGATTCCTTCAATGTAGGGACTTGGCCTTTTTTTTTTTTCTTCCGGTGATGCATTCCTTATGCCTAGAACAGTGTCCATGCATATAGTAAGTGCTCAATTAATCTTTACCGATAAATGTTGAATGATAACTGGGGGTACCTTGGTTAATAAAATCAGAGCCCTGAGTTCCAGCCTCACTGCAGCTTAGAAAGTGTGCGACCCTCTGAGCCTCAGTGCCGTCACTTGGAGAATGGGAATGACCTTCATCTCACAAGGCATGAGGAAAAGACATGTAGGGGTCCCTTGTAGACACCTAAGCATTCTTATGTATGTGCTTTCTTTGAAGCTTCTCACCCTTTTCCCACTTTAGATGTTTTTTTTCTTCGTGGTGTCCTTTTCTATCCGTTCCTCCCCACCCCTCCAGCGACCACATCTTCATCATCCCATATTGAGACCCCTGCGCAGGCCTCCCAGCTGTCCACTCTTCCATAATTTCTCCTCCTGCAAGCTCTCGGGCCAAGCGAGTCCTCTCACTGTTGGGGCGTCTGGTTGGGTGCTGATGTGACTTCCCAGCTGAATCCAGTTGAAACCTTCATGGCTGATTACCGGTGATCTGGTTCTAAAGACCCAATTTTCCATAGTTTCCTAATACTGTTTGGCACGCCCCCCTCCCCCACCTAATCCCTCAAATCACATTGTCCTGCTTCAGCTAGAGTGTTCTGCTGCTCTAAGTTTACATCCTTCAGGGCCGCTCAGATCGCCCTTCCCTAGGGAAGTCTTTCTGGACGAGCCTTTAACCCAGAGATTCTCAACTGAGCGATTTTTCTCCCCAGGGGACATCTGGCAATATCTGGAGACGTTTTGGTTGTCACAACTGAGGAGGGGCCGCTACTGGCAACTAGTGGGTGGAGGCCGGGGGTGTTGCTGAGTGTCCTACGGTGCACAGGACAGTCCCACAACAGAGAGTTATGTGGCCCCACACGTCAGTAGTGCTGAGGCTGAGAAGCCCTGCCTTAAACTGAATTCATCACCCCTCTATTCCAGCCACTGTGGGCTTTGTCTCCCCTTCTCTGAACGATTCCCAGTTCACTTTGACCTATGTGACAAACTTTGGCCTATTATTCCTCCTTGAAGATGCGCAATAATGTTTTCTCTGCACTCATGACTTCCCTAAGAACAGAGTCTGTGTCATTCCCATAATAACCAGCACAGGGGATTGCACACAATACGTGCTCAGTGAACCTGAACTTTTGGTTTTGATGGTCTCCCTCCGGGGTTGGAAATCTTACTGTTGGGGAAATGTAATGTCTCTTTCTCTCACTGTGTGTCTATGTGTGCACATGTGCGTGCACCTGTCTGTGCACAGGTGTGAGACCAAAGGCCTGGTGGAGCTTCAGGCGGGGACCAACAAGACGGATGCTGTCTGCGGTGAGTCTTAGAGAAGGCACTCTGGCAGCAGGCCGGGAAGGTGGCGAGCTGACAGGGGGCGCAGGGTCGCACAGAGACACCTGGTGCGGAAAGAGAGAGGTGAAGTGAGAGGAGGCAGTTTGGGATTGAGGTGTCCTAGCTTTGCCACTTACCTGCGGAGCCTGGGCAAGTCCCCTCCCCACTCTGAGCCTCAGTTTCTTCATCGGTGAAATGGGCTGATGACACCACTTTCCTTCGTTGGTTGGGGGGAGTGCCTGGCATGGGTTCCTGCACTTTGGAGATACTCCACCCTGCATTTCAACACCAGCGTGGGCGTGCCACTGTTTCCTCTCAGAGCCTTGGTTTTGATTTTATAACGAGGAGGTTGGCCTACAGTAGCACAGGCCATAGGCCCAAATAGCTGCAGGGACTAGGCAGGTCATGTTAATGAGCAAAAGAGTCAGGGGTAAGAAAAATAAACTCTGTTTCTTCTTCAGACCCACTTTCCTCTTGGCAGGGCTGGGACTGGAGCGAGGTGAGCGAGGCAGGCAGGTGGGCAGGCAGAAAATGCAATAACGTTAGATACATTTTTTTTTTAAAAAACAAAGCTAATGTAAAAAAAAAGTCTAGAAAGAATACAATATCAAAATTTACATAAAAACATGACCCAACCCTGCCTCACTTGCCTCAGCCTAATCCCAGCCCTGGTTGTAATAAAACTTTATTTAATGTTTATTTATTTTTGAGACGGAGACAGAGCATGAGCGGGGGAGGGGCAGAGAGAGAGGGAGACACAGAATCCAAAGCAGGCTCCAGGCTCTGAGCTGTCAGCACAGAGCCCGACGCGGGGCTCGAACTCATGGACTGTGAGAATCATGACCTGAGCTGAAGTCAGATGCTCAACCGACTGAGCCACCCAGGCACCCCCAACAAAACTTTATTTAAAAAACAGACATCTGTTGACGCCTGGCTGGCTCAGCTGGTAAAGCATGTGACTCTTGATCTCAGGGTCATGAGCTCAAGCCCCATATCGGGCATGGAGCCTGCTCAGTTAAAAAAATAAAATAAATAAAAAAATAAATAAAAATAAAAATAAAATAAAAAGGAGGCAGCCAGCCTGTGGGCCACAGCTTGTTGATATGATTTTTCAAAACATGACATTAAAACATTATTCTTCTTGATTACTGAGGTTTTTTGGTGTTCCCTTAAATTTTGTTGCAAGGTGAATGTCTCACTTGCCTTCCCCTAGTTGCTGCCATGCATCTTGGTCTTTTTTTTTTTTCATTTTCCCATTTAGGATAGAGACTTCGGTACAGGAAACCCTTTACTTTCCCCTCCATCTATAACAAAGGCAGCAATGCAGACATCAATGTCGATGGACCTCAGCATTGGGCAGGGAGTAGGGAGGCAAGGGGCGTGTGGGGAGCCGGGAGAGACAGCTGTATCGCTACTCAGTGCTGGTCACCCTAAACACATCTGGCCACATTTTGTCAGGGCCACCTGTTTGAATCCTGTGATACAGCTGAGCTCAGACACTGGAGCATTTGAGAGTCCGGCAAGGGACAGAGCAGCTTGAGGCACGGGGGTAGGGGGGCCGCTGCGGGTGGGAGGCCGTCCCCGAAGTCTTGATTTCTCCAGGTTTCCAGGATCGGATAAGAGCCCTGGTGGTGATCCCCATCACGATGGTGGTCCTGCTTGCTGTCTTGTTGGTGTCTGCCTATATCAGTGAGTCCCCAGGTGGGGAGGTGATGAGGGAAGGGGGAGAGATTGGCTTTGCCAACTCCCCATCCCATTTGGTTTTTTCCTTCTCTCTCTCTCTCTCTCTCTCTCTCTCTCTAGGAAAGGTGACCAAGAAGCCAGAGAATAAGGTAGGTCAACCCTGGGCACCGGCTGAGGGTTTTGGCAAACTGGAAAGAAAGCCTGATTCATTGTTGCCTCTATGGCAGTAACACTGATTCAGGGTCTGCCCCTGTGGCCAGTGGGGAGGCGGCAGGACTGGCTCCTCTCCCCCCCCCCCCCAACCCCTCCCCCCCACGATGCCCTCGCCCCCAGTGCTGGCCGGAGGGCTCTTCCCGTTCACTCCCCTGTACCACCAAATTCCGGCACCTCCGGAGCTCACCTCCCCACAGAACAGCCCTGGCACCGCTGGTAAAATCTGACATTTGCTGTTCCTTCCCGGCATTTGATACGTGGGGAACCACGTCTCTGTGGCCTTGGTCAGCGGTCATGAGGTGGGGCCCCCTCTCCAGCCCCCCTGCTCCTTGGATCCAAAGCCTCCCGCTCTGGAAGCCTCTTGACACGCTCTGTGTGGCCAGCAGGGGGCAGGAGGCACCCACTGACTCAGCACCGACCCTCCTTTTGGGAAAGGGGAAGGGGCTTCCGTGTGCGTGCGCGCGCGCGCGCGTGCGCGTTTGGGGGGGGGGTCCCCTTCTGCAGGATTGCCGGGGGTAACCTCCCGCCTTGGCTCCCCAGGTCCTCCAGCCTAAGGCTGTGTCGCAGGACCCTGTGGAGGACTTGGAGGTCCTTCCTGTCTCCCTCCACCCCATTGCTCCGGTGCAGGAGACCTTACACGGGTGTCAGCCGGTCACCCAGGAGGACGGCAAAGAGAGCCGCATCTCGGTGCAGGAGAGAGTATGAGGCGGTGTGTGCCCGGGAGTGTGGCGGCATGGGAAACGGGCACGTGGCCGGACAGCCTGGTGCTGCAGAGGGAGAGTGCGGGGCGCCCCCGGCCTGCACCCCTGTGGTGCAGAAACAGAACCTTCCACCCCGCCCTGGAGCCCACTGATCCCCCGACTTGCTTGTAAAGGCGGAGGCAAAACTTTTGGGGGGCCGTGTAGGAATATCCACCAAAATCCTCCCGTCCAGAGTTCAGTGGCCAGAGATGTATCATGGTGGTTTCGACGAGCCCAGGAAGACGTATACGTGAATATCCGTCGCGGTGTTGTTTGTGACCCTGGACAACTGGAAGCCACTTAATTGTCCAGCAGCAGGGGACTGGCTAAATAAAAGTGTAATATATTTTATACAACAAGATCTCAAGAACACTGTTGTGGAACAACAACAACAAAAAAAGCAGGTGGCAGAATGATGGGTATGAAAACATTTCTTTAAAAACACACACACCCCAACAGCATGATATGTCGTCTGGGGTTATGTGTATGCACAGAACATACCCGTGTATGTGTAGCTATAGCCAGTGTTCAGGAGGATACACAGAAAACGCACGGTTCCAGGAGTTGTAATGTCTGGGTTGGGGAAGAAGGGTTGGCAAAGGGTTAAAGGAAGAATTGGCTGCCCACCCCCCCCCAAACGGAGAGTGAGTTCATACAATGCTTATGTAATTAAAAAGTCATCAAACATGTATAAAGGAAAACGGGGGTGGAAATGCTCGATGACATGAGCTGTTTAACTTACTGTCAGGCTCACAGAATTAGGGCACTTTCTGAGGATAATAACAATGTCCCCAGGCTGCTGTCCTTCCAGGGCGGTTTCCATGTGTGCTCGCATTTGGCGTTGTGTTTTGCAAAGCACTCTCTTCATTTTACTTATGTTCGTCAAAAAACGGCCTTGAGGGCAGCCAGGGTTCCACATCCCTCCCTCTTGAACAGAGGTGAAAATGGAAGCCCAGAGAGGTGAAGCCACTTGCCTGTGGCCACACAGCAATTCTTAGAGATGCCACTCAGAGCTCCCCACTCCCGGTCCTGTGCTGCTGCTTCCAGATCTTCCTGCTCTCTGAAACCTACATCTGTGGCTCCTTCCTGGGGAGCTCCTGGGCCTCCCACTTCCTTCTGACCTCCCGACTGCTACAGGAGCTGCAGCTTCTTGGTCAGATGGTGCCCCCTTCCCCCCCCCCCCCAGCAGTATCTGAGGATAAAAATAAACCATCCTGTTCTCTTTTCCTGCTGTGCCAACTGAGGGGGAGCCTAGCCAGGAGGAGCAGCAGATGGGGTGGGAGCAGAGGGGAAGGGAGGGGAGGGGAGGAAGGTTGTAGGACGAGGAGAGGGAAGAGCCATGCAAAGCCCCTGCGCAGAGATTCACAGTGAAGATGAGACCGGGCTGGTTTCACCCAGGGATCTCAACCTTTTCCCCAGTACATAGCTGCTTTTGGATTTCCCGTGTGTCCTGCTGGCTGGAGGGTGGGGGTGGAGAGGGCTTATCCTGGATGGAGACTGAGGGCAGCTGCAAGCCGAGAGAGGGGCACCTGGCTTGGCAGGCTTCCCAGAAGGGCTATGAGAACAATTTGGATGCACCAGGTGGAGACGGTTGGTTTAGAAAGCAGAACAGAGTGGTGGCGTCATGGGGGGGGGGGGGGGGGAGCTTTGGGACCTCACCCTTATTCTCTACCTAGAGTCCGAAGACTAGTGTCACTCACTTCTGCGCGTGGCAGTATGGTGGCAAGAGGCAAGAGACCCTCCTCTGTCACCTGCTGTCTGTGTGACCTTGGGTACGTCATTTTCATCTCGGACCAGCTCAGTTTCCTTATCTGGCAAATGGGGATAATACCCATAGCAGATGGTATTGAGTCTTCTTTGTTTTCTCCTGGGTCAGAGGTTTTCAATCTTGAACATGTGCCAGAACCACCTGATCAAAACCTGACTTGCTAAAAGATTGCTGGGCCCCCAGGGCCAGTGTTGGGGTAAGTCTGGATGGAGCTCGGGAATGTGCATTTCTAGCAAGATCCCTAGGTGACGCCAATGCTGCTGGTCCAGGGACCACACTTTGAGAAGTACCGCCCCTCCCTCGGCATTCCTACATTGCTATGTCCAGATGAGCCATGAGTTTCCTATTACAAGCACTGGAGATCGATTGACTTGGGGCTCCCCCCGGTATTGGGTGCAGGTGTGCGGTGGTCAGATCTACCCAGGGGAGTTGATGACCCAGAATACTCTCCACTGAATAGGAATGAAAGGTGGAGAGTAGATGCCCCAGCCTACTACTCGCCCTTGGGAGGGACAAATCTGAAGGCCTCGAGCCCCTGTGCCCCTCTGCCATTGGCTTCCTCCCCCCCCCCCCCCGTCTCACTTCCCCACTCCCCCACTGGTGCTTCTTGATTTCGACCCCGAATAAACTACCTGCATTCCTTCCTTGCCACAGAGTCTGTTTCTGGAAGAGGTTCCCCCTAAGAACCAGCAGAACGCATACATGGGAAGGCACAATTTTGTGTATCTTTGTATAAAGGGAAGGGGTTCTTGGCAACTGTAGCGAGTTCTGGCTTCTCAATGGAGCTCAGCCAGAAACTTTCTGTGTGACCTTGGGAAAGTTACGCTCTGGTTCTGGAAATTTTCCCTCCCGATGTGTGATGAAGGGCTGGTGCCCTAGGAGTTCTAAGGGCCCCGCCAAATCTAAAAATACGTGAAGAAGGTCAACCCGCTGTAGGAGCCGCTCTGGCCTGCGCTTGGAGGAGGGTGGGTGTGAGGCATGTATCAGCCAGAAGGTGGCGCCAACGTAACGTGCGAAGACCCCGGCGGCCGCTTTTCGCGGACTTTCAAGCTGCATCCCACCCTCCCTTTGGAGAAGAGGCCTTTCCTCTCTGGGGCCCCAAAGGCCTGAGCCTCCTGCAACCTGTATTCTGAAACTTCATCCGTTCCCCAGTGGAGGCCTCCCTCTCCACTGCTTCCCCCATTTGACAAGCATCGACTGCATTCTCACTGTGGCCTCATCCCTAGCTAGGGTTGTGCAGTGACCCTAAGAGCGTGCAAGGATCGAGTGCTCACTACGTACTAAGGCACAATGCTAAGAACTTTCTATGCATTGTCTTAGTGTGTAGGGCGACCCTATGTAACGCACAGTCTCATAACCCATTTTACAGATGAGGCTCAGAGGCTAAATGATATGCTAAGGTCTGGAGGGTTAGAGCTGGGATTTGGACCTAATGAGGCTGACCCAAAGCCTGTGGTTTTTGCTCCTGCACAGGAGCTACAGAGTGAGGCAGGCCAGGTCGGGATCAGGACGGCAGAGACTATGGCCAAGTGGGGAGGCTCTATCTTTGGCGGGGGGTGGGGGGGGGCAGCGTCGATCAGTCCTTTCCAACGCTGCAGGAATGGGAGTTCCTGAGAAGCCAGATTATCACCGAGAATCCAGATTTCCGTGTGGATTCTCCCAATGCTGAAATCCTACCAATTCCAAGAACTAGAAAAGTCAGTGAGAACCCAAGAAAGCATGTCACAGAGGATTAGAATTTAAGAGAGACTGGGAATGACATTGTGTCCAATCCCTTTGTTTCATATATGTGGAAACTGAGGCCCTGGGAAGGTCCAGAACCAAGTTAGGCCAAGTGTCATATACAGCTTGTCTCTTCCTCTGCATCCCAGCTGGGAGGCTGGAGAGGCTCCTGGGGGCTCAGGCTCCACCGGGTAAATAAAGGATGGAAGCTCTGGGACCGAGGCAATTGCCTTGGGACTGGGGCTGAGCCGGGTGTATGTGTCCTTTTAATTCTGTGATACACCCCCCTCCTGTCCCCTGCCAGCACCCCCCTCCCCGCCCCCACTCCAGCCCCCCCCTCCCTAGCAGGCACGCACATACCCTCCCCTTCAGCCTTCAGGTCCTGTGGTGGATTCCTTGGGCAGCAGAAGTTATTAAAGACTCTGCCCCGAAGGATTTCTCTCCCCCAGAGTGATTCTGACACAGAAAATTACAAACCCACCTGCAGGGGTGGGGAGATACAGTTTTAATTTGTAAAAAAAACAAAGAAAGAAAGAAAGAACCCCCCCCCCCACGTGCTGTGGTCCTGGAGTCTGGGGGCTGGGGTTGGGGGCAACTTGGGGAGGCTCCTCGAGCCTACAGCCTACAGCACCTGCCTACAGCAGGTGTAGCACCGTTAAGGGAGAAGGGCTCTGGGAGGGGCTCAGCAGGGTCACTGGGCAGATTCTGCCCAGACAGATGGGGCCAGTAGGAGGGGAACTGCTCGTCCATTCCTACCCCCCTATCCCTGGGGCTCTCTGCCTCTCTCCCTGCAGACTGGCACATCCCACTGGGCTTAGGCGCCCAGTTAGTTCCCAGACTCTGCCTCCCTCCAGGGCTCTGCCCACCCCACCTGCAGTCCCTGCCTGTCCCTCTACCCCCCTCCCCGCGGTCTGCCTGCTCCCTACCCACCCACCTCCTTCCTTCCCCTGGCAATTCTATCTCCCCCTGTTCTCTTTCGAACAAGTGTTATTTTGGCTAATTATGAAAATCATACCTGTGCAATGCACAGCCCCCATCTAAGCAATAAACATGAAAATAAGACCACCTGTAAGCCTTCCCACTACCCCCACCAACCACAAGTTACAGGTCCTTCCAGACTTTGTTTTCTGTGCCAAAACTATTTTTTTAACCTGGGCTATTATTACATACACTATGTTGTATGCAGCCATTTTTGCCTAGAGGTATACAGTGGGCGTCTCTCCATGCCGATAAATAATAGATCGGCAACATGCTTTTTAAGTGCTGCATAGGATTCCGTGTAGGGCTGAGCCTGATTCACCTAAGGATGCCATATAGAGGGACTTTTATGCGGCTTCTCTCTTTCCTTTTCCTCTGGAGTCCCTACCTGCTTCCCCCCTTTGCCTCTCCTCATTCTGCCCCCACCTCCTCTCCCATTTTCACCTCCAGGGTCCCACCCTCCTTTCTCCTCTCCTGCCCCCATTCCCTCCAAGCCCTCACCCGGTGGAGGGGTGGAGGGGTGGAGGGGTGGAGGGGATCGTCGGTGTTTAATGCCTGCTCCCCCGTGTCAGACAGGCGCTGGCTCATTAGTGCGCCTGTCCCCCCAAGTGAGGCAGGCAGGAGCCACAGTGGCAGCGGAGAGGCCTAATTGAATGTAACTAATTATTCACTCCCTTAAATGGGCCTGGGAGGGACAGAATTACTCACTCTGAACTGGGGAGACAGGGAACTGGCCGGCCGGCAAACAAATCCCGAGGCCTGTGGAGCCAGCTCTCTGTGGAATACTAATTAGGCAGGAGCGACAGGATACAATCAGGAACAGAGCGCCTCTCCTGTCCCCCCCCCCCCCCCCCCCCCCCCCCCCCCCCCCGCCCGGGAAGCTGAGGGCAAACCTTGTGCGAATATAACCACAGGCCTGGTCACCCTGGACCCCAGGGAAGGGTTAATGTGAGGAGGCGGGCTGGGGATGAAATGTTGGGGCTGGAGGCAGGCAGGGGGGCTAATTGGTAATAAGGAGGGAGGCAGGCAGGGAGCTAATTCGTTGTAAGGAGAGAGGCAGGAGGGCACAGCAGATGGGGCCTGCGGGGGACATGCTGGGCTGGGGTGGGTGGTAGGGTGGCAAGACATCTCAGTCCCCGCCCAGAGCTGAGGGGACTGGCTGGGTCTCAGGAAGGTCCCCTCTCCTCCCCAGCGCCACCAGGGCCAGATGCTGTGCTAGAGCCTGAAACCCACCATTCTCACCGCAGCAGGTGGGTCAGCAGCCTCCTCCTCTCCAGTGAGGAAAACAGGTTCAGAGAGGGGAGGGGTTCGTCCTGGCTCTGAGCCCCAGCTCTGTCCCCACCCAGCTACGAAGCCCCAGGTCCTGACCCCTAGAATGACCCAGGCCTCATCCCTGACCAATTACATAAAGTGTCCGTGGGCTGGGGGTGTGATGCTGGTAGTTTAGGGATCGGTATTTTTTTCAGAGCTTCCTGGTGATTCTAACATTTGACCGGGAACTGAAGACCACTGGCTCTGACCTTAGTTCACTACCAGAGTCTCTGCTCGGCAGTTTTGAATTTTTGTGAATTTGTGCCCTTTGTGGCTTCCCTTCCTTTAGTCACGTCTGTCCTCTCATCCTGCTGGTCCCATGTGACCCCCAAGCCCTAGCCATACCTGTCACCAGTTTCCTGACCCCCAGGAGCAGGAAGGATGGGGGCAGGAAGGACTGTGTGGCTTGGGCTGATAAAGGTGGCTTGGGTTGGAGAGGAAGGAGAAGGAACAGGACTGGATGTGGCCCCAGGGGAATCTGAGCTGCACCATTCCGGGCTGTTCCTTGAGATCAGAAAGGAGAGATCAGTTAGGGACTGTGCAGCAGTGGAAAGAGGGGGCGAATCAGGCTATGGAGAGGTGCAGAAAGAGGCGAGTGTGCATGCACCTGTGCGTGTGCGTGTGTGTGCACGCGGGCACTGGAATCATGATTCTGCCTACCATTTATATGCCAGGCACCTCTCACATATCATGTCATTTGGTCCTGACGACAACCCTTTGAGGGAATATTACTTATCCTTACACAGGATCAAGGTGAGGCTCAGAAAGGTTGAGTTAGCGGTCCAAGGGAACACAGGACACCCAGTATCCAATTTCTGGCTCTCCTGGATTCCAAATCCCATGCTCCTTTCTTCCACGCTGCTGCGCTTTTGCTATTGCGTTTGTAATCTCTTTCTAGCAGGTGTCAGTGTGGGCGTGCTACTATTCTGCATGTGTGTGCATGCTTGTTAGATGTGTGTGTGTGTGTGTGTGTGTGTGTGTGTGTGTGTGTTCTCCCTTCTGAAAGGGGCTAGCTGTCAATAAGCTTCCCACTCCGTCCTAGCACAGGTGCCTCCTGCCGACCAGTGAGAGGAGGGAGGAGGGGGCAGCCGCTCCTGCTTCTGGATCCGCTTCCCTCAGTCAGCTCCAGTGCTCAGTGGGAGAAGGCCTCCCCTGGTGGCGGGGCCTGGTGAGGGGTGGAGAAAGGCCGGTCATCTTGCCAGCCAAGTGACAAATAGCCTTGTTTGTCACAAAGGTGGAGAGAGAGCCCTACTGGTTCTAAGACGGGGACATTCCCCCTTTCCCGTGCTTTCCTGCCACCCCTCACCCCTAGGTGGCAGGGAGAGAGATGGACGGTGGTCACACTAACCCCTCTCCATCCGCCCTCCCCGAGTGCGGGACACTTCATGGGAGCTTCACAGAGGGGCAGCAAATTTATGAGCCCAACACAGATTCCCCAATCACCTCGCCGGGCAATCCATCTTTCTGGAGCCAGGGACGAAATGAAATTATCGTGAAATAAATCTGTATAGATGATGGAGGTACTGATGGGGGCGGGGGCGGCAAAGAGTGTGAGTGGCAGAGGAAGCTGGGGCGCTGGTGGGGGGCCATTGGCAGCCACTCCCCCTTGGCTGAGACCCAGAGAAAGGACTCTGCTGACTTTCCTCCCTTTAAAATCTTTGACTGGGGGAGGGGGCTGTGTTCCATTTATGCCTCCAACTCTTCCTTCAACCACCCCCCCCCCCCCCCCGCATGATAGGATATGGGGCTGGATGCGGGGCCCTCAGATTTGTGATTGGGTCCCAAGTCACCCACACTTCCAGACTCCCAGAGTCAGAGAAAGGGGCAGGATCAACTGAACTGGACAGCTAGACCAGGGGGGGAGAGGGGAAGGATTGGGTCCAGGGTGAGGGGGTGGGGGTAACAGAATTAGGGTAGGACAGTGGTCCTGGGTAACCTCCACACCTTTCCTTACCCACCTGATGATCAATCAAAGGGTCTTGGGAGGGGCCGGTCCTTGGAGGCTCCCTGCTGAGCCAAGTGTTGACCCTTTCATATCTGGGAAGGAGGAGAGAGCCAGGGAAGGGACCAGCGCGTGGGGCCACTTGGAGAGCTTGAGGCAGCACCTCTCGGCCAACATGTTGGAAGTAGTTCAGTACTTTAACACCCTCTACAGCAGGACTGGTGTGTTTCACCTGAAAGTCAGTCTTGGCACAGGGCAAGGGTTGGGGCAGCGGGTCCCAAGAGCTCTGGTGCCCCATTTCCCTACCCTTTGGCCAGCAGTATCTGGTTCCCCGCCCCATCCCCCCCACCCCCAACACCTCGCATGACCTCTGGGCTTCAGGCCCAGTGAATCAGGGGATGGGCCCAGTGCCGAAGGGCACACAGGGACTTGCCAAGCCCAGAGTGCCTTCCTGCCTCCTGCTCCCAGCTCTCAGGGGACCCCCATCCACCCTGAGCACTGGGCTGGAAGTGGACGCAGCCAGCCGGCTGGGATGCGATCATCCGCTTCCTGAGCAAGGCCAGTCCTAGCCAGAGGGAAACAATGAGGACTGAGGCCCTGCTGGGGTCACCTGGCAGGACAGCCCTCCCCCCAGCTTGCCCCGGGTCTTACCTCCTTCGCCTCCTCTTCCCAGGAAGGGGCACGATGACTTTGGGGGATGAGAAGGGCCAGACAGCCAGACCATCAGCACCTACTGATGTTGCAAGCTTGGTGGGGGGCCGGCTGTGAGTGCCGCCCCGAGGTACACGGGAGCGAGGTGGGGGGGGGGGGCAGCCCGAAACAGACTCGCTCTGGAAATGAGATTTGCCTTGTTATCTGTGCTGGCTCAGGCCGAGGGCCTTGGGCATTAACTAACCCATCCACAGAGTTAAGAGGTGGGAGGGGCGGGGGGAGCTGAAATCGGCTGGAACGGACAGAGTGCCTGCTGGAGTGTGTGCATGCACCTGGGTGGTATGTATTTGTGTGTTTTTGCCTCCAAAACCGTGTGTATCTTCTTCATTAGGGTGGATGTCTTTTAAAAGGATGCGTGCAAGTGCTTTGCTTCCTGCCCTGTGTGTTGATATTTCTCTTTAGCGTGTGTGTGTGCACATACGTGCACAACTACACGCTCCTGGTGGCTTTGTTTGTACACGCCCCAGTCACGCTCCAGCCCCTTCAGAAGCCTGCAGGCCCAGACACAGACTAAGGGACAGACCCTGGTGGGCTGGGCATGCAGGGGGCCGTGTGGGGTGAGCCAGGCCCTAGAGGTGGCGTGGGCCTGGCAGGGGACAGAGGGGCCATCAGCGGAGAGGCCGCGAGAGAGCTGGCTGATTGAGGAAGGGGAATTAGAGAGGAGGCTTGCAGGGCCCTGCAGGGGGTGGGGGCTCCTGGCGACCTGGTTAGAGAGCAGGTGCAGCCAGGCTCACCTGAGTCATGGTAGGTAGCCTGGGGGCAGAGGGGGAACCCCGGGGATGGGAAGGGGCCGAACTTAAGCAGGGCCTGAATCTGAGGACCTTGAGGACAGGGGATAGGGGTCTCAGGGGAGGAGGGGACAGACAGTCTGTGCAGAGCAGACATCACCATCACCCCAGGAGCTGCCACCTGCCCAGAGCTCGCAGTGGGCCAGGCCGCAGGCTAAGCACCTGTCATTAGCTAGGTTCCCAAATGAAGAAACGGTGCCCAGAGAGGTGAGGGGACTTGCTTAAGGCAGCACAGCTACTAATCCAGGTCAACTTGACTTTAGGGCCCTCCTTTTTTTGTTTTGTTTTGTTTTGTTTTGTTTTGTTTTGTTTTGAGAGGGGGGGGAGGAGAGAGAGAGAGAGAGCAAGAGAGCGAGCAGGGCTAATTGAAGCAGGGCTTGAGTTCATGAATTGTGAGATCATGACCTGAGCCCAAGTCAGATGCTTAACCGACTGAGCTGCCCAGGTGCCCCCAGAGCTCTCCTTTTAACCTTTATGCCACTGTACCACCCCCAAGCCTTTTGCTGGATCACCTGCAGAAGAAGTCACAGGGGACAGATTGCAGGGATAGAAAAAGGGAGATTTAGGAATCAATCTGATCGGCAAAGCAGACTGACTGGGAGGTGGTGAACTGCCCATCACTGGAGGTATGCAAGGGGTGACTCACTGACAACGGGCTTCTTGCAGGATAGGAAACTGGCTTCCATTTTCTCTATCACTATAATATGGACTTGAGTCAGAGCTCCTGGGTTTGAATCCCGGCCCCACTGTTCACTTACTGTGTGACCTTGGGCAACCTGCTAGTCCCCTCTGTGCTTCAGTTTTCTCATGTTTAAAATGGAGAAGTGTGAGGGTTGAATGGGTAGTGCATGTGAAGTGCTTAGGACAGTGCCTGGCACATAGTAAGGACTCAATAAACTCTAGCATTATAGCGTCTGGGGCAGAGTGAGAAGGGATGGGTAGGTGTGGAGGGTCAGAGACTGCTGGTGGGAGGCATGGGACTTGAGGTGAGCAGAAAGCAAGGTGGAAATGCAGGTGTCAGCCCTGAGGCTTGAAGGGTTGAGTGGGGGTGCAGGTGACCCTCTGATGTCTAGGCTCAGTCTCCTCTGCTTTAGTCCAGACCTCCCATGTCCCTCCTGGCCACTGCTCCTCCTTCCTCCCTTCTCTTCCTGCCTAGTCTCTCCTCCTCCCTCATTAATCTGACCCCATCGCTGCCCTCATCCACAGCCCTCCATGGCTCCCCTTTGCCCATAGAAGTGGTTCCCCCAGTGCAGCAGGAGACCCCGGGAAGTTGAGGGATAACATCAGGTGGACCATGATCTGGTGTCCCCTGGGGACTTCCCAGTTCGCTTTCAATGCCAGGGAGGACATCTCAGTTTGGGGGCGGTTTGTCTTTCACACCTCTTGCCACGGAGACATCAGGCTCAGACTCAGAGCCATGCAAACAACTGCATCTGCTTGGAACTCAGGAACACGATGTTTGAAAGGTAGATTTCTCCAACCATTTCCTTCTTCTCAAAACACCTTCTCCTCTCGGCTTCTCACTCCACCCTTTCTCGGTTGCCTCCTGCTCACTGACCGCTCCTCCCCAGTCTCCCGTTTCGCTTTCTCCTCCTCAGCTGGCCCTCTAGAGCTGCTGTGTCAGTGGGTTCCACTTGGGGCCCCTTCTTGTCTGGGACTCTATCCAGTCCTGTGGCCTTAAACACCACCCGTGATGCCCCGATGCGTCTCTCCAGACTCAGAATTTTCCAGCTGCCTTTTGACGTCTCCACTTAGATGTCAACAGGTGTCTCTCCTGAGAAGTCCAAAATAGAGGCTTGAGGTACCCCCCAGGTCTGCCTGCCCTCCTGCCGGCTGTCGCAGGAGATGAGGAGATGGCTGAACACCCAGGAGTCATCCTTGGCTGCCCTCTCTTGCTTGCCTGCCCCATCCAATCGGTCGGCCACAACCGTCATTGTCACTGGTGAAACATATTCTGAAATACCGCTTCTCTTTATCGCTCCTTGCCCCGGTCCGAGCCATTATCACACTTTACTGCACATCGTAACCTCCACACCGGTCTCACTGCTGCCGCCTTGCACCCCAACAATCCACCACACCGGAGCAGCTTTCAAAAACATTAATCAGAGGGGGCACCTGGGTGGCTCAGTCAGTGAAGCGTCCGACTTCGGCTCAGGTTCACGATCTCACGGTTCACGAGTTCGAGCCCCACGTCAGGCTCTCTGCTGTCAGTGCGGCGCTCACCTCGGCTCCTCTGACCCCTTCTCTCTCTCTGCCCCTCCCCTGCTCCCTCTCTATCTCTCCCCAAAATAAAAAATAAACACTGGAAAAGAAACCCCATTAATTAGATTACATCACTCCACTGCTTAAAAGTCTCAAAGGGCATTTTCTGTGCTTACAACAAATCCAAGCTCTTTGCTCTGGTTTACAAGTCCCCACGTGACTGGGTCTTTTTGTCTGTCTCTCCCTCTTCATCCCGTCTGATTGCCCCCTTGCCCACTCTGTTCCAGTCACATGCGACTCAGTTCCGCCTTGTTCTCTCGTCCAGAATTCTCTTCCCCTTGATCTTCGCATGCCTGGTGCCTCCTCTCCCTCTAGCTATCTGCTTGAGGGCCACCTCCTCAGAGAGGCCCTCCCTGACCATCCAACGGCACAGTCACCCCCACACAGGACCACGTGTGCCTTTTATTATTTTATTTTATTATTTTTAATGATATTATTCATTATTCATAATGAATTTTGATTATTCATAATCAAAAATGATTTTATTTTATTTTTGAGAGAGAGAGAGAGAAAGAGAGAGGCGGGAAGGTGTAGAGAGAGAGGGAGTCAGAGGATCCGAAGCAGGCTTGGAGTTGACTGCAGAGAGTCCGATGCAGGGCTCAAACCCACGAACCTAGGCATCATGACCCCAGATGAAGTCAAAAGTGGTATGCTTGACTGACTGAGCCATCCAGGAGTCCCCTGTTTTTTCCACTTTTGACAGTGATATAAACATTCCTTTTGTGAAAAAAAAACAACAACTCATAAGCGACTTGTATCCAAAATACATAAAGAACTCTTACAACTTAACCATAAGGGACAAATACCACAATTTAAAAATGGGCAAAGGATTAAAAAAATTTTTTTTTCATGTTTATTTATTTGAGAGACAGCGAGACAGAGCACAAGCTGGGGAGGGCCAAAGAGAGAGGGAGACACAGAATCGGAAGCAGGCTCCAGGCTGCGAGCTGTCAGCACAGAGCCCCACGTGGGGCTCGAACTCACCGAGTGTGAGATCAGGACCTGAGCCAAAGTCAGACGCTTAACCCACTGAGCCACCCAGACGCCCCTAAAGATGAGCGAAGGATTTAAATAGACACTTCTCCCAAGGTGACATACAAATGGCCAACAAGCGCATGAAAAGATGCTCAACACCACCGGTCATTAGGGAAAATGCAAATCAAACCACAACGAGCTGCCACTTGACACGCATTAGAATTTAGCTGCAGGACGGCTGAAATGAAAACGACAGACAGTAACAAGCGCAGGCAAGGGTGCGGAACAATTGGAGTGCTCGCCCGTTGCCAGTGAAATTGCCAAATGGTGCAGCCACTTTGAGGGTCGTTGGGCAGTTCCTCTTCCTCAGAAAGTGAAACACGGGGTTACCGTGTGACCCAGCAATTCCACCCCTAGCTATATACCCAGGGGAACTGAAAGCAGACGCGGGCACAAAAACTTGCTCGTGAATGTCGGCAATAAAAAGGGATGGAGCCCTGATGCATGTTACAACGTGGATGAATCGTGAAACCAGTTTGCTGCTTGAAAACAGCCAGTCAGAAAAGGCCACATCCTGTATGACTCCATTCATATGAAATACCCAGAGTGGGTGAACAAAAGCAGAAAACAGATTAGCGGGGGCACCGGATGGGGAGTAACTGATAATGGGCACAGGATTTCTTGTGGGGGGTGTTGGACAGGTTCTGAAATCAGAGGGCAGCGACGGACGCCCAACCCTGTGAATATGCCGAAAACCACTGAATTGTATGCTTCAAAAGGGTGGATTTTATGCCATGTGAATGATAGCTCAATAAAACCATTATCTAATTAGAAACATCTTTAAAATATTTTTTTTTAGAGAGAGAGGGAGAGAGAGTGAAAGAGGGGGACAGAGGCAGAGGGAGAGAGAGAAAGAGTCTCAAGCAGGCTCCACACTCAGTGCAAAATCAAGAGATTGTGACCTGAGCCAAAGTCAAGAGTCACACACTCATCCGACCGAGCCACCCGGGTGCTTCAAAACTATTATTTAAAAAATAAAGCAAAACAAACAAACAAACAAAAACAGCGACCACTCGAAGAAAAAAGCCAACAGTAGGACAGACCCACATGGATCCGTGCAAAAGCACGGAACAGTGATTGAAGTTGGCTTAGAGGCTTAATAAGGATAAAGTCTAGACATTTCGGTTTAACATTCAAGGCTTAACTCCAGCTTCGTTCGCTGCTCTTTTCCTTAATCCGGCTACATCGGCTGCTCCCTATTTCTGGAACGCTTAGGAATCCTTCACGCTGCCTTGTCTTTGCAAATCTTGGCCCCTGGCCGGGATGTCTCCTCTTCTCTACCTGATTTAATTTGGTCCAGTCAGTATTGGTGGGACAGGTGATCAGGGGATCATTGTGCCTGGTGCTGGCGATAGAGACATTGCAGAGGAGCGGGACAGACACGGTGCGGGCCCTGGGCTGGTTCCCACACAGGACCAGGGAGGGAGACTGATGGGTATCTGGCAACGGCCAAGCTGGAAGGAGGATCTGGGAAGCCCGGAGTACCGAGACTGCAGGAATGCAGTGGAAGAAATGTAAGATGGCCTGAGAGACCCAGAGGGGACAAAGAGGGGCATTTCAGCTGAGGAGTTAGCCAGGCCAAGACTAAGGGGAAGAGGGTGGCAGGCGGAAGGAACAATCTGAGGGAAGGTCTGAAGCCAGAGCATGGCAGGTGGGAGGAATCAGCAGAAGGTGGACGTGGCTGGAACGTAGCCTGGGAAGCGGGGGTGGCAAGAAATGATCCTACAGAGAAAGCTGGGCCCTTGCAGGTCATGCTGGAGACGCTGGGCTTCTAATTTCAAGGCTCCGATTCCACACTACACAGGGTGATAGGCAGTTTTTTCAAATCACCGACCACCCCTGCCATTACTCGTCCATCTGTTCATTGTCTCTCCCCCTGCTGGAAAGGACGTAGACTCTGTGCTGTTCACTGCCACGTCCCCGACAGCTGGAACAGTGCCTGGCTCATGTAGTCACTCAATAAATACTCACTGAATACATGAATTGACGTGCCTGTCTCCTCTGCTTGACTGAGTTATTTAAAGTAAGGGGAGGGGCGCCTGGGTGGCTCAGCCGGTTAAGCGTCTGAATTCAGTTCAGGTCATGGTCTCACGGTTCGTGAGTTCGAGCCCTGCATCGGGCTCTGTGCTGACAGCTCAGAGCCTGGAGCCTGCTTCGGATTCTGTGTCCCCCCCCCCCACCTCTCCCCCACTTGTACTCTGTTTCTCTATCTCTCAAAGATAAACATTAAAAAAATTAAAAAAAAAAAGATTCTCTCTCTCTCCCTCTCCCTCTGCCCCCCCTCAAAAAAAAAAAAAAAACTTAAGAAAAAAAGTAAGGGAAGGGATGGATTCATCACTGTGCTCTTGGGGGCCTGACACAGAGCTTGGCATATACATTAACACATATTTACCACTAAGTCAGTGAATGAATGAATACCTCCCCCCGCTCCCAACATGGGCTACAAATTCCTGAAAGGCAGGGACTGCCCGATTTATATCCCCAGTGCCCGATACGTTGCCTGGCAGACATCAGACACTCAGTCAAAGTTTGTAGAACTAAACTAGAGTCTCCTCTGGATGGACATGATCCATAATCCTGGCGCCCAGGCAGGAAGGGGAGAGGCCCGGCTGGCAAAGGGTCTCAGGACCTGAGGGTCACAGGTGTGCCGACAGGATCAGCCTAGATGTGCAGGGTGGCCAGGGTGACCAGGAGCAGGGAGGAGGGCTTCCTGGGGCCAGAGGTGGTCTGAAACCCTTCTTCTGCTCATCGGTGTCCTAGCCCCGCCCTCCTCTGGAAACTGGCAGGCAGCGCCACCAATGAGGTGTGGGAGCCGCTGTGCGGGGCGGCGGTGGGCTGGGACAGATGGTAGGAGACCAGGAAACCCCCATGTTCTCCTCCATCTGTTACATTTAATTGACTTCCCGCAGAAAGAAAAAAAAAAAAAACAAACCAGTTGCAAGGATGAAATTGCTAATTAAAAGGCCCTCTGATTAGATAGACAAATATTTACCAATTATGTTTGACCCTGTCTGTCCCCCTTATGTCTGCAAACTCCCCCATCAGCACCACGGCCGCATGACACCCAGCTGGTGGCTCTCCCACCAATCCTTCTCCTGGGGCTGAGACGGGCGCCTGGCAAAAGAGGGTAGAAGGGAGACAAATACTGGCAAATAGTTGTTCAACAAACCCGGTGCCCACTGCGCGTTCGGGCTCAGGGCTGGGCCCCAGGGGACCAGAGCAGGATTTCCATGGACAGTCATTCGGATTGTGTGCTGCACAGAGCCTCGTCCCCGGGAAAGCGGGAGAGCGGGAGAGCGGGGCTCCATGTGTTAACCCGGATCTCCCGATGCCAGAGGAAGGGAGTTTTCCTTTTTCTTCTCACAATGGGTCATTAGCTTGGCAAGCCATATCCACACGTTCATGGATGGTGCCTACTTTTTCCTCATCCACACAGACTGGGCTAGTGGAAGCTCTGCAGAGATGAATATAATCCGGTTCCTGATCCCAGGGTTCCTGGGATAATGGCCGGGAAAAATAAGCCTATGATGAGTAAATAGTCATTTAACACATATTTGTTGAGAATCTTATGCTTGCTGAGCACTGTGTTAGGTGCTGGGGGAGAGGGAGATAAATAATCTCCATCTCCTGCCCTCCAGGAGCCCAGATGACTTGAAAGAGGTGGATACACACACCCGGGTCTGCCCTTCCTTTTTCCCTTCCCTTCCCTTCCCTTCCCTTCCCTTCCCTTCCCTTCCTTCTTTCCTTCCTTCCAAACAATCTGTAGGAATACCTGGGAAAGGAGAGTAATAGTTCTGGACTCACACTGCTCTATCGTATCCTGGCTGTGTGACCTTGGCCAAGTTACCTAACCTCTCTGTGCCTTAGGTTTCCTCTCTGTAAGTTGGAGATCATAATGGCAATGGCATCTTGGGGTTAATAGAGTGGTTAAATGATTTAATGCATGTAACTCAAGCCTGACACGTAGTAAGTCCTTGATAAAGGTTAGCTATTGTTATTATTATTATTATTATTATTATTATTTTTTTTTTTTTAAATTTTTTTTTTCAACGTTTTTTATTTATTTTTGGGACAGAGAGAGAGACAGAGCATGAACGGGGGAGGGGCAGAGAGAGAGGGAGACACAGAATCGGAAACAGGCTCCAGGCTCCGAGCCATCAGCCCAGAGCCTGACGCGGGGCTCGAACTCACGGACCGCGAGATCGTGACCTGGCTGAAGTCGGACGCTTAACCGACTGCGCCACCCAGGCGCCCCTTGTTATTATTATTTTTATTTTTAGTCTTATTGTGTGTTCCTCGGGAGCGTAGAGTTATACCGGTCCAGTTTTCTGCGTGTGGGGAACACACAGAGAGGAATCCATGAACACACACAGGCTCATATACACTCAGGCTGTGCTGGAAGACGGCTGTGGTGAATGAATGAGCCTTAGCTTAGGAGTCAGATGAGATGAGGTTGTTGGAAGCCCAGGCTAGGGAAATGGAATGATTTCCTGGTAAGGTAGTGAGCTCTCCATAAGTGGAGGTATGCCGAAGCCTGAGGTTGCCACAGAGAGGATCCCCCCTGTGGGAGAAAGGCAGGTCAATTCCACCAGGCAGATACTGCTTGGGGTGTGACAGCGCCCTCCCGGGACAGTGGGACAAGATTCCCAAGGCCAGCTGCAGTGCCGGGTAATATCCTGGGAGTCCATTCTGCTGGCAAAGGGGCAGCCGGGCTTCCTAGTACGCATGCCCGTCCCCTGGAGCAAGGCACTGAATGGTAGGACTGAGGGCAGAGGCGGGAAAGTGGCAACCTCCAGCCCCTTTGGGAGCTACAAGTTGGAGTGGGAGACAGTTGGGATGACTTAGTCTTACAGGGGTGACGCGGCAACCCACTCGGTAAAATGGGAAGAAAACGAGCCAGAGAATAGTAATGTCTACCGTTTGTTTCTTTTCTCCCGTTCCCAAATCACAGAAAACACGTGTTGGGCGCTCACGACATGCCATGCACTGAGCTAAGCCTGTTGGATGTAGCCTCTCATTGAAATATCACAACCACCCGGGAGGCAGGCATTATTACGGTCACACCCACTTTACAGTTGAAGAAGCTGAGGCCCTTCGAAATAAAGTAGGTTGTTCAAGTTCATTCATCATGGAAATGACAGAAGCAGGTCTCAAATCCAGGCCTGGCTGCCATGGAAACCCGGGATGTCAGTAGCCATCCAGCTGTCGGTCAGTCCTGCCGGGCTCTCTGGGATGGGCCCCACCCCATGCCACATCCCTAGGAACACTCCCCGATGCCCGTTCCCCTCCTGGGCTCATACCATGAAAGCCCCATGCAGAGTCTTCTACTCTAGAGGGATATATATTATCTAAATTTGATAAGACAACTTAATTTCACTCCGTGTCTGTTACCGGCGATAAAACCAGGAGACTTTTATGACCCAGTGTCCTCGGCAAGATTGTCAGGAACTTATTATACAAGGTCTAACTGGATTTCTCTCTGCAGATGGCTGGGAGCCATGGGCTGGAACGCAATTCGGCAACACATTTGGGGGAATAAATGCAAAATGCTTGTTCCAGAGACTTAGATAAGGAAGCAGGCCTCTGAGCTCCCCGGGACCAGGATCTGTCTTCCCTGGGCCCCAAAGGGTGCTTTGGGAGGATTTGTCCTGTTGGAGGAGGAGGGGGTGGTGGGTTCTCTCCCCGCTGCTATCCCTTGATTCTCCTCAGCCCAGGGAAGGAATGTGGAGACTCCTGAGGCTTGAGGTTCAGAACTCCTAGAGAGTCTGGAGTTCCAGGCAGAGGTGGGGACGAGGGAGGGGGACCCAATGGGTGGTGGAGGGTGAGACCCAAAGTAGGAGATTGTGTGCATTGGGAGAGGGGGAGGGAAGCGAAGAAGGATGGGGGAACCAGACGGGTCTTCACCTGCTGCCTGGGACCCACCCAAGGCTCACACCTTACTGCCCTGAGATGCCTGGCCCCTTCCTGAACACGCCTCACACTTCACAGACCCCATCCCTCAGACGTGGGGTTCACATCCGTGGGCTCGCAGATACTCCAAGATTTTGAGGTTCATTATCAGCGGACCCCAATTCAGAGCTCGCTTCATGAATCCCGATATCTCCCAGGTGTGGGATGACAGACAGACCTGGGCTCAGCTCAGGCCTGATGACACCAAATGTGGACACACAGACCCCCCAAAGCTAGAGGATCACAGCCAGGGTCAGCCCCAAGTTCAGAGCTCACCCTCCAGTACTGACAGCCCCCAAACCTGGGCTCACACACAGATCGGGCACAACCCCAGATTCAGACATCTCCTATACTGGACTCCAAACCCTAGTTTGGGCACTCCCTGGCCTTGGGATACCACCAGACTTTGAGGGATCCCCCCAGGCTCCCCCAGACAAGCTCACACTGAGCCTTGGGGGTCACTGCTGGCTCTGGCTCTCGTGCCCCCCAGGTACAGGGAAGCTGCTTTACTGGCAATGACCTGGGCTGTTTCAGGTCGGCCGTGGACCTTCCCACCAGGCCAGGGAGGCCCCAGAGATATTTTCACCTGTTACCCTGCCCCCGATGCCTCATTTTTTTCCCCCTTTCAGTGGACTTGGGATTCCATTAAGGGAAGTCTTGTCTCACCCTTTTAGCCTTCTGCCCCTTTTTCCATCTGGGATCCTCATTGCAGCTGGGCCCTTCACTTCCCAGTTTTTAGAGAGAGGAAGGTAATGTCTACCGAGCGGCCTATGTGCCGGGACCTTGCCTGTCTGTGGTCTCATGGAGCCTTCGCCACATTCTTTTAAGCTAGATTTTTATTATACCGTTCTGCAGATGAGGAAATGGAGGCACAGAGAGGCTAATCACTTATCCAAAGGCACACAGCCCAGAAAGTGACAGCTTTGTCTCTGCCAGGATCCTGCCCCACGACTTGGAGCAGACATTGGAGAGCCCGTAGGCTTTGGGGCTTGAGGGAGCTGTCACCTATGTAGGAGGCAGGGGTGGGGGGGTGCTTTTGTCTTTGAGCCTAAGTTTGTAATATTTCCATACTAGCAAAATGAATTCTTTCCAGTAGACAGGAAGATGGGGTGGGGGTGGGGAGTGGCACGGGAGCAGAAAAAACTGTCGTGAGATCAAGGGCACCGGCTGCCTGGGCCAGTCACTGTGGTGGGGGGTGGCAGGATCTGGCCTTTGCCAGGAGACAGTGATGAATAGGCCGGGTCCCCGCCGTGGGTGCCGAAAGGCAACCGAGACCTGGTTCCTGTATGTGTGTGGACGTGTGTCAGAAATCATTGCCACCCCGGAGAAGCCAGGAGGGGGGCCTACCCCACCTTGAAATGAAGGCCAGGAAGTCCATGGGGCCTCTGGAATACTAATGACCTCTGGCAGGCCCTGCGGGTTACAGCAGGCAGGCTGGAGCCCGCATGTGTCCCCATCCTCAACCCTGCAGGTCCCTGTGGGACCCGCGACTGGGACTGAACAGGAGCCCGGTTTCAGTGGGGAGCACATCTGACAAGGCTCTCCCACTTCCCCACTCTGTGACCTGGGCCAATCACTTCACCTCTCTGAGCCTCGGTTACATGCAAACAGGTGCAATGATGCCGCCTTTGCCCTTCGGGGTTGTGAGGGTCGGAAGGTACACCGCACTTGCTCATTCAGAAAATGGGGCTTTGTATTCTAAAGGGGTTACCAGGCCCGCACTCTAATAAGCAGACCCCGGAAATTGCCTCCAACGAGGGTAGAGTCAGAACCCAAATCCCTCAGCTGAGAGTGATTTTATTTTATTTTTTAAAAGGGAAACGAGTAACATTATCCTCAAAGGATTTTTCCCTTTTGGAGAGGGAGGGAGAGAGAGAGAGAGAGAGATGGAGAGAAATTAAAAAAAAAGAAAGAAAAACTAATATCTTCATTTCCATCCCCCCCTTTCAAGCTAATTTGTGGAAAATTAAAATGGGGAACTCACAGAGGCTGGCATTTTAATTGGATCTTGTCTGGCGTCCTCTCTAGGATTCCCTGATTAGCTTCCTTCATTAATTCCTCTGTACTCCGTTTAGCCTGTTTCCTGTTCTCCATAGGGCCCGGGTGACTCCCCACATAGAGAAGGGGGCTTTGGGCTGGTGCCCGAAGGAGGCTCTGGGGTCAGAGTGGCCCGGGTTGGAATCGTGGCTCTGCCCGGTGATCTGTGCAAGGCGCCCTGCCGGCTAGGCCCCCGTCCTCGTCTGGAATCCCCCTGAATGATTTACCTGGTGCATACAGTCAATACATAGTATTTCCTCCTTCAGCCCACCTCCAAGATCTGGGGGGCCTTCCTAGGGTGAGAGAAAGGCTGCTCCACGGTGCCTTTATGCCCTGGAGGGAAAGCTTTCTCCTGCATCCATCTACCATCCAGCCTCTGGTTAAAAGGACAGTTTGCTGCTTTTCTCACATTCAGGGATTTGAGTAATTAAAAATGAAAATGATGTTTCTTGAGGGCTCACTTCCTGTCTGGCGTGTCACCCGCAGAAGCCGATTGTGTCCTCATGACAACCCAGAGAGGAAGGGACTATTATTATCTTCCCATTTTATGGATGAAGAAACTGAGGCCCAGAGAGGTTAAGTAATTGCCACACAGCTAGTTTAGGTGGCCGAGCCAGCATTGGAACGCAGGCGGTTTGGCTCGTGAAGCCCCCTCAGCCCAGCCTCAGTTTCCCAGGTTTGGGTTTAAGACTTGTGTCTCCTGGCCTGGGGTTTCTGGCCCATTCCTCTGGGGCTCAGATCATAGCTGCTCCCCCCCCCCCCCCCCCACCCCCTCCAGGAGCCAGACTCTTCCAGAGCTGGTGGGAGAGGGACCAGGTGGATGAGAGGGACCCCCAGTGCCCTGCACTCCCCCACCCTGCAGGCCCAGCCTCTCTGCCCCACGGGGGGCTGCAATCAGCGCTAATCAGCCTGGCTAATTACTCAGCCCGTGGGGAGGTGAGCAAGCAGAGACTCTAGGAGGGTTCCAGCCCCGCGGCTTGCTCAGTGGGACGCTGGCACGTCCCTCTTCCTTTCTGGGTCTGGGTTTCCCTGGCTACACGCAGGCGTGGGTGAAGGCAGTAGGTCTTTAACTCTGAAAGGCAAGGGGAAGAGCCTAGCCACCCACCTCAGAGAAAACTACGGTGGCCGCATAGCTCCTGACCACAGGTATGGAGGGGCTCAGCCCGCTGCTGGGTTTGAAACCCCGTGCTGCCCCGAGCTGCCGGGGTAACCAGTTTAGCTGGTCAGCTCTCACTTTTCCCATCCATCAGATGGGGATATGGGGATAAGCTTCAAGGACTCCTATCTGCTTAAGATGATCGTTACGAGCATTCAGTATGGTCCTTGGAACAGTTCCTGACACACTGTAGAGCTCAATAAATGGCAGCTATGGTTACATTTCATTCCCAGAACAGCTTCCTTCTCACAGTTGAGGAAACTGAGGCATCGAGAGGAGAAGCCCCTTGCTTTGCAGGGCTGGCATCCGTTCACCCAGAGCATTTGCAGAGCCCCGACCAGGCTCTGAGCCCACTGCTGAAACAGACAGAGAGCTCCCACCCTCTCGGGGCTCAAGTTCCAGCAATGTGAACACCACCCTGCCCCCCTGCCCCCGCCCCCGACTCTGGCTCTCCCGGGGGAAGGACACTTCCCCACACCCTTGTAGTAGCTGGGAAGGAAATAAGGGGGGTGGTCCCAGCAAATGGATATCCTTGGGGTTCGGGTGCCTAATGATCCCCTCCTCATAAACATCTCATGTAAATTTCTTTCATAATTACACTGAAAGCTATCAAACTATCTAATTTAATTTCTTTGCGAAAATAAATAGCTAAAGTGGCCCTAGGTACTGGCATAAATACTTCAGGCAGAACGGTCCGGGATTGCTGCTTGTGCAGGCCTGACTGGCCGCTGTACACACTTAATAAGTACATATTTATTGGGCCTGTGGTTCCCCCCCCGCCCCCCCAGAAGAGGCGAGCATTCTGCTGACTCAGCCAGAAGGAGAGGAAGGCAATTGGGGCCATGGTGGCAACGTGGGAAGGAGGGGAGGGAGCGGAGGGAAAATATGCCGGGTAATTAATTATCCGTCTTTGTACATCCATAACTTTTTATTAAACAAATATGCAAATGCTGCCTAACCAGCTGCCTTCGCCCGGGTCTGCCGGGGGGATGACTGTTAATCTGTGGCCGGCCCGCGGGGGAACAGGCATGTTCGCAAAGTGGGTCAGGGCCGGGCCAGCCTCTCCTCCTTCCCTCACTTGCTGGGGCTCCTCTGGTCCACTGGGCCCAACACTGTTACTCCGATCCGCTTACCCACGGCCAGTGGATTTCGCCTTCTCTATTCTGCTCCTCAAGCTCCCACCACCCGTCCTTGCTGCCAGGGCTCAGCATCTGGCACTATCCTCTCTTGTTCTGGCTTCTGTCTACTACTTCTGCCTCATTTCCTGTTCTTCTCCCTCTTGGCTAGTATACCTCAGCCGTGCTGGCCTCCAACCAAACCCGTTCCACCCCAGGACCTTTGCACTAGCTGTTTCTCGGCCTGGAGTGCTGTGTTCCCACAGCCAGTTCTTTCTTGTCATTCGGGTTTAAAGTCAGTGTGGCTAATGTGGTCATTTCTGCTTTTATGCTACTCTGCTTTATCATTTTTCTCATGGCATCTATCACTTCGGTAATTTCCCCTTTTATTTATTAGCTTTCTAAGTTTATTATTTTTTTCCTTCCACTAGAATGTAACTTCCGAGACAGAACGGCCTTGTGTTATTTATTGCTGTATCTCTGGGTGCCTAGAGCAATACATCGCCGGCCCTTGCTAAATATCCATTACCCAAATGAGTGAACGAAGCAAGCAAGAGCCTCTAACTCCTCTCTTTGTCCCCAGCCATCCTCTTCCATTCTCCACACGGTTTAGGATAGTCTTTTAAAAACACAAAACTTGGGGCGCCTGGGTGGCGCAGTCAGTTAAGCGTCCGACTTCAGCCAGGTCACGATCTCGCGGTCTGTGGGTTCGAGCCCCGCGTCAGGCTCTGGGCTGATGGCTCGGAGCCTGGAGCCTGTTTCCGATTCTGTGTCTCCCTCTCTCTCTGCCCCTCCCCCGTTCATGCTCTGTCTCTCTCTGTCCCAAAAATAAATAAAAAAACGTTGAAAAAATAAAAATAAAAATAAAAACACAAAACTTACTGTGGACAACCTTCCATGGCTCCCTAGTTCTTTGAAATAGTATGAAGATCCCTTTACCTGCCTGCCCCTTTGCATCCTGGCCTATCCTGCTCCTTCTCCGTCCTCCCTTCCTCCCCGCCACACGCTGGCCTTCACACAAAACACCAGTCTTCCGCATGAGCCTTGACACAAGTTGTTCTGGCTGCCACATTTTCTCCCACACTTGTCTCTGCTTGGCCAACTCCGCCTTCTCTTTTGTATCTCA
The DNA here is from genome assembly GCF_023721935.1 of Panthera uncia. Lineage (NCBI taxonomy): Eukaryota > Metazoa > Chordata > Mammalia > Carnivora > Felidae > Panthera > Panthera uncia. The sequence goes on along the minus strand of NW_026057578.1, from coordinate 14,533,623 downwards.
GATTGGGCATCACCTCCTCCAGGCAGGCTTCCTGCTTAATCTGTTTTGCCTTCCTCCGCGAATGCACTTTCCGTCTCACTCTCTGACTTTTCTGCTTCTCTCTAGACAGAGAGCTTCCGGAGGGTGGGGCTGGTGTCTAATTTCTTATCCTCCAACCATCAGACGATCGTGGAGCTGGGACATCAATCGGGTTCATGGATTCCAGAGCCGTCTCCCTGGATTCATACCCTGACTCCGCTATTTACTGGCTGTGCCACATCCCCACTAAGATGGCTCCCCAATGGGGTGGTGACCTTTGCGTGGTACCTTTTTCTTGAGTGTGGCTTGGACCTAGTGACTTGTGTTTGATACACACAATACAGCAAGAATGATGGGCTATGACTTCTGAGAGTGGGGTTATAAAAAGCGGAGGCTTCCCTCTTGGACACCCTATCCTGCCGGCTCTCTACGAGGGAAGCCGGCCGCCATATTGTCAACTGCTCTATGGGGAGGCCCACGTGCCAGGAGCGGATGTCTCCAGCCAAGAGCCGTGAACACTGAGGCACCCGGGTAAATGGCGCCTGGATTCCTGACCTACAGAAACTGCGATAATGAATGTTGGTTGTTTTATGCTGCTAAGTTTTGATCTAACTTGTTACGCAGCAGTAGGTGACTAGATACTGACTGGGTGATCACGGGCGCGTTACTTGACCTGTGTCTCAGTGTCTACATCAGTAAAATGGGCATAATAATCGCACCTACCTTGTAGGGTTGTGCAGACCGAATGAGTTAGTACTTACGACAGTGCATGGTACACGGCAAGTGCTATCTTGGCCATATTCTCAGCGCTTTGGAGATGCTTAGGAAGCACCGAACAGAAGCAAGCATAGGAAGAATAATAGTCACTAAGTTTATCGCTCTCTGGGCATGAAGGTCCAGCTTCTCAAGATGGTGCTCAAGTCACTTTATGATTCCTCTGTTTTCTGGCCAGCTTCGCGGCTGTGGTACTGGCCATTCTGTTCAGCCTGTCGCATCTTATACCCTCCTTACAACATGCCTGTGAGGTGGGGACTGTTTTGTAATACACGTGGAGGGCTCTCCAGCTCGTGCTCTGTCTCTCCCTCTCAAAATAAAGAAATAAACTTAAAAATGTTTTTATAATAAACATGGAGACCTGGGTACAGAGAGGTTAAGTAAATTGCCCAAGGTCACACAGCCAGAATGAGATTAAACTACGTTTTGCATCCAGGAATGTCTGGCTTCTGGACACACAGCCTACCTGTGTGTCCCCGGTGCTCCCGCAGGCCTGGCATAAAGCAGGAAGTGGGTGCATGGTCCCTGAGGGGGCGCCTGCCTGGATGGACACTGCGTCTCCCCCCACTTCCCATTTGTCAGGTGAAAAGGCAGCAAGAAAGCTCAGCCTTGCCGAGAGACGCGGAGAGCAATGCCTAACCCAGAGGACTGACTGGCCAATGGGGCCTGGGGCATCAGCCCAACGACCCTGTTCGGTGGCCTGCTTTGACAGAGGAGGAGGCATCAGGACCCAGCAGGGACAGCTGCCATTAGCCCTAATTAGCAGCCCGTCTGGAAAAGAGCTTGGGTGGAAATTAAGATACCGTCAGTGGGTCCCAGCTGGGTCATAGCAGAGTGGCAGCTGCAACATTTCCAGAGCCTGAGCTCAAACACTCAGCTGGGAAGACCTCTCTGCCTGATTCCACCTGAACCCAGCGGCCCCTGGGAGGCAGCCAGACCCTGCTTCACCAAGACGATGATCGCTGAGAGCCCCTCATACGTCAGAGGACTTCAAAGCTCTGGCCATAGGATCATCTCCTCCCACAGTGCTGGGAGGTGGCACCTTTGTACCCATTTTGCAGAGGAAGAAACAGAGGCTTGAGAGTCTTAATGATGTTCCTGAGGCCACACGGCTGGGAGGTGGCAGAGTTTCGGGAGACCCTTGAGCCTGTGCCCGTCCGAGGCTGGGGGCGGATGGCAAAGGGGAGGCCCAGGAAGATGCCGACGAGGTCTTGGGTGGGGGTAGTCACCAGGAGGGCAGGGGACGGTGCCCAGGCTCCAAGTTGCTATCTTTGACTCCATCCCCTCCTCCCATGCCGGGGCAGGGCAGAGACCTTTGGGGGAAGAGACAAGAAAAGCAAGAATCAAGAAGGATCCAGCCTGCCCCCAACTCTCCATTTTTTTTTAAGGCGCTAAGAATAAACCAGGCTTTAAAATCAAACTACAAAAAAAAAAAAAAATCACAAATACCCTAAAGCTGCCTTCCAAGAAATCGATCGCAGTGATTTGTGCAGCAGATGTGTGGCGGGAAAGCCCTGCTGGACAGCGGGAGGGGCTGCGTGGCGGGAGGTGAGCCAGGGGGTGTCCCGCCTTGGGTGGTCAGTATTGTTGTTCATAATAATAACAGGTACCGAGTTGAGGGCTTATTACCTACGAGATACTTGCTGAGTGCTTTGTAGAGATTAACTTTTTTTTTTCTCCCTTGTAGTTCACTTTATGAGGATGGGTACGTATCAGTCCTGTCCTTTTCTGTAGCTGAAAAACACTAGTGCAGAGGGTGAAGACACTTGCCTTCATGACAAGTGAGGAGGGAGAGTGGAATTTCAAGTTCAAATCCGTTAGGGTCCAGAAATTTGTGCATGTCTGGGCTATGCGGGGTGGAAATGCCCTGTCAGCTCGGAGGGAGTCCCATGATTTCACCTCAAAGAATGACTTGGAGCTTTTCCTATGAGTAAGTTTTGAAAGGGGAGAGAAGGGAGCAGGATAATGGTGGCCCAGGAAGCATGTGATGGGGCATCCTGGGACTTCACAGGGGACCTACGCCTGACCCATTGCAGACCTTGTGGGATTTCCTTTGACCCTGGGAGCTCCTAGGTCCTCCTGGATCTAGACTAGGGCTTAGCAAACTACGACCTTTGGCGAGTCCCTGCCTATCCTTGTCCAGAAAGGTCTACTGGACCATAGCCATGCCCATTCATACTGTCTGTGGTGCTTTCACACTACAGTGGCACAGATGAGCAGTTATCCAGTACCGTATGGCTCTCAAAGTGGGAAATGTGTATTATCTGATCTGGCCCTTTGCAGAAAAAGCTTGCCAACCCTCATCCTAGACAATATTATCATCCCCCTTTACATCTCAGAGTTTTAGACTATCAGAGCTGAAAGCATCCATAGAGGATGTTCTGTCGAACGGAGGCACAGAGAGGGGAAGGGATTCACCCCAAGACACACAGCAAATGGCAAAAGGTTCAAGGCGAGCAGGCACCCTCAGCTGTTGCATGGGGCCACTGCAGCGGCCGGGCAGGTCAGCCCTGAGAAACCCTGACAGCACCAAGCCTAGTGTGCTTCCAGAAGTGTGACTTCCATGACCTCAAGACCCATAAACAGCATAAAAGAACACTGAACTGTCACTTGGCAAGAAAGGGGGCTCCTTCTCGGCTCTCTTTTCTTCCTTTCTGACTGTGTCAGAGAAAGGATGGTTTTGGTGCTAGTGTGTCTAAAACACCTGTCTAATTCTCCATAATCTTCTTTTGTTATAAAGAGGGTGTGAGGCTCAGATTGAAGACTTCAGCAGGACAGCATTATCAGAGCAGGGGTTGATAATATCATTTTACCTGAGTGTGTTTGTTTTTACGTCACCATCTATGTCCTGTGTTACTGTTTTTCCATTTAACGTATTGATGCACATTTTGCTTCCCAAATAAAATTAAGTGTAAAAAGGGGGTCGTTGGAAGAAAAAGATTCAATAAATAATAGCCCGGATGGTACTTGGAGATGGCAGAAAATCATGAATACGGTATTCGAATAGCTGAAATGGGGAAAATGCTGATCGATTCAATAATATTTCTAGAGCTGAAGTTCCAAGGTTGTGTGATTTAACAGCAGAATCTCATTTCAAAGCAAAGAGAGGGCTGCTATGCATGATGGTGCGGGCTGTCCACTGCACCAGGTTGCCAGGCCCTCCCCTGGAGGAAGGGGTTGCTTTTTCGAATTCACATGAAGGCGTTCTATGGGCTAGCAGACTCCCTAGCCAGGTTCCATCACCCCTGTCCTCTGACTTGAGATGCAAGTCCCACGGGGCTGGGAACTCGGAGATAGCCAGATGACTGGCAGAAGTCAGAGGTTAGATGTCGCCGAGATGCAGGCTGTTCTCTGTTGCCACGTGGCCACTCCTGTCTGCAGGGAGGCCGCTCTCGCCCCAGGCTGCTATGTGGCAATGACCTTGGTGCCACTGGGCGACCTGGCTTCAGAGGCTGCCAGCTGCCTCCACAGGAGCCGGGCTCTGGAGTCAGATCAGTTTGGGTTCAAGCGCTGACTCTGTCACATCCTTGCAATGTGACATTAGGTAACTTCCCTCACCTCTCTGAGCTCCAGGTTCCTCGACTGTGAAATGAGGCTCCTTAGTGATCAGACCTGACTGCTAGGGCTGAACGTGAGGGTCTGGATTAGGTGGTGCAGGGGAGTGGGTGGCATACAGTGGGAGTGGAATAAATGGCAGGTGGATGGAACATTCCTCATCCTGCAGTGGCCCTCTGGGAGGTACTGGGCAGTCAGCTCTGCCAGGGGTCATGGCTGGATCTATACAAAGCTGGCAACTGCAGAGGCGGGGCTGATGACGACAGCCTGGGTACCCCCGTTTCAGCCTCCCTGCCCACCCCGCTGCCAAGCAGAGTTGATGGCAACTGGCTCCCCAGCCAGCAGGCAGCTACTGCCATTGTTATGGGCAGATGACAGGTGATGAGCTTTCCTTTCAGTACCCGGGGGACATCCTAGAAAATGGTATTTGAATTGGAGAGCGGGAACAGGGAGAGTAGGGCCAGGAGGTGAGAGGCCCTCCCTGCCTCTGCCCATCTCCATCCCTACCCCCATCTCCACTGCAAAGGAGAGAATCCGGTGAAGCCATCAGGCTCACATGGGCACCCAGAACCACCAGGGGTGAGACGGCAAGCGGGCTTGTCTTCTGTTTCAGGATTACTTTGTGTCAAACTCTGGTCCCCAGGGGCTGATTTCCTGGAATTACCGATGGCACTGATTTTGCCTTGAAGGTCATCCTTCCTTCCTTCCTTCCTTCCTTCCTTCCTTCCATCCACCCATCCACCATCCATCGATCCATCGATCCCTCCATCCATCCACCATCTGTTGATCCACCCACCCATCCATCCATCCACCCACCCACTTGTCCATCCGACAAGTAGTTATGGAGCATTCTCCTTGGCTAGGCACTGGGTAAGGTCCTGAGGAGAAGGTGGCCAACAGGGCAAAGAAGTTCCTGTCCTTCCCAAGAACCTTCACTCATTCATCTATCCAAAGGATGTTTATTGAGCTCCTATTATGTGCCAGACACTGTGGCTAATGGAGATACAGTGATGACCAACAAGGACACAGTCCCTATGCTTGGGGGCATCAGTGAGGATGCTGACCCAGGGCTTTGGAGATGGACACTGATGGGTACTCCTGAGAGTGTAGATGATGGACTTGTAAGGGAACTGAGGATGAACCTTGATGGTGCCCCCAAATCACTGTCAGTGTCCTCAGGGGATTGGTGCTACGTGTTGTTGTGCTCCCAAGGACATTGTTAATGACCATTGATGGCGCTCCTTTCGTATCAATGGTGGGCACCGGTGCTGAGCCCTAGCGATGCTCTCCGCAACGTTACCCACGGGCACAGGGAGGCTTTGCTCCTGACTGATCTCAGTTCGCTCTCCCCATTTGGTCTCCCTTTCCCCCAATCAATTACAACTCCTGCAGGCAGACAGACCTTGGGATGACACCGGGGTCCACAATGTGATGTGATGGTGGTCATCCCACCGCCTTCCCCCACCGGCGGGGCTGGCTCCCCAACTGGAGGCCAATTGATCCCCTTGCCGGGGATTTTCTCTGTGGCTAGACTGTCATTTTCCACAGAAAAACCCTCTTTCTTGCAATTACTGAGAATTACTTATGAAGAGAGAGAGAGTGTGCGTATTGATTACCACCCCCGAGAAGCTCAGGAATCATTTAGAGTAGATTAACCTAACTTTCTTTTGCCTTTTGGGAAGTTGGACTGTAAGTTATTTAAGGAGATTAATCAGCCCATCAGAGAACCAGACAATCTTCCTGGCTCTCCTTTTCTTTTTGGACTACCTGGGACCATGTCATTTTCATCTGGCCTTTGAAATGTCTTTTTTTTTTTCCACAGCACTGCCTGTATTTTCACCATTACTTCTGTTCAGTCAAGCAGGGTCCTCTGTGTGGTCCTTTTTGGGGAAGAGGTAGGCACATCTCTGGCTGCCATTAGTTTATCCGGATGGCCTTGTTGCCCAGACCTCAGTCTGGGCACAACCTCAGAGAGGCCTGGGCCACCCCGGGCAAGTCTCCCTCATCCAAGCCCTGGCTCTCTGCAGCTGTCACCTAGGAAGGGTCCAGCCATTTCATTTACTAAAAGGCAGTGGCTTCCAGAGGCTTTTCTGCAAGGCTCGCACATCGATTCTGCAGATGTCAATCCTATGCATCCACACCTCTGAGTTTCCAGGTGCAGCTCAGGCCCTCCTCCTGCTTTCCAGGAAGCCATCCCAGACTGTGCCATCATCCCGGGGACATCGGTCCTGCTTAGGAGCTGGAGAGGATGGGAGGTGAGAGGAGAGTGAGACAGCCAGAGAGATGCGAGGGAGAAGGCAGGAAGGAAGAGAAGGGAAAAGGCAGGGAGAGGGCCTGCGTAGGAGTCAACATCCGCCTGACTCCGCTGCACATCTTCCAGAGTCACCCTGTGCAGGTGGATAAAGGGCAGGTATGGAGTCAGACAGCCTGGAGTTCGGATCGCTGCTCCAGGCTTTCCTGGCTGTGTGACCTTGGGCAAGTCACTTCACCTCTCTGAGCTTTAGGTCCCTCATCATTCAAATGGGACAATAACAGCTCCTATCTCGTGAGGTTTTCTGACTGCAAATGGTCATGTATGCAACATGCTTAAAACAAAGCCGGTACTTAGGAGGTGCTCTACTGACAGTAGGCAGCTCTCCCTGGGCCCCAGACGTGACGGAGTGACTCCCAGGAGATCGTCTGTGAAGACTTGCTGTGTGGTCTGGAACTTTGTCTCCGCCTGGGGGACCTCTATTCCTCTTCCCTGTCCCCAGGTAGATGCCGATGGGGCAGCCGGTGCCCCTGGGTCTCTGGGAGGAGAGTCTGAGAGTCTCAGCTCCTGGGGTCCGGGCTGGGAAGCAGCTCCTTTTCAGAACACTGCAGGCCCTCGCTGCCCCCTCTCTGCCATCTCTCTCCTTTTCCGGGAAAGAAGTTTGAAGTCGAATGGGTCCCGAGGTGGGATATTTTCCAAATGTCAGTGCAATCTGTGGTACATTACAGCTAAACGTGATCATCTCAATGCTGGGTTCTGAATGTCAGCGCACCGGTCGTGATGGAGTGACAAACAGCAGGTTGACAGGGAGGGCCTTGGCTCCCTGTCTCCTGGGAAATCACCGTGGGGGCAGAAGGAACTGGGCCATTTGTGGGTTCAGCAGGCAGGACCACGGGTGTCTGTGGGGACATGCAGAGGGCCAGTAAGGCGCGTTGTGTGTTTTGTGTGCGTGCGTGTATGCACCTGTGCCCGTGTTTCTGTGCCTGTGCGCCTCTTCATTGTCATTGTGTGTCAGTGTCACATGCTCAGACACCCTGGGGGGATGTTCAGTCAGTACAGCCCGAGGTCTGTGTGTGGCTGTGTTTACGTGTCCCCTCCACCTCAAGGTGTCACCGTCTGTCCGTCTGTGTGTTCCCACACATAAGCAGCACTCCTGGAATGCTGTACACATATTCACACCAACCGAACACAAAACTGTGTGTCTCTGGGTAGATACAGACACCATCTATCTCATGGGGCCTTTTGTGTGTCGTGTGCTCTCTGTGCTTCCATGCGTGGTTGCGTGTGTGCGTGCAATTGTGTGCGCTTCTGTGTATACGTGATTGTGTGTATACAGTCTCAGGATTTCAGCGCGCGTGTGTGCGTGTGTGCGCGTGTCTAGGTTTGCAAATCCCGTCTCGACTACAAAGGCAGATGGGGACACGGGAGTGAGGAGGGGGCTCTCTGCTTCGCTGCCCTCGTGGCGGGTCATTCTGCTTTGCTGCCTGCTCCGTGGAGCCTGTGATTGGCTGGGCGGGATGGAGATGAAATCGCCTCCGATTACCAGGGAGTGAATGGTGAGCCGTGAGGCCAGAGGGATGCCGTGTATATGCCAGCAGCTGCCAGCCACAACGGGATTAAAAGGTCCTGTGTGTGCAGACGGGCTGTGTGTGCGCGTGCACGCGGATGCCCGTGTCCGTGTGTTTTGTGACTTTGCGTGTGGGGATACAGACCTATGAGAAGGCACGTGAACAGAGGTGCATCGTGTGCGATGGTGAGGTCATAGACGTGTCCCTGCACATCCGTCTCAATGTGGCGGTCATTGTGCCCAGGTGGATGTGCTAACACACGGCCGTGTGTCTGGGGAAGGCGTGTGAGCTGCGGTCTGTGTTGGTGCACGTGTCTGTGGCTGTGAGCAGGTGCGTGTAGGATTACGATGTGTAGGATTCTGCATGAGTGTCTGTGTGTGTGTGTGTGTGTGTGTGTCTGTGTGTGTGCGTGCACCTTCGTGCATATGGGTGGGTCTCTGAGGTGTTCTCTGAATGGAGAGTCTGCGTGTGTGTGTGTGTGTGTGTGTGTGTCTGCAGTTAAATATAAGGTTCTGAGTGAACCGAGGTGTATGAAGGAAGAAGAGAAGAGGAAACTATGTCCCATCCCTACCCCATCCCAGCTCATGTCAAGGTCCCAAGACCTCCTCCCTCAGACCGCACCAGCCTCCACCAAAGGGTGGAGGTCACACACAGCCTCAGTAAAGGGAGCCCGGCAAGGGATCTGGGGTGACAGGGGTTGCTGAGCCCGAGACGGGGGATGTTATGGGCTGAATTGTGTCCCCCTAAAATGCACGTACTGAAGTCCTTACCTGCGGTACTCCAGACTGTGATCTTATTTGGAAATAGGGTCATTGCAGATGTGATTCGTTCGGACAAGGTCATACTGGGGTTGGGTGGAGCCCTAACGCAATGTCACTGGTGTCCTAAGAAGGGGAAATTTAGACAGAGAGACACATACAGAGCAGGAAGACAGTGTGAAAAGACACAGGAGAAGGCAGCCGGGGAGAGGGGACTGACTCTCGCAGCCCTCGGAAGGAAACAAGTCTGCTGACACCTGCATTTCAGCCTTCCAGCCTCCAGGACTGAGAAATAATAAAATCCCGGTTGTTCAGACTCCTGGGCTTCTGGTGCTTTGTCGCAGCAGCCCTACCAGACCGATGCAGGGGATGGGTGGGGTTAAAAGCATTTCTTCCAGCGTCTTCTGCTCCCGGAAGACCCATTTCAAGGTTTCCGTGTGGCCCTCAGCTGGCTGGCACCTCTTCTCTCTGCCCAGGGGGATCCAGCTCAGAGCACGCAGCTCGCAAGGCCTCAGTTTATCAGCCCCTCCTCTGGGCTAGCTAACACTACCTCTCCGCCCCTCTCCCAACCCCTCTCCCATCCCCGGATCTTCACTTTCTCCCATCACTCCTGGCAAGGCTGGGCTTTGTCACCTTTCCAGTGGTAAGCGTGTCTTCTCCCCGTTTTGTCCCTCTCCCCACCTGGCTCTCTGTTCTGCAAATAGCAGTGGCCCCCTAGAGGTCTCAGCGAAGGAGCCCAGGGCTCCAGACTCTTTCTGGGCTTGGAGCGGGAAGAAGACTCATCCCCAGTGCTCCTTTGCCCACGTGAAGCCCTGTGACCACGTCCTGACGGCTGCCATGTTTTGTTTGTTTGTTTGGTTGGTTGGTTGGGTTTTTTCCCCTTTTACTCTATGCCAGGGCTGAGCTGGGCAAGAGCGTGGGTCACTTTGTCCTTCAGACAACCCCATGAGGTAGGTACTATTCTTAGCCCCATTTTCCAAAGGGAAAACTGACCACTGGGAGGGGAAATAAGTGGTCTGAGATCACACCTTAGAATTCTCGAATGTTAGATCAGAAGGGAACTTTAGGGATCAGTTAGGTTACCCCTTTCCCCTGCCCCCATTTTACAGCCGGGGAAACTGAGGTCCAAATGGCTCCTCTCCCTCCATCCATCCGTGAGGCTTTCTCAGAATTCACCTAGACCCTCTGATCCCATGACTCCACACTCTGCTCAGGACTCCCTTACTCTTATGGCTATAGCTGTCCTGTAGATGGGGGTGACAAGCAGAGGTCGTGAGCCCCTCCTCTTTCCTGAGCTCCAGCCCTGAACTTCCACACCTAGGGCACATGGCCTGTAGGCCCCTTCAAACTCAGCAACCCCAAACCAAGCTGACTTCCTGTGATCCCAGACCGTAGGCTTCTCTGAGTTCCCTGGCTCATTACCAGCTCCGTTGTCCGTATCACTCAAGCCTGACCTTCTTTACCCTTTGACTCTGGACGTCTTCTGTCCCCCATCCCTGCATACACACCTACTCCTGCCGGATCTTCCTCTGAAATATTTCTCAAATCCACTATCGCTGGCCCAGATTCAGCTTCAATGTCTCTCACTGAGATTCCCGTGTCAGTTTCTCGTATTTGCTAGAATTAAGCGTGGCTGCTTAGGACAGGAAAAATAACAGTGACTTCAATATGTTGGAAGTTTATTTCTCTCTCATCTAATCCAGGTGTGGATGGGGGCCAGTTCAGGGCTGGTATGGTGGCTCCATGAAGTGGAAAGGAACTAAGTCTCCTTCTACTTCTTTGTTTGGCCATCCATAGGGTACAGCCTTTGTCCTTGTGGTCCAAGGTAGCTGCTTGAGCTCCAGCCATCTCAGCTGGGTTCACCCAGAAGAAAGGAGGAAGAGCAGGAAAAAGAGGCAAAGGCATTGGTCAACAGTCTTTTTATTTAAAATTTTTATTATTTATTTTTGAGAGAGAGAGAGAGACAGAGACAGAGTATGAGCTGGGGAGGGGCAGAGATAGAAGGAGACACAGAATCTGAAGCAGTCTCCAGGCTCCGAGCTGTCACCACCAGAGCCCGATGTGGGCCTGAATTCACAAATCGTGAGATCATGACCTGAGTTGAAGTCGGCTGCTTAGCCGACTGAGCCACCCAGGTGCTCCTGGTCAACAGTCTTTTGAGGAGGTGTCCCAAAAGCTGCCACGTGACAACTCTGTTTTGACTGTATTGGCTGCAACTCGACCCATGCAATGCACAGTTGTGATGGAGGCTAGGAAGTGTGGTCCTCGCAACAGATGGCTATGTGCCCAGCTAAAAATTGGGGATTGCTTGATGAAAGAGGAAGGTGAGGTTGTGACCTCCTCGCTTCTTCACGGGTCTCTCTCTCTCTCCTCTCACCCTCTAATCTATCTTGGACGCTGCAGCCACGGGGATCTGTCTGAGATGCTAATCCATAAATAGAATTGGCAGATTTGGCAAACAAAATACAGGGTGCCTAGTTAAATGTGAATTTCAGATGAACAACGACTAAGCGTTTTAGTGTTGTGTCCTGTGCAATGTTTAGAATATACTAATGCTAAAATAATTATTTGTTATTTATCTGAAACACACATTTAACTGGGCACCCTGTATTTTATCTGTCAACCCTAAGTACCTTTTATGGTTCTCTGTTGTTCTCGGTGAAAAGGCCCCAGCCCTTTGGAAGGGTTTTCTGGGCCCTTTACAACTTGCCCTCCACCTGCCCTGCCCAGCGTTTCCTGGACAAGCCCTGCATGGCTATTGTGCCTCCAAGCTTTCTAGTCCTTGCTTACGTTGTTTTGTTGGCCCGGGATGCCGTTCTCCATCCAAGCCCCACGCCCTGAGGGACTGTGGCCTTTGTGTTTCTGTGTTCCTGTGACATGGGGTGAGAGATGGTTTGGTGAATGAAACAAGTCCAAGCCTGCATAGCAAACAAGGGGCGAGCTTGGAGCGGCCGCCTGGACTCATGACTCCCTCCCCAGTGCTCTCGGCACCCGGGCTGGCTTGCGTGGGCCCGGTGCTGCCATCCGTCTCCTGGGGCTTCGTGGTCTGCGAGCATGGTGTCCCCGGCACACAGGGGGTTAAGCCAGCCTTGGAATTGGGCGCTGGAGCCCATGGAGTCCTTCCTGACAATAACGCTAATGAATCCCTCCTTGCCGGTTTCTCTTGCACAATAACAGTTAATCATCATGTGCACAGCGGATGAGAAGTTTGCGGCAGATGCAATTCTGCACAAGTGGCGATTTCTGTGTGTGGGCACTATTCCTGCTGTCCCCAGCACACCTGACAATCTGGGACTGGGGCAGGCTGCTCCCCGGAGGGGGATGTGTGCACCCGTGTGCCAGGGCTCTGACCTCACACACACAGGGGAGCTGGGCTTCAGAGGCACATGAGTGTGTGCACGCTTGTGTGCGGAGTTAGGTTCAGATGGCGAGGCTGTGAGTGATCCACGGTGGGCCTGCCTGAAGGGACGCGTGGATAGAGCTGGTCAGGTGCCTGAGGACTGCATTCTGGAAGCGGAGGTACACACGTGGAGGCTGGCAGCGGCCTGGGGGTATATACCGTTGCACGTGTGTGCGGTTCTGAACGCTTGTTGGAGGATGCCTATTTGTTTAGATGTTTCTAAGAGATCGTGTTCGTTACGTACACACGGACTCATGTGCCTTATGTGCTCATGCAGGCAAACGGATCTATAGGCATTATGTGCTTGAGTTTAGAGTTGGTAACAGCGTTCCTGAGCCTATACACGCTTTCCTATGCAAGCACGCAAAGGTGCACATGCACTGTGAGTGTGTGCATGGAGCTATGGGTTCGTGTGCATGTGCACGTCTGAGGGGATACGCATATATGTGCGGGGTTACTGCGTGGGGGTGTCATGAATGTGCATGGGTGCACGCCTGGAGGGGAAGATGGAAGCGTACCAGTGGACACACACGCACACGCGTGTAAGAGAACACAGCTACAGAAGGCGTGTGTACGGTTTGTGTACAAATGGGAGTGTGCACGTGAGAGCTTGCCTCCAGTACACGTGCAGTGTATGGGCACGTGACCACATTTGCAGAGCTGCAGATACGCTCTGTGTGCATGGCTGTGAGCATGCATATGTCTGCACCGTGCACGCAGGTAGGAGCGTGTCGGGGGGTCCACATGTGCACGCATCACGAGCCGGCATGGGCACGTGGCCGCGTTCCCACACTCATGTGCAGGCACTGAAGCGTAAACCCTCTCGCCTCAGAGTGAGGGCTGACAGGGTCACGTTTTCCAAAGGCTCAGCGGCCAGTGACAGAGCTGGCCCGAGAGCGAGAGCGCTTGCTGGCAGGAGGTGAGTGGAGCTGCTGATTCGTGACCCGGGGGTGGGGCCGCGATGGCGGCCGGCTGACGGATGCGGGCGCCTAGCCGCCCCCTAGGACAGCAGCCGGCTCTCTGGGCCGCCGGCCCCCGGAATCCGGAATCGGGAGGCGGGAGGTTAGTTCTTGACCTGTGTGCTTGAGTGCTGGCTTCCCACTTCCCCGGTGCGTGCCCACAGCCACATGCAGACACACGCACATCAGGACACCCCGGAGATGCAGCGCTGGGCACGCACCGCAGCCCCGGCCCCACTGCCACCTTGCCTCCCGGCTCGGCCATCTGTCTGCCGGCCCCCCCCCCCCCCCCCACTCCTCACCAGCTGCTCCTCTCTCCGCCCCCGGCCCCAAAACTCCACTCCGAATCTGAGCTGTCCGGGTCCTGGGCAGAATCGAGGGGCGGTGTGTGTGCAACAGTCCCGCCCTTGCAAGCTCTGTGGCCTCCGGCAAGCCTCTCCTCCTCTGCGAGCGCTGGATCCCTCGTCCGTAAACTAGGGCTAATCACCGACTTGTTTGCAATTCAACACTGCAACTTACGTAATGAGCTGAACACAGTAAACACAGAGCCCACCCTCCATGGCTTTTACCTGTGCTGGTGACAATTATGTTCAGGGCTCAGAACAGGGCTTAGGGCACGCAGCAAGCGCCAGGCAAGTGGGCTGTCACCGTCACCGTCATTACCATCACCGTCGCGGTCATTAACGTCCCTGCTTCTAAAATCCTTGGCCAATTACATGCCAATTCTTGCTCGTGACCCCGAATCCCCTTCCGTCCTGTGACGAGGACGGGGATGGAGATGATGACAATAAAGGGGGATTCTTTTCATTTCCCCAGACGCCTGGCAGAGAGGGCAGACGTGGTAAATGGAACGCTCATTGTGTTCTGAGCTCCCTGATGGAGCTGGGTGTGGCCAGCGAGAGCCTAGAGCCGGGGGGTGGCCGCGCTCTCTGCCTGGCACAGGGAGAGGATTTGGAGGTCCCCCGGGGGAATTTGGTGGGAACCCGGGAGACAGATGGCGAGAGGCCGTGTGCTCCACAACAGGACCCTTCTCCGCGCCCCCCAGCTCATCAGAACAGTCGCTCGCGAAATGCTCGGCATCAGTGGACGCCTCGCGGAGCCCAGCGCGGGAGCTGGACCCACTGGACTTCCCTCTTGGACTGGCTCAGAGTCCAGTGGGGATGGTGAGTGTGGCCACAGGAGCCGGAAGCAGAGGAGACGGGGGAGGCATCGCCTCCACACCCCACCCCGGAATTGGAAGAAATCATCGGGAGGCTTGAGGCCTCCCACGGGCCAGAGACCGCAGCAGGGAGCGGAGAGCAAGCTCTCCCGGGGCACAGGCAGCGACATCCCGATGTGTCCAGGCCACTCGTTCACGATTTCCTATGGGCCGGCCACTGGGCGTGCGGCTGAGGGTGCGGGTGCCGAGGGCCAGAGCACGTGGCTGGAGTCTTGGCATCTCTCTTTATCAGCTGTTTGATCTTGGGCAAGGTATTCAACCTTTTTTGTGCCTCCGTTCCTCACCCATAAAATGAGGGCTGCTTACCGGGTGGTTGTGGGGTTAGATGGGTTAGTTCACCGTGACATGCTTTGGGCAGTGCCTGGCACGTGAGAAAGGCTCAGTATCTCCAGTCATGACAGCATTTCATCCTCGCCACGACCCTATGGAGCAGGTGTGCTCAGCGTGGGCACTTTACGGATAAGGAAACGGAAGCACAGAGAGGGCAAATGGTATGTCCAAAGCCACACAGCTGGTAAATGGTAGAGCCCGAGGCTCAGAAGGTGAATCTGAATGAATAATGTTCTTGATTTCTGGCAAGATCTTTAAAACTCTGTGTGACCTTGGGAAGGTCATCCCCCATGTGTGGAGTTTGGACAAGATATTCAAGGAGGCCCGTTTGTACGTCCCTCTGGGCATGTAACCTCTTTCTTGGCAGGGTCAGACTCTGTCAAGGCAACCAGCACATGTGCAAAGAACAGAGACTTGGAATGAGGGGTCCTCTGTTGTCCCAGCTCTGTCCTGTACCAGCCGGGCCAAGTGACCAGTCGCTTCCCTCCTCTGGGTCTCAGTTTCCCCCACTACAATGGAGACAGCAATAATCAATCTGAGAAATGTCACCGGGATTCTGTGACAGTGGAGTACACGCAGGTGAGGGAGGGGATGGCGTGTCTCCCCATGGGGCCCTGTTACCGTGCCCACTTGTAGAAGAGCTATGGGAACCATGGGCCAAGTGTCCTGCATGGGAGGAGGGTCCCAATACCACCCCATTTGGGACTGCCTCACTCAGCCTTATATCTGCCATGAGCCACCCTCAAGGGACATCAGCAGACATGCTCGAGTTGAGGAAGGTTTGTTGGCCTGGACTTTATGTTCTTTCCCCTCCTGCCTCCAACCAGCCTTCCCTGCCTCACATCTCACCGTTTCCTCCACCCGCTGATCCAGCCCCTGGGACCATACACTGTCCCCGGAACCACCACAGGCTTCCGGCCTCCGCCCCACCACCGCCTTGGAATATGCTCTTCCCTCTGCTTGGAATGCTCTTGCTTGCTTGGTCATCTCGTACATCTCATTCTTTACGATCCAGCTGGAGTCACCTCCTCCGGGAAGCCCTCCACAAATGATTCAATCTTTTTTCAGTGCTGGCAGGACCTTGTTCTGTTAGTTCTGCTATAACTCTTATCAAGTGCATTATGATTGGCTGCGTCTGCCCACCGCACCCGGCCCAGTGGGGCCTTGCCTGGCTGGAAGGCAGGAAGTACTTATGACCTGTGTAAACTTGGGTGCACTACGACATTCTGTGCCTCAGTTTCCTCACCTGTGATGTGGGGCCGCCAGTATCTAACTTAGATGAAATGATAAGGCACTCAGGACAGAATGACCATCTCTGGATCGGTCACAGTGGAACTTGGCAAATGTGGAGGGAATCAATGAATGTTCCCTGGGAGAGTTAAAAAAAAAACAAAACGCTAATGAACATTTATTGAGCACTTGCAAGGCGTCAGGAAGGCACTGGGATCAGAGCTTAACATTCATTAGCTCCTTTAAGCCTCTTAACAACCCTTTAAGGGAGGAGCTATCATTAGCCCCATTTTACATATGAGTAAACTGAGGCTTCAGCAGTTGAGGACCTTGATGAAGGCTGCCCAGCTAGCAGGGCTGGAATTTACAACTGATCAATGCGGGATGAATGAATCACTTGGGGGTGGGGCAGGAGGACAATTAACCAATCAAATGGTTTTAGAGCTGGAGGCTCTTAAAGACGACTTAGCCCTGAAGTTCTTAACTTGGGGTCCATGAATGGGGAGACTAATGGGCTCCTGGACCGAACAAATAAGGTCCCCATTACACCCAGTGGCTTCTGGCCCCTCCACCCCCTGCCAGCCCTCTCACCTCACCCAAGTCCTAGAGCTGCCCAGCTTCTCCTCTTGGCACCCCTGCCAGGGGTCCTCTCTCTCCCAGTCCCACCTGAGACTCTGGAAGGCTCCACTGTCCCTGAGAATGTCCCTATTCCCTACTCAGGGCAGGGGCAGAGCCAACAGCTGGGACCATTTTCTTCTCCCTTGGAGATGTTGGGGAAAGGGGGAGGGTGACTGGTCACAGAGAGCCATAAGGGGAGGCAGACGCGGTGGGCTTCTAATAACGACAAAGATAACAGTTGCGTCAAAGGCTAACATTTATTGAACACCTACTATGTGCCAGGCACTGTCCTAACCACGTGACACATACGAACCCTTTTTTTTAATCCTCAGGACTCTTCGAGGTAGGTTCTGTTATTAGCCTCATGTGACACAGGAGGAAACTGAGGCCCAGAGAAGTGAGGTCACTTGCCCAAGGCCAGGCAGCTTGGTAAGTTAAGTGCCAGAGGCTCCACCGTTTTGGCTAGGTGTCCTTGGACAGGTCACAGCCACTTCTCTGGGTGGCCTTCTCCCTCTGTTACCTGCAGGGCCCCACCTCATGGTTTCTGTGAAAACAGATGGTCTCTGCAGTGTCCCAGCACACAGTAGGCGCTTAGTAAATGAACAGCCTTCCTTCTCTCTTAACTCCGATGGGGGAGACCCGGGAGGGGGGGGGACACCTCGGCAGCGTCCTCCCTCCTCCCTCACCTGCCAGGAGTGAGTAACCCCCTCCCTTCTCCACCCAGCAACGCGGCCCTATCCCCCCTTCTCACCCCAGAGCCACGCAGTGCCGGGTCTCGCTGCAGTTTTAATGACGTTGGTGGTAATTCCCGTATGTCTGGGCAAAAGCTGCCCCACCCCACCCCCTGGGAGGGGGGGTGGGGGGCCAGAGGGGGCGTCGGGGTGTCCGCCCCCAACGAGTCCTCCCTCCCGTCCGGCCGCCCTGGGAGGCTGGGAGAGCTGGGGAAGGGGGTGAGCAGGGGAAATGCTGGGTCCCGGGGCCCCGTCGGGCCCTCAGTGGGCCTGGAGGCGCGCCCCGACGGCAGGACGGGGGCGCTAGGAGGCCTGGGCCTCGTCGTCCGCGCGGTGGCCGGCGTAGAGCGCGGCCAGGGGCCGGAAGCGCGGGCCCCAGCTGCTGAGATAGGCGAAGTCCTGCTCGGAGCCCGACGAGCCGCTGTGCAGCGAGCTGAGCGAGGCGGCCGGCGAGTCCGCGCCCTCGAAGGCGTAGGTCTGGAAGGCGTCGTAGGGCGGCACCGACAGGTCCCCGTCCGCCAGCGCCACCTTGCGGCTGATGAAGTCCCTGAACACCGAGAAGTCCGGCTCGGGGCTCGGCGGCCCCTGCGGGAGCGAGTGGTGCTCCGAGGGCAGGCGGGCCTGCGGGGGGCTGCCCGCGCCCCCGCCGCCGCCCGGGCCCCCGCCCGCCGGGCCCCCGCCCCCGTCGCCGCCCTTGAGCTCGCCGCCGAAGTCGTAGAGGCTCCGCAGCGCCGACATGTCGTAGGCCTCGGTGTCCTGCTCGCCGCCGCCCTCGTCGTTGTATTTGATGACGTTGTCCCGCATGTCCTCGTCCTCGTCCGAGCTCAGGTGGCTCTTGTGGTGGCGCCTGAGGGTGAGGATCAGCAGCACCAGCACTGCGAGGGAGACAGAAGGGGGCGAGTGAGGGCCGAGGCCAGCCCGGGGCATTCCGGGGGACCCCCCCACCCCTCACATCCCAGTGGAGCTGGCCCAGCCTAGACACTGGTGCACATTTCCTAGATTTCTGTGCACAAAGACGTTTCTTACGGTCAGAACTGTGCTGGCTAGGTGGACAGGTAGCGAGCTACCCATCTTGAGAGGCGTGCAAATAGAGGCTAGACCACCGTGCCGCGGTGTTAAGGGATTTCATGGGTGTTGGGGGCTGGACCCAACCTCTGAAGTCTCCATCCTCAACTCTAGAGAGATACAACCTGAGACGTCTCTAGGCTCTGGGGGTGGGGTGTACAAAGGGGGCAGCTGACAGGGCAGATGGGACTGGGGGAATGAAAGATGTGTTGAACCTGAGCTCTTTTTCACCCTGGCCCTCCAGAAGGGGGAGCACCTGCTTAGCCCTTTGGGTCTCAGGTCAAGATGGTCTCCAGCAGGAGCCCTTCCCCAAGAGCTCCAGGACAGCCAGGTTGAGAGCGTTCACCTCCAAGCTCCCCTGGTGAGCCGTTCCTCCCTCTGTCGCAGGGGTTCTCAAAGCCCACTTGCTGGTCCAGCAGCATCAGTAGCTCCTTCGAACTTGCTGGAAATGTGGCTTGTCGGGTCCTGTCCTAGATCTACTGGCAGTTAGAGCCACCTCAACATACACACTCTAAACTCCCCTCCGGGACCTGGGGAGCGTTCCCCTAGCCTGGTTCCAGGCAGGCGGTCAGCCCCTTGAAGTGTGCTTGTTGGCTGAATGACTGAACAAAGAGGCGGATGGAGACGTGGTGCGTGTAATAAGGCTGAGACAATGACTTTGCTTTGTGCCCTTGACTTCCAGGACTCCACATTCTCTCCCCCACCCCCATCACCTCACCGAGCACTCATTCTGGGTCTTCTAAGCAGGTTTCTCCTCGCCTGTCTGACCCCTTAACATCATATGTCCCAGGATTCAGTCCTTGACCCGTTATCCACACCCCTGTCTGGGTGCTTTTGTACGATCTGCTGGCTTTGCATTCCACGTGGAGGCTGATACCCACCCCCCCATCTCAGGCCCCGGGCTCGGACTTACTTCTCCCCCGAAATCTAGATTGTATGCCCAATTTCCTACTGAGCAAGTCCTCTGGGTCGACCCGGAGAATTTCGAACTTAACACGTCCAAACTTGAAATAATCTTTCCCCTTCTTCAGTCTCCCCCGTCTCCGTGATGGCTACTGTAACTTTGCAGTTACCTCAGGCTTTTTGTTTCTTTTGTTCACGGATGGATTCCAGTGCCCACAATAGTTTAGCACACGGGGGGACTCACTGGATGGATAAATAAGGAGCCGATGAACCAATGAGAGAATTAAATGGGTAGGTGAGGAGGTGGATGGAGACACCCACGCTGGGTACCACGCCAGGCTCTGGATTCTTCTTGCTGTGCCTAACATCTCCCGCCGGGCCAGCTGCTAGGGCCATGGGGCCGGGTTCCCACACACGACCTAACAAGGTGGCGCGCGACAGGGAAGGGGTAGGGCCTGGGAACAGCTCCGGAGGGAGGGAAGGTGTCAGGAGAGAAGTGGGAAAGATGGATGGACGGCTTTCGGAGCGGAGGCTGGGAGCGGCGGAGGGGGATGCCCGAGAGAGCAGATGGTGGGGAGCGCGGGCAGTGGGCAACAGATGTGCCAGGCCTGATCAGCGATTCCGCCCATCACCTTTAGAGCACTGATGTGCACTTTCTTCGTTTGTGGGCAATTAGGCAGAAATTTGTTTGCACTGCCTCGGAAAATGAAACCGCTGTAAAGTGCACCCTCTGGAAAAAGGGTTTCTGAGCCATGGGCTGGGGAGGGGAGACAAGGGGGGGGGCGGCCTCCCAGCTAGGAGGGGTGGCCTCTGCAGGGAGGGGTGGGGGCTGGGGAGGAGCAGCGTGGCCGCAGGCAGGTTCTCAGGGGGTGGGCAGGGCCACGCCAGTGGCAGTGGGTGGGTAGCTGGCATCTCCCAGGGAACTGGGCCAAGCTGGTGTCTGCGATCTGGACCGCGCTCGAGTTCCTGGAGCTCTGGCTGGTCGGCGAAGTCCAGCGGCCAGAGCTGAGGGGAGGCCTTTGTGCTGCGACAGTAAAGCGGTGGCATTATGGCCACTGGGATCCCCCTTAGCTCCTGGAACTTGGCCTCTTCACTGGTGACACCAGGTGGGTTCCACTGGCTGCCCATAGGATTGCTACAGGAGGAGAGTTTGCTTCCACTAAATGTCTTTCGGATTTTGCCCCAGCTGCCCCAAGAGTTTGTCCCAACTGCGATTCGTAGCAGGTGGTGTCGTTAAAGGAGCAAGGCACACGAGGTGAGCAGGCCTGATTTCAAGTCAGAAGACCACGTACCCTTATGTAAGCCACTTAACCTCTAGGGGCCTCAGTTTCCTCATCTGAAAAACGGGGACGATAGCCAGCTAAGTGGTTGTGAGTTTCACAAGAGCCCTTTTTTCTAAAGTCCTAGGGCAATGGACATATTTTTATAAGATGCTTGGTTTTTTAAACATTTTAGGGAGAATTTGGGCTGTGTAGAGGGCGGCCAGCATGAAAGTGGTCACGGGTGGGGGTCGACACTTTCTGGAGCTGGTGGGGGGACTGCCGCGTACTTAGAAGACTTGTCACGGGAGCCTGTCATTCGGGCCACCCTTCCTTGTGGGAGGGGCAGCTGAGGCCCCGTGGGGGCGACTAGGAAGGAAACCCAGGGCCTCAGGGTGAAGGCCAGTAGGGCGGGGGGGGGGCGGGGGGGGGGCTGTGGGTGGACTCACCGACCAGGATGAGGACACAGACCAAGAGGGCAATGAGGGCGCCTGGGCTGAGGGAGGCGGCCATGACGAAGGCTGTGGTGTTGCAGGACTGGATGGTGCCGGAGCTGTCGCAGCCACAGATGCGGATGGTGAGCGTGCCCGTGCTGCTCAGGGTGGGCGGCCCGCTGTCCACCACCAGGATGGGCAGGAAGAACACATCCTGCTCCTGCCGGTTGAAGCCCATGTGCTGTGTGTGCACCGCTGCTGTGTTGTCTGCTCCGGAAGAAGGGAGGGGCGTGCGACTCGGGGTCCGGGGTCAGCCCCCCCCCGTCCCGGCCATCTCCTGATGCCACCGCGGGATTTGCCTCCCTGTGTCCCCAAGCTCCTGCCTCCCAGGTGGCCCGCGGATCCTTCCCCCCACTCCAGCTCCCCCAATTCCGCCCGAAGATCCTGTTCCCAGCCACATAGCCCCCGCTTCTGTCCTTGGCTGTCACGAGATTCTATTCCCAGCTGTCTGAAGATTCTGTTTTCAGCTATTCCAAGGTTTTGTCCCCAGCTGTGCCAAGGTCCTGTCCCCAGCTTTTCCAAGATTCTGTCCCCAGCTGGGCCAAGGTCCTGTCCCTGGCTATGTCATTTTTTTTTTTTCCCCTCATTCATCTCAACAGCCTGTTTTTGTTCCACCCCGGACACCCAGGCACCCTGACCCTGGGGCCCCGCGGTCCTTGGGTTGTGGCTTGCTGGGCCCTGACAAGTCCCGGGTCACAGAGAAGACTAGTCTTCTCCAGCATGGGCTTTGGCTGAGGGCTCTTTCTGGCTGGAGTCTAAATGGCTGAGCCTGGAGGGCTGGGACCTGGCCCCTGGGGCCTGATGAGGGGACCCTAGTGCACCAAGGTCTCCTTTCTACACGTGTGACCACAGAGGACAGCGAACTGACACCAGCCGTGGTCATTGCACCACGCCAGCCGGTTCCCGGGGATGCCAGGCAGGACGGCGGTGGCGCTCGAGCCTCCGAGCGCGGGCTCACGCGGTAGGTGGCGCCCACTTCTCCTGCCCTTCCTGCCTCCTCCGTCCCTCTCCTGTACGGGCCAGGCCATCCCTGAGCCTCCATCACCTTGATGGCCGTCAGTGCAGTGACACAGAAGCACTCAGAGCCGGGCTGGCTGCTGCCCCCGCCCTTTGCAGCCAGCCCCACACAAGGGGGCCCTGCCTTCCCGCCCAGGGCCCAGGCTTCACTCCTGCGTCCTTCTCCCTGCCCCCACAGTCTTCCCGCTAACCCCTCTGACCTCAGACTTCAGCAGTCTGGGTGCCTTCCCTGGCTTGGTGGCCCCAGTTAGCCCAATTCAGTCCCCTAGTCCTGGCCTCCCCTGATCGTGGGCACAATACAGGAGAAAAGAGCTGGCTTGTGACCTTGAGCACACCTATGAACTACAGATCCAGCTCTCACAAGATGGATCATGGGTCGAAGCTCATGGGATGAGGAGATTTCAGGAGATTCTATCTACTTTTATACATATTTTCAAGTTTCCACTAAAATGTTAAAAAATAATGCCAAGTCGATCGTTTGCCAGCTCAGGAGCTCACTAAGCTACCCTGGGCCTCGGGTTCCTCATCTGTAACCGAGGAAAATGGTAACACAGAGGTGTGAAGGGTAAATGGTGACATTCACGAATAACCCTTAGAATGGGTCCCGGCACAGAGAAATTCTCAGTAGCTGCCGGCCGCTAAGTCGTTGGTGCCCCACCCCCTGTTCCCTACGCGGCCCACGTGCCCACTCTCTGGGTGGGCCCATTCCACCTTCTTGCCTGTGCAAATTCCTCATCTGTCATGCTCCAGCTAAATGTCACCTCCTTTCCGTGGCCTCCTTTCTCTGCCTCCCTGGAAAGGAAGGATTTATGGCTTGTCCCTCCTTGCTCTGACTATGCAGGTGCCACGCACACTTCTGTTACAGGACTTGTCACGTGGCGTTAGGTTCGCGTGTGCCTGACTCTCCCCTGGCACCGAGCCAGACTCGAAGAATGACACTTGCATGACCTGCACGTTTAAGGTCACTGGTGG
The DNA here is from genome assembly GCF_023721935.1 of Panthera uncia. Taxonomy (NCBI): domain Eukaryota; kingdom Metazoa; phylum Chordata; class Mammalia; order Carnivora; family Felidae; genus Panthera; species Panthera uncia. The sequence continues at coordinate 14,510,502 of NW_026057578.1, read as the reverse complement.
TCCCGGGTCAGCTCCTCAAGCTCTGCCGCGACTCCAGCCTCCCCGTCAGAGGGAGAATCACCCCCGGCTGTGAAAATATCTGCCTTCCCCAGGGGAGGAAAGGAGGCTCGAGAGCAAGACGAGGAAGAGAAAATGATGTGGGACTCCTTTGTGCTGACTGCATGCTTTTTATGCATCAAGGATTGTGTAGATGCACGAAATATATAGTGATGTTTAATCATCACAGCCACCAAGTGTTGTGACATTATTCCCATTTTATACACGTGGGAGTTGAGGCTCAGAGAGAAGTGACTTGTCTGAATTTAGTCCGTGAATTGGTGGCATAGCTATATTTTCCATTAAATCATCCATCCATCTATCCATCCATCCATCCTCCATCCATCCATCCATCCTCCATCCACCCACCCATCTATCTTCCATCCATCCATCCTTCATCCATCCATCCATCCATCCATCCTCCATCCATTCACCCATCCATCCATCCATCCATCCATCTTCCATTCATCCATCCATCCATCCTCCATCCACCCACCCATCTATCTTCCATCCATCCACCCATCCATCCATCCTCTATCCATCCATCTATCCATCCATCCATCCTCCATCCACCCACCCATCCATCTATCTTCCATCCATCCATCTTCTATCCTCCATCCATCCATCTTCCATCCATCCATCCTCCATCCATCCATCCTCCATACACCCACCCATCCATCCATCCTTCATCCATCCATCCATCCTCCATCCATCCATCTATCCATCCATCCATCTTCATCCATCCATCGATCTATCCTCCATCCATCCATCCATCTTCCATCCATCCATCCATCCATCCATCCTCCATCCATCCATCTTCCATCCTCCATCCATCCATCCATCCATCCATCCATCCATCCTCCATCCCTCCACCCATCCATCCTGCATCCACCCATCCATCCAATAAATCTTTACTGAGTAAGTACTATGTCCTAGTACCCTACTAGTCGCTGGAAGAAAACAATGGAGAGCTGAACGAGTCATAGTCCTGGATCTGAGCTCAGACCCTACTGTGAGAAACAGATGTTAATTAAATAAACTCACAATTTAGTCTACAATTACAAACCATGGTGAGTGCTAAGAGGGAAAAAGTACAGGAAGAGCACCTAACGGAGGACCTGACTTGGTCTCAGAGGTCAGAGAGATCTTCTTGGAAGAAGTGATATTATTGCTGAGCCCTGAATGATGAGTTCAAGGAGAGGGAACAGCCCATGCAAAAGCCCTGAGGTCGGAAGAAGCACAAGATGTTCAAGGAACTAAAGCAGTGCTTTGTGACTGGAGGGATGAAGGAGTGGCTAGAGTGAATCAAAGTGAGTCTGGGAGTCGGGGTGGGCAGGGCTCCTCATGGGAAGTCTTAGAGGCCAGTTGTAAGGAATTGGGGTTATTTTCTTAAAAGCAGCAGGAGGTCACTGATTGGTGGGTTTTAAGCAAAGAAGAGACTAATCCCACAGCAAATACTAATTGAGCACCCTCTGTATGCCAGGATTAGTCTAGCCCTTGAGGATACAGCATTGAACAAGATAGACATGGTCCCTGCCCTTGCTGAGCCTATGTGTGGGGCAAGGGAGTTTCTAATCTAAAACACGAGTGGATGTGGAAGATCAGTCAGGAAGACACTGTGTGTTTTAGGTGTGAGAGGATAGTGGTTGTAGAGGGACAGAGAAGTAGACAGATTTGAAAAATGAGTGCCTGGCTCTGGCTCAGCCTCAAATTCCCAAGCAAGAACAGAGGAGGGGAGAGATGTTTGTTTCTCAGGGTTGCTGTCTTTGGCCACGAAGCCATATGGTCTGAGAGCTCTGGTCCCTGCCACTCCTCGACAAAGGGGAATCCCTGGGCATCATCCCTGAACCTCCTGAGCTGCCCTCCTGGGCAGTGGCTGGCTTCACCTGGGGAAGTCGCTGGCCACCCCAGACCCTTACCCCACCCTTCCAGGCAGGATCTGCGCCCAGCACCGTATCCATCCATCTGGCCTGACATACATCAGTGTCAATCCCTGGCTGGGAAAGCAATATTTATAAATCACGTTTCCAAACTGGCTACAAATGTGTACAAAGAAACAGATGGGTTGGGGTAGCTGTTTGTCACCCAGGATATTTATATGGTGAGGAGGAGGGGGCTTGGCAGGCCGTGGGAAGGGGCTAGGGGGCTGGCGGAGGAGCCCTTCAGCGGCTGTGCTGAGCTCAACACATGGCCCGCCACCCTTCTCCTGGAGCTCACACCAGGTGGTTGCGCCGGATGGGAGCTCCTGGCGGCTCCCCATCAAAGAGAGGCAGTTGGGACAGAACTTTAGGCCCCTTGGGTTGGAAAGACTTGTGAACTTGATGAGGTTAAGCCAGGCCTATTTGTGTCTCCCGGGGCCAACTCAGGATACCACTGGAATAATGAGCAGGCAAGGCAGTACCAGTTGTTAAAATATTGAAATACTTCTAGAAAGGTTTAAATAGCTATGACTCTGAGTGTCCCACGTCCCTCCCTGCTGCCTTAGCCTTTTCCCCATGCTCACCCCCAACTTTGGCACAGTCAAGCCATTGAGGGGGTGAAGCTGGGCCCAGCAGGGGTTCTAGGGTCCCGTGCCAGGTTATTTATGGTCAGTGTCCCTTTTGATTGGTTGTGAGATATTTTTAATATGACTCTCGGAAATACAGAAGGTCTGGCTTCTGAGACCACTGAGGTCCCTTCTTTTGGAGGGAAGCATTGTAAAGGTCTCAGGGGTGATCCCAGAGATGTTCCAGGGTCAGAAAGAATCAACATGGCCTGGTCTCCTAGTCCTGGCACCCCCTCATTCCAACCACGCAGGCCTCCTGTTCCTTGAACATCCCAGGCCTGCTGCCTCCTCAGGGCCTTTGCACTTACTGTTCTGTCTACCTGGATCATTCTTTGTCCAGTTATCAGCATGACTTACTCCCTAATTTCCTTTAGATCTCCACCACTCTTGATTCCCTCAGAGAGGGCTTCCTAGACCCCTTTATTTAAGATAGCCCCTACTCGGGGCGCCTGGGTGGCTCAGTCGGTTAAGCGGCCGACTTCGGCTCAGGTCATGATCTCACGGTCCGTGAGTTCGAGCCCCGCTGTGCTGACAGCTCAGAGCCTGGAGCCTGTTTCGGATTCTGTGTCTCCCTCTCTCTGACCCTCCCCCGTTCATGCTCTGTCTCTCTCTGTCTCTCTCTGTCTCAAAAATAAATAAACGTTAAAAAAAAAAAAGTAAGATATCTCCTACTCTTACTCGGCTTTACTTTCCCCTGTTTTGGCTTTACTTTCCCCCGTTTTGTTTAACACGTTTGATTGAACACCCACTATGTGCCAGGCACTGCTCTAGGCACTCGGGGCCCAGCACTGAACAAAACAAGGTCCAGACTCTTGGGGAGATTGCATGATCCACGTTCCAGCCACTTAGCATGCTCGACATATTATTTATTTGTTTACTTTCTACCTCCCCTCACCAGAAGGTCAACTCCATGAGGGCAGGGGTTTCGTCTTGTTTGCCACTGTATTCTCAGGCCCTAGAATAGTGCCTGATACATAGGTACCGTGTTTCAATAAGCGCTCAGTAAATAATTGCTGAAAGCAGGAAATGACACGTTCTGGGTACTGACAATATACCTTGGTAGCCCTCATCTCGTTGGGACCACCTAGCCACCTTCAGCCGAGCTAAAGGGTGAGGACAGGCATTTTCAGCCCCATTTTGCAGATGACACAACGGAGGCTTAGGGAGGTGCAGACCTTGCTGGGGTTGCACCGAGAGCCCCTGGCTGAGCCTGGGCCAGGGACCTCACTCCCAGCGCACTGACAGTCCCCCTCCCGTAGCTCATTCCCCAAAGTTTCAGACTGAGGCTTCTTGAGGGATGTCTCACAGCGCGATCAGCTCAGGCTGGGCCATCACTTGCAAGGTGGTGAGTGAGCTAAAGCAGGAAGCGCGCTGGAACTGAGACAGGGGTGGCTTGGAATCCCAGCCCACCACTGACTGACTCCCTGCATGGCCCTGGGTGGGTCCCCTTCTCTTAAATGTTTATTAGAGACAGAGAGAGAGAGAGCACGGACGCGTAAGCGGGGGAGGGGCCGAGAGAGAGGGAGCAGATCTGAAGCGGGCTCCATGGTGACAGCAGAGCCCATCGTGGGGCTAGAACTCACGAACGACTAGGTCACGACCGGAGCCCAAGCCGGATGCTTAACCGACTGAGCCACCCCGGCCCCTTTCCTCTTAGAGTCTCCGTTTTATCACAGGGGGCAAAATAGGAGGAGGGGTAAGAAAACCACCTCCCACTTCCCAGGACGGCCGTGGGGAGGCAAAGAGAAACATGAGTGGGACACAGAGCTTTTTAAACTGAAGGGTGGGAGTGTGTGCACGTGGGCTATTTCAATCTTCACTCAGACCCGGGGCTCTTTCCATCCAGGACTCTGGCCAACCCACTCCTCATCTGTTCCTTTTCTGTATCTTTCCATTCTCTTCTCTTGGGGTGCCCCGTCTCCACTCTGCCAACTCACCCCCAGCTTGTGCTCCAGGGTTTGGCCAGTGGGCTGGCTAACAGCTCCGGCCTGGCCCAGATTTTCTGGGTGATGTTGGACCCGACGCTGGTCCTATGCGTGCCCCAGCCTCTCCCCCTGTAATATGGGAAGGGGAGGCTAGGCCCCTCCCTCCACGCCTCCTAGGATTTGGTGGTTCAGAGGTGACTCACCTTGGATGTCAAGCAGGGAGAAGTGAGGGTTGCTGGGTGCTTCAGGCACCAGGCGGAAATAGAAGCGATGCCCGCCCTGAGGCTCGTCTCTGTCCACCACGCTGATGGTCTGGATAAGCTGAAGGGTGAGGACAGGGCAGGGAGCTGAGGCGAGGCTGAGCCCACTCTGGACCTGGATAGAGGGTGTCCCGGCCAGTCCTGGCAACAGGCCCCCGGCCCCAGCCCCTCAGTGTACCTGTCCTGGCTTGGCATCCTCGCACACCGCTGCCTCGTAGGGGGTGGCCAGCTCTGGGGGATTGTCGTTCACATCCAGGATTCGGATCCTTAGGGATGCCCGGGAGAGCTGGGCATGATTGTCTGCAGCGAGATCACAGGAGCAGGGTGAGAGGCATCCAGTGCGAGATCTAGACAAGCCCCCATCTGCTGCTAGGACCAGACTAGGCAGTGGGGTCATGCTGAGAGATCTGTGGGTTGATCAAGCAGGCAGGAGGATCAGGACTGAGGACGTCTGGCATGAGTGGGTCACCAGCACTGTTGCCGTCACCATCCATCACCACCCACTAGGTCATCGGTGTAATCATCACTGTCACAGTCACTGTCAATGTCACCGTCACCACCATTGCCTTTGGCATTGGCACCCCTGGTATCATATCATGTATCATGGCAACCTCCGCCACCGTAACCCCCAGTGCCGCCCCATCACCGTCGTCAACACCATCGCTGTCACCCATTACCAGCGCCATTGTTACTGCCATTACTCCCACCGTAAAGACCCATATCACCGTCATATCACCACCCCTACTCCCACCCCCAGCAAAACTGTCACCGCCGTTGCCATCAGCCAACATCCTACGTTCAACATCCCATCACCATCGAGCGCACAGAATGCGCCTGGAGTATCCACATCCATTATTTCAGGTACCCTGGCGGAAATCCTGGGCTTTGGTTCAATGTAGATCCCCGCTTGGCAGAAGAGAAACTAAAGCACGAGAAACATGAAAGAAATGGGCCTCTGGCACCTGGACTCCCAAACCTCTGCCCTTTCGAGAGCTGATCCTGAAAGGGCAAGACAAGGCCACTGGGTGTGAGTCTTGGCCGGGGCCCTCAGCAAAACCATGACCTCCCCACGCTTCTACCTGTGATGTCTTTGAGGTCAAGGTCCCTGTTGTATTAATCCCTGGGCCCCCGGCATTGTGGGATACGGCCCGGAGTAGGTTCTAATACATCTGTTGGACGAATGAATGAAGTCTGGGAGGACTTTCACGGAAAGAGGCTTGAATTCCTGGCGTGGCTCTGTCTTTGACCCAGTGTCTGATCTTGGGTAAGACCTTTCCCTCCCCGACATCACTTTCCACATGTGGACAATGAACGGAGAGCATAGTGATTCAGAGCAAGGTCTTCAAGACAAGGTGTTCCGATCTCAACTCCGCCACTTAGTAGCTGTGTGATTTGTGGCAGGTCGCTCGACCTCTCTGTGCCTCCACTTTCTCACCAGCAAAAAGGGGCTCCTAGTAATGGGTTGGTTAAGAGGACAGATTGAGTTAGTATCTGCAAAGCACTTAAAAGTGCGTATGTAACACATAGCAAGTGCTATATGAGGGTTTGTTAAATAAACAGACATCCTTCAAGGGTCCTTTCAGCAACGACATCAAGTGATTCAAGGATACCTCATCCCAGCCTGTCCTCTCTGAGCAGCACCCTGCGTGTTGGCTTTTTCTGCCCCTTGCCCCTCAAACCTCTTGGGTGCTCGTTGGAGCCCTGCTCTCAGCTCTCTTAGTCATGAGTTCGTTACTGACAAGCTTTACCAGCCAGCGACCTCGAGGGCTAGGAGAGGAAGCCACCCCTTTCAAGCAGTGACCTGATGGCTGGGTCTCTGGCCGGGAGCTATTTTGGGGGGGAGCCTGGAAGCTGCCAGGCAGCCAGGAACCCCATGAGTTCTGGCGGGGAGTGAGGTTGATCAGCTGCCTCTTTTCACTGAACTCAGGGGCCACCGCAAAGAGAAATGGGATTGGGAGGCAGTTGCAGCCATCTCCCGGGGGTCAGGGAAAGGAGGGGGGCGAGGCCTTAATTAACTCAGACCCCGACCCCTCTCTGGAGCTCCCCGTAGCCAGGGGCACCTTATCTTCTCAGCTCACCCAGACCTGCTGCTTCAGTGATTAGAGGGGGCTTTTCTGGGGGCGGGAGATTGGAGTCGTGACTGGGAATGCCCGGCAAGCCGTTATTTTTAAGAGCGTGCTGCCGGAGAACTTAAACAGACAGAAGGTGGGTGCATTTGGGAGGAGAGGAGGTGGGGAGGGTGAGGCCCGCTGCCAGGACCAGGCACCTCTCTCCCCGCTGAGGCAGAGGGAAGGGGTGATGGAGCCTATGCGCCATGCAGAAGGGGGACCCCAGAGCGGGGCGAGCTTCTCCGCGGCAGACCCGCTGGGGGGGGGGGGGGGGGGGCTGGGTCCACTGCTGGCGAGACCCGCATTGTTGCACCATTCCTTTGGGATCTGCTGGGCCTCTTCTGGCTCTTCCCCCCACCCTTTTTCCCCCATCTCTAGCTTTATTGAGACAGAATTGACATATGGCCTTGTGTAAGTTTAAGATGTGACGATTTGAGACACGTGTATCTCGTGAAACGTGTCCCATAACCAGGTTAGTTAACCCATCCCTCACCTCACATAATTACCTTTTTGTTGTTGTCCTACCTTAAAATGTCACAGGTCACCACTTGGGGAAGGCCTGAACCCTTTGGCATAGCTGAGGGTCCGGGATCTCAGAGGCGGGGCAGCTGAGTGAGCGGGGAAGGGGGTGCCTCTAGGTTGCCAAATTTGCCACCTGCAGAGCTTATCCCGGGGCCCCCTGAGTTTGGGGCTGGCCTGGCACCCCCAGAGCTTGTGGGCCAGCCCTCCGTCGGTCTCCGGTGCCCATGACATCACGGCGGCCTCCAGCCTGGCTGCACATTTAGAATCGCCTGGGAAAGCCTTGAGAAAGCACTTATGCCCAAGGCTTAAGGTTTTTTAACAGCTCCAGGAGTCTAATGTGTGCCAAAGGTTGCCAGCCATGGCCCCGAGTGACTGGCAGGTGGGGGGAGTCCCACCTGACGTCTTACTTCTGGTGGGCTTCCTCCAAACCCCTCCTGATCAACATCGTTTGTGATAATTGCTAATAATGAATTCGTAATGTTACCCATGTAAATGTTTCTGGGAAAAAAACAAAGACTCCATCAGTTAATGGACCTTCACCGCTGTGCGGGACGTTCCAGTTTATAACAAACTTTCGTATCTGTGACCTCATTTGACCTCAAAACAACCTGTAAAAGAGGTCTGGCTAAACCCATTTTGTAGAGGAGAAAACTGAGGGCCAGGACTTTGCCCAGAGCCCCAGGCGAGTCCGTGCAGAGCTGGGTTGGGACCTGGGTCTCCTGCCTCTCAGGCCAGTGCTTGGTCTAGACACAAGGCCGGCAGACTCTCCTGCAGCCTGGATGTGTGGCCCTCCGGCGACAGCTACTGCTCGGACCCAGGCCCAAGCCGACCTTCCCCAACACCCAGCAGCAGGTGCCCTGGGTGCCCCATGGGCCTCAACCCCCTTCTTGGCATCTATGTTCAGCTGACTGACATGCAAATTAGTTTAATTATTTCTTCTTCTAAAATAAATTATATTTTGCAGTAGCTGCAATATGTTGTGTCAGGCAAAATTGCATTCAATATTTTTAAACTAATTGATGCAGCCTTGAGGAAGGCTGATTGACAGCCCGGAGCTGAGCAGGCCTGCAGCCTTAACAGATTCGTAAATGAAAATTAAACGTGCTTCGGCCTGGTGCTTCCTCTCCGAGCTAGCTCACTAAGAATCCGAGAAGGTGGCAGGTGAAGCCCTGGGGGCCTGCGCGGCTGAGGAGGCTGGACAGTTCAGTGGGTGGTGCCTCAGGAAGAGACTGGACTCGGGGCAGGAGAACTGCTGTACCACGTGGGCAGGTCTCCTTCCTTCTCTGGGCCTCAGAGCCCCTGACGTATAATGGACAGGGGATTGGACTGAGCGGTTTGGAGCTGAGACTTCTGGGTTTTGCTGACAATTATGAATTGAGTGCCTCCTTTGCGCCAAGGACTTAATGGTGAACGAGACCAACACCGTCTGTCAGTCTGGTGGCGGGGATAGACATCACTCCAGACTCTGATAAGAGCTAAGAGAGAAAGGTTTGGGAGCGGGGTGGGTGCAGGGACGTTTTCCCTGAAGTAAGTGACCTTTGGGCTGAGATCCAGCGAGGAAGTAATCAGGTGAGGGGGATGGGAGGGAAAGGGAACGGCATCTCCCCGAGGGGAAGGGCGGGCTGCAGATAATGAGGTCCTGGATCCCCTCCAAGGAAGACCCCAGCCCCTGGCAGGTACTTACCTGGTATCCGAACCAAACTGGGCTTGGAGGGCTGGGGGCCACTGGGAAGGGAAGAGGAGCTGGGAGCTGGCCTGGTAACTGTTAGGGGCACCCCTAGGAACGTGAGCCTGCCCGGAAAGACATCAGCAAACACCTACGGAGCATGCGCTGTGGGCCAGGGTCTGTGCTGCCCCATTTCATCCTGTCAACCGTTGTGGGAGGTAGAGACTAGCATTATTGGCGTTTTACTGATGAGGAACCCATTCAGAGAGGTCTCCTAGGGAAAAACCGATCAATCTGGGATCGAACCTGGGTCTGGCTCCAAAGGGGGAGCCTCCAGTCACCAGGCGGTACTGCCTTTCTTGCCGTCTTTAGCTGTCAGAGTCCTACTCGCCTCAAAGTCCTGAACGAATGTCTCTGCCTCCTCCTGGAAGCTCTCCCTGACTGCCTCAGTCCTGGGCCATCAGAATATACACCCAAGTCCTACATGCTCGCAGGCCGCACGCAATCTTGCCGCCATCATCTCCCTGGCTTTGTCCCTCACTCACCCCTCTTTGGCTCTGCCCCAACTTCGATCCCTCAGTTCTTTGCCCAGATGCCTTTTCAGAGAGACCTCTCCCGATGACCGTATTTAAATACGCCCCTTGCCACCCCACCAGACACTCCCTTCCCTGCTTTCTCTCCATAACGCTTACCCAACACCCCCTCTGTTTTGCCTTACTCGAACTTGCTCATCACCGATCTCCCGCACCGGAAAGTAAGCAGAATTTCTGTTTTGTTTACCGTGATGTGCATGGCACATAGTAGGTGCTTAGTAAAGATTGTCGAAGGAATGGATTTCACTGTCTATGGCATCCCTGACTATGCTGGGATGCTGGGGAGGCCACAGGGAGAGACCAAGCCCTCTTCGGATGGACGGACCCTGTGGGGGCTGCACCCCCTCCAAGGTCTCTCCGTCTGGGAACCAGTCAGCCCGTGTGACCCTGTTCCTGCCTCTCTCTTTGGACTAAGGTTTTCTCATCAGTAAAACAAATAGGAGCTGCACTCTGAAGTTCTTGGCTGCCACAGAGAGAGTGAGAAGTCAGGGCGAGGAGGGAGGGACTGGCGGGGAGAGGGTGGGGGGAGGGGCGGGGGAGGGGAGGGAGAGAGGTTGGGGGGCAGCTCAAAGGCACCTCCTTCCCACTCACTTGCGGTGGGGGGTGGGCAGCAGAGCCGGACCCTCTTCTCCAGTCCCCCCCCCCCCTCCAGCCCCTCCCTCTCCCGAGAGAATTAAATTGCATCCAAACACCAGGCTCTGATTAGAGCTGGCCAGCTGGGCAGGAAGATTTATCATCCCAATTACCCGCTGGCCAAGACAAGCGTGCAGACCGGTGAGGGGGCTGGGTGAGCAAGTGGGGGCGCTCCAGGGGAGGGGAGTCAGGGCTGTCGAAAGCGGAGTCCTTACACCCCTGCCCTGTCCCAACTCCCCTGTAGTGGGACCACCAGGTTTAGGCACCCTTCCCCGTCTCTCTCGTCTCTCTCGGGACTTTGAGATCTCTTTGGCTTCCTCCTCTGGAGGCTTTGACTTTGTTGGGGGGAGGGATGTGTAGTCCTCCAAAGGGTGAGGGGGGACTTCGGGGTGAAACAGGAACCCTGGAATGGGCTGGGTGGGAGAGAGTTTTCCTTCCTAGGGCTGAACGGGTCCTGGAGACTCCACGGACATCACGAACCCTTTATTCCAGGCGTCATCTGTTAGGTACTCAGATGGCACAGGATTCTGGGAGGCACCCATGGCGCGAGGAACCCAGGCCTGGTTTACATACCTCTGGTGATGGGGAGTTCAGTGCCTTTCAAAGCAGCCCCTTCCATGCAGGGTTGTGCCAAGCCTCTTGCCCAGACTCTGCTCCCCTGGCGCCTCTTCCTGACCGTCCTAGCCCTGCCCTCACACCCCCGGTTCGTGCCTAAGCCTGAGTCTTCACAACGGCCTCCCCTCTGTTTTCCTGCTCCAGGCCAGCCCCCTCCTGTTCAGCCATGAGCCCAAGCGAACGTTGGGACCGCTCATCTGACCATATCAGTCTTCTGCTCAAAGACCTGCATTGGTTCCCCATTGTCTCCAGGAGATGTCTGGCTCCGCACAGGACATCCAAGGCCCTTCCTGTAGAGGACCAGTGAGTTTCTGCATGCTTGCCTCAGCGGCCTGCTGCAGCCGGCCCCCAGCCCCGGCCCCTGGCCACGCTCCGTCTCCCTGTTCTCAGAATGGCCAGTGGACTGCCCAGCTTCTAGGTCTTTCTGCCTGGAGCCTCCAAACCCTCTTTCCTCAGCCCTTTAGACCCAACTCACATGTGCCCTCTTCTAGGAAAGGCTTTTTGCCTTCTTCCCCTCCGGGTGGGCAAGTCCCTTCGTGTTCCTCCTGAGTGCCCACTGTCCCCTTACTTCCACTTTGTGTTCTAGCTGACTGTTGGCGTGTCTAGCCCCTGCCCCACCCCCCCTCCGTGAGCTCGGAAGGCAGTGGCCAAGCCTTGTTTACCACCAGGTCCCAGCACCCAGCCCAGGATGGGTGGTGGCCAGAGGCCCTCAGAAAACACTGGCCCAGGGTAGACGTGGGGGAGGGGCGTGTCCTTGTGGCACCGTCTCACTCCTCTGCAAGCCCTCACCCCCATCCCTGCTCCTTCCTCCAGCCTCCTCAGATCCCCCTTCTGTTGTCCTCCTAAGGAGCACTGGACTGGGAGTCATAAGGCCTTACTGGTGGACTTGAATAAGTTGCTTCCCTTCCTTGGGTTCAGTCTCCCCAGCTATGAAGCGGGGGCGGGTGGCGACTGCAGTCCATCATCTCTGACATTCCTTCTGCCCTCCGATTCTTTCTCTGGCTACAAATAGCACGTACTGTGCGTTGGGAACCATGCTAGGCACTTTGCATGCACAGATTAAAATGTACACGACATGTTCGACATGATGTCTGGCATACCGTTAAGCGTCAAATAAGTGGAAGCGGCTATTATCGTAAAGACATTGTAAAGTTACTATGTTTGCAGCCATCTAACAACAGTGCCACTTTACAGATGAGAAAACTAAGGCAATGAGCGGGGGGGGGGGACTGACCTGTCCAAACTCACCCAGCAACTGGCAGAGTTCTTGCCTGCCACGCTCCCTGTTTTCCTAACTGGGCGGGTCAGCCCATTCATCCGTCCATTTGGTAAATATTTACACACGCCTACTAAGTGCCAGCCCTGCATGAACGGGGCAGATGCAGATGAGACCCTGCCCTCATGGAGGGTACCGCTTCCTGGGGAAAAGAGATTAGCTGCACACGTAAATGCAGATGTAAATCATAACGCGAGCTCCGTGGTGTGACGGAAAAACCAGGGTGCTGTAAGACGTACTCGGCCTGGGGTGACCCAGATGGGAAAGCTTCTTGCTAATCTGGTTAACTCTTTGCTGTTCCTGGCAGCTAGTGACCACCCCCTCCAGACCAGCGTAGGGCCAGAGGATGCTGGGGGAGGGGGCCGGATGCAGCCCCTGGCACCCCCATCCCTGGCACTGGCTTTCCAAGTCCACACCCCCGTCTCTTTGAAGACTGTCCCTTTACAACTGCCCTTTCCACCGAAGGATTCAGACACAAATTGTACTTTAAATTCAATATTGGTCATTAATATTTCATGATTACAAAACGTTAAAGATAATGTCAGTGGAAGCAGCGTCTGCATGGGCAGAATGGATGACTCAGAAGTTCGGGGAGAGGGGAGCCGGCATACTAAGTGGCTTGGGAGTCTTTGAGGTAATCCAGTATGACAGTGGCAGTGGCTCCTGACCGAGTGCAACGTTCTCCAAGGGGGCTCACCAAGCTCCGCCACTGTGTATAAATATTTCCCCTCTGATTCTTGTCGCCTCGTGTTTGTTTCGCCCGAGCAAGTGGGGCCACTGTGACCCTGCCAGCATCCTCGGTTTCTGAGCAAGTCGAATGGATGCTTCCGCAGGGGGGCATGGGCGGGCAGACCCACTGGCATTGCACTTGGCTGGCTGCTGGGAGGCAGGAGGGCTGGGGTGGAGCCCTGGCGCCGCACGGATTTGCTCTGTGACCATGGTGCCATCACTGTTCCTCCCTGAGCCTTTATTTCCTCATCTGTAAAGTGGGGATAATCATTTTGCCCTTGTCTCACACCCATGGTGAGAAGCTGGAGTGGGTGGGTTATTTGTGACACTCTCGGATGTGTGCCTGGCACCAAAGAAACGCGACTCGAGGGGCATCTGGGGGCGAGCCGGGCTTTGGGGTCAGATAGGCTGGGGCTGGGAATGTGGACGAACGACCTCACCTCCCATCCACACGTTGGGGATAAGGGCAGAGCCGACACCTCTCAGGTGGGAACATTCAGCGAAGGCAACACTGTAAAATGCCTTGTGCCGGGTTGGTGCTTAAGTCAAGTGCACAGAGTCAGGATCAATACATACCACTAATCGAGCACTTATTAAGTACTAGGCTAAGTTCTTTCCATGCGTGATCCTACCGAATCTTCCCCCCAGCTCTGTGAAGTGGGAGCCATTCATTTTCCCATTGATTAATACCTGGTGAAGGTTGGGCAGGGGTTGTTGATTGCAGCTCAGAGGGGGAGGATGTCTAGCCCAGTAATCAGTCTTCTCCCTTCCGAGCCTCATCTACCCCATGCTCAGCTGCTAGGGACAGGTGGGTGGGGGAGAGGGGTGGGGCTGGCTGCAGAGAGTACCAGGAAAAGGGAGCCCACGTGGCAATGGTGTAGAGGGAACCAGGCAGGCTTGCTGCCCTTCCTTGGGCCAGTTTCCTCTCTGGGCCTCCATCTTCCCATCGGTAAAATGGGTGCTGATAGGTTACGGATCCTGATTCAATAAAAGTCCCCCCTAGAAAGCATCTAGCCCAGAACGTGTATTAGGTTAACGTTGTAAAATGTTTGTGGGAGGGGCCCCTCCACACTCTCCTGTGCGATGGCAGCGTTACCGACTTTGTGTGCCACTCTAGCTGCTTTCTGAAAAGAGACCCACTGGCTTCACCCAAGAGTGGGGTATCAGGCAGTGTGACAGGCTAGCGGGGGACACGTGTTTGTGGGCAGGGAGAGGAGGCATCTCGGCCCAGCAGCCAGGCCAGTCCCCCCAGCCGCCCAGGGAGCAGGTTCAGGGAGGTAAGGGGGGGGAGCTCTCCTCCCCCCTAGTCCAGCCGCCACTTCCTCTCCAGCCACCTTTCTTATCTCCCTTTCATGCGGCGGAGGAGTGGATTCAAAGGCTCCGGAGCAGCAGGCACGGAGGTTTGAGCCAGCTTTGTATTTTCTTTTAAACTGAAGTTGAAAGAGACCAAGGGAACTTCAGCCGAGGGACTTCCTTGGCCCACGGGCCAGTGGGGCCCGCAAAGTGGGAGGGGGCCAGCAGGCGGAGGAGGAGGAAGGCTGGCAGGGGGGCTCACACGGGCCCGGAGGGGCTTGGGGCCGAAGTGTGCAGAGGCAAGCCTGAATGTCGCCCACCCACCCGAGGCTCAGAGGCTCAGAGTCTCTCTGCTGTGTCAGGGCTGCCGACAGACAGCTCTGCTGGCTCCTGTAGCCTGAGAGCTGATGGGGGGCGGGGAGGGGGGAGGCTTGGGGCTTGGGGACCAGGGCCCGGCAGCATCACTGGAGGCCTGCAAGTGCACTCTCCCCTCTCCTGGGGCTCTGTCAACCCCTGCGCTCTTAGCTCCTCACTTCCATGGCCTTACTTATCTGGACCCCATGCATAGACACCTCCCCTTTTCCCTCCCAGCCCACACTCCTGCCCGGTTGCCCACGCACACACGCCCTCTTCCAGAAACCCAGGCCAAGCACCTCAGAGTAGTCCTGGACCCCTCTCCATCTCTTACCTCCACGTCGGTCATTCTGTGGTGCCATTTTCAGCCTGTCTCCCAAAGCTGATCACAGCTCGCACCCTCCGTGGCTGATCGCCCTGGCCCAGGCCACTATCACATTTAACTTCCAGTCGAGCCCCTGCTTTCCCCCTCAGCCCTCCGTCTATTCTCGAGCAGCCACCAGAGGTATCCCGTCAGGCAATGACCCCTCCTTGGCTCAAATGGCGACACCATCCCGTGATTCCCACCTCATTTAGAGTCGAGTCCAAAGACCTTACAATGGCTGATCACTCTGCCCCTCACCAACCATGCTGGTTTCCTCGCTGTTCCTCCAACGTGCTGGGCAAACTACTACCTCAGGGCCTTTGCACTGGCTGTTCTCTGTCCTTAGAACACTCTTCCCTTAGACATGGGACTGACTCCTTCACTTCAGTGAGGTCTCTGTTGAGATGTCTCCTTCTCAGAGAGGCCTTCTTCTAAGAGCACCAACACCCTCTTCTTCCCAGTCCCTTTCCCTGGCCTTCCTTCCCGGTTTCTTACTAGCCCTTCACACATCTGACATATGTACACCCTTCCCATCAGTTTGCTGACAGTCTAGCGCTCCCCCACAAAGACAGGAGCTTTTCTGTCTTGTTCAGGGCTGTATCCCCAGCCTCTAAAACAGGCCTTCGTATGTAATGGGTGCTCAATAAATGCTCAAAGAAGGAAGCCAGCTTCAAGACCGGCTCTTCGCCTTTCAGCTTGGGATCCTTCCCAGGTCTTTGCTCCTGCCCATCAGCTTTTGCCTCCTGCAACTCAGCCATCAGCGCTGGGTTTCTCTTTGCCCCGCCTCAGCCCCGCCCCTCACTCTGCCCTCGTCCCTCCCCCACCCCATATCCGCCCCGCCCCCCGGCTCACCAGCCTCCATGGCCAGCACCGTGATGTTGTGCCAGCCCGCGGTCTCGCGGTCCAGCCCCTTGCCCGTCACGATGGCGCCCGTGTCCGCATCGATATCAAAGATCTGATCCAAATCCGAGTCACGGTCAATGGCGTACCTGAGGAAGGCAGGGAGGGGCTGATTGGAGGTGTCCTGGCATCAGGTGGAGCCCATGCCCATGTCCCCTCCAACCCACCCTAAAAGAGGGACCACCTGCCAGGGAGACCCCGGGAGCAGAGAAACTCTTTCCAACAGAGGAGCGGTGGAAAGGGATCTGGGTTTGGATCTCTGTTGCACCGGTACCTGCTGTGTGACCGCGGGCACCCTCAACCTTTCTGAGCCTCAGTTTCCTCAGCTGGGTAATGGGGCTAATAATTTGCACCCCACAGCTGTGAGGGCTGGAAGCGGGCAAAGCCCCTGGCACAGCGCTATAGCACCCACTGCGCGGGGGCGGGGCAGGCAGTCCGGGCGGGGAGGGAACAGAGGTGCAAAGAATCCTTCCGAGAATGGCGGGCAGGGATTGTTCAGAGAGTGGCAAACGGTGCCAAACGCGCAGAACGGGGAAGCAGGCAGAGCGTGGCCCCGGCCCCCCCCCCCCCCCCCCCCGCCCCCGGGCGCAGAATTCAGGGCTTGGACGTGTCCCGGGGGGGAGGGGAATTCGGAGCTGGAAAGAGGGGGTCGGCGTGGAGGCCCCAGCCCAGGGACCCGGGCTGAGCGAGTGCGGTGGCGAGGGGTCTGGGCGGCGGTGAGGGTGGGGGTGGGGGTGGGGGGGGGTGGCCGGCGGCCCCTCCCCGCCTGCGCAGCACGCGCGAGCTAATCTGCGGCTTTTCAGTTGCCGCGTGAAAAAGCCCTTTGTTCCGCCTTCTTCCCGGGCCTTTGTGCGGCGGCTCCAGGCCTGAAAGGCCCGTGTCCAACACATGTCTCGGGCGGCGGCCCAGAGAGGCCCCGCCAGCTCCGGCCGCCGCTTCCCGGCGCTGATAACGCGGGCGGGGGGCGCCGCCGGGCCGTGCGGCCCACAAAGGCCTCGAGTGCCAAGCAAGGGCGCATTGTGCGACGAGGACAAAGAAGCTCGGCAGGGCGGGGCTCAGCCTGAGCCGCCAGGCCCCTCCCACAGGGCGGAGAGGGGCCCTTTCCCCATCTCCCAGAAGGGAAACTGAGGCCCAGGAAGGTGAGGACACGAGAAACGCCCCCTGCTGGAGGCACAAAGTCCCGAGGTGAGCCTTCAGTGGGGCTTAGCTGCATTACCAAACTTTCAGGGGCCTCCGTTTCTGCATCTGTTAAATGGGAATGATGACACCCAGTGGAACTGACGGGTCTGAGACAGAGCTGGGTTTGAATCCTGGCCTACTTCCTCTACCGGTGTGACCTTGGACAAGCCACTGACCTCCTTGGCCTCTGTTTATCTGGAAAAGCGGGTGATTTATACTCACCTCACACCGGTGTGGGTTAGAGGAGCTAATTCATGGGACTGGGCATAGGTGACAGCCCTTATTCTTTGCATAGTTACTAGGATGGGGCAAAGGCAGCGAAGGCAAACTGTGTGACCAACTATAAAAGGTTATGCCTGTGGGGATAGTGGGCATTACAGCCAGGCTCCCCAGCCCCCACTAACTCTCCTTCCTGTCCCTCAGCTGCTAAACCCCCATCCTCCTTGCCCCTGACCAACCTGGGCCCTCCTGACCCGGATGAAAGTGACCTAAGATGACACTTCCTTCCACTAGACAGCACTTAATAGTTTGTAGCCTGCTTTTCCTGCAGCCAGCTCTCTGTGCGTTCCTTTACGCCCAGACATTGAGTGCCTCCTCTGTGCTACGTCCCGGGGATAAAAGGGCAAAACGAGATAGATGAGGTGACCACCTAGCATCCTGTGATGCTGATGGGATCTCCCCCGTCTTACAGAGGAAGACACTGGGGCTCAGAGAGGAAACTTGCCAAGCTTAGGACTGCCACGTACGGTTGTGCAGGCTGTGTCCTGCACAAAGGTACCAGGCTGAAGGGATGAAGCGGAGTGAAAGTCTAACCAGTCACTGTTCAGCTTGCCAAGCCACATGTCCTAGCTGAGGGAGTATCTTCTCGGAGAGGGATTTTTTTCCTTATTTATGCAAAGATGCCATGTGGGCTAGTGATGACCCTGCCTAAAATTGCACAGGGACTGTCACAGAATTGGAATTTGTACCCAAACTGGGGACTCTATACCCAGAGTTCTTTTTAGCTCGTTGAACCACCCGAAACTGCAAAGCACGGTGCCTCAGGTCCCCTCTGCCCCCAGCCTGGCCCTGACAGATGTTGGGGTCCAGAGGAGGAAGAACCAACCTCTGAGTGTCAGCTCGGCTGGAAGGAACCTCCTCTTGGTTTTACCGGTGGGAGAACAGAGTCCAGGAGAAGGCCAAGGCCTGCACAGCCTGGGGCTCCTGATCACTGGGGGGAGCCGGGTGTGAGAGCTTGTGGAAGGATGCCTACCACCTTCTTGCTTCTCCCCTTCCTGCTCAGACCTCCCTCCTGTTCTCTCTCCTCCCAGCTTCTCTCTTTTGTTCCCTCCTGGAGGGGAAGGGGGCGGCTGGAATCTAAGTGGAGGCAGCTGTTCCCAAGGCCGTGGGGCGGGCCGCAGGGACCTGCCATTAACCAGCAAAAGACTTGGGGCTGCAGGTCAGCGTGGCTGGCTGAGCCCAGGTGGTTTTGTTCCAGCTCAAGAAGC
>NW_026057578.1:14486987-14491917 GCF_023721935.1 Panthera uncia | reverse complement strand
GAGAGAGAGAGAGAGAGAGAGAGAGAGAGAGAGAGATACTGCTGTGCTGTTGGAAAAGGAAACGCTCGAGAGAGGCAGCCGCTTAGCCCTGGGTGTGGGTCCAACTCTACGATGCCCCTGACAAGTCACTTCCATCTTTGAACCTTAATTTTGAGCAAAATGGAAATGATAATCCTACCTTGCGAGTTGCTGGGAGGATTAAATGCCTAGCTGGGGGATAAGGTGCCTAGCTGAGCTCTAGGAAAATTACTCGGTGAGAGGGAACTATTGTTATTCTAATTATTATTCAGAACCGTCTGGTAAGGGGTACGCAGGAGCCCCTCCCACCCAGAATGTGGTCCGTGTGCTCTGGGTTGGGGGGGGGGGTTGTGGGAGGCACCCTGTATGGACGGCCCAGAGTATTGCCAGCGGGCTGAGAAGGGCAGGAGGCAGCTGTGAGTCTGGAAGGTCCTGCTCCTGGTTCAGTCCGCCAGGGCCTGGAGGGCAGGAAGGGGAAGCAGCACAGGTGTGGGTGGAGAAGTGCAGCGAGAGTGTGGGTAGGTGTCAGCTAGTGTGTGTGTGCGCGTGCGTGTGCATGCTTGTGCACGCGTGCAGGGGAGGCCCCGGGATGGAGGTCTGGAGTGCCGATCTGGTGCCCAGCGGCCTACGTTTGCAATCTAGCTGTGTGGCCTTGGGTAAATCACTTAATCTCTCTGTTCTTCAGTTTCCTCCTCTTAAGAATGGAGATACTATCAATACCTGCCTTACTGCTGACCCCGCGGCGGCGAGGATTAGACAAGCGACTAGCAGCGCAACACTCGGTGAGAGCACTGGGCACCTGCTGCGTGCCCGGTGGGTCAGCTCTGATGCTTTTTGCCAGGCCTGCGGGCGGGCTTTACACGCGTGAGCTCCTCAGATCTTCCCGGGTACTCTTATCACCCCCATGTCGCAGATGAGGAAACTGGGCTCTCAGAAGCCAGATGCCTTGCCCTGGGTCGAAAGGGCTGCTTAGTGGCAGAGCCAGGTTCCCAGCCCACACGGGTCCAGGGCCTCAGGTCTTAAGAACACGCCCCTCAGGGCCAGCCGGGTACACCTGCGGGCACTCCCACACACTCTAACAGCCCCAAATGCCACTGTCGTCAAGGTTAAGGGTGGGAGGAGTGGGGAGGGTACTGCTTCCTGGCCCCGGGTGTGCGTGTGGTTTTTCTCCACGTAACTGTCTGCATAGACAGCGCACACAGGCACGATAAACAGGCTGAGGCTCCCACGTGTATGGCCTGCCCAGCGCTCCCCTGTGGGCTCGGTAGGAGGCTACTGGAGGGAGAATCTCTTCAGATGCAAAAGGGGTTTCCCCACCCGCCAGCAGGGAGTCCCCTCTGCCCCCTCCACCCTGTCTGTGACTCTTTCTCTCCTACCGGCCCACACCCCGCCACCCCCAGCCCCGGCTTAAGACACCCACTTAAAGCCCAAACATGATGCCTGGGAATTCGTATGTGGTTACTACTGGCTGCGGAATGAAGGGTAGAAACGGGTGGCCAGGCCACGAAGAAAAATAGTAATGTCCATTCCTGAGGGCCTACTATGTGCCAAACAAGCCTCCCTCCAACCCTGGGAGCGCCAAGCACAGAACCTAGTAGGACACAGGAGACATTTAATACCTATTTTTTTTTTTTTTTTTGAGTAAAAGAATGAGGCAGGTACTATCGTGATGCCCATTTTAGAGATGGGAAAACTGGGGCTCGCTGTGGGTCCATGATTTTCCCACGGTTCTATAACTGAGCTGGGATTCCGAGCCAGGCCCTCTTTGATTCCAGAGCCTACGTACTTTCTGCCGCACCCCACTGTGGAGAGCTGGGAGGAAATGAGATATTTGCTCCCTCTGGTCTGGTGTGGGCTTGGCTGTTTTTAGTGTTCAAGGGAGACCTGCCGGGCTGTAGGGCTATGCTGGGCTGATCAAGGGCCTCTCTGCCCCTCAGAGATGAGCCCATCCGGGCACCGTCCTTCCTCCCTCTAAAGCTTCCAAGGCTTCCCATCACCTAAGCAGAGTCCCACTGCTTCGCCTGACGTTCAGGGTCCTTCCCAGCCTGTCCCAAGTGCCCCTCTGTCCTCATCGCCGCACACCCTGACACGAGCTCGTCCAGCTAATCATCCTGCGGCTGGACTTAACCTCCTGGCTCCATGGCTCTGTTCCTATCGCCCGGCGCTCCCCGTCACCCCAACCTGGAGCGGCCTCTCCCTGGTCTAACCTCGCCTCTTCAGCCTTGCTCTGGGGCCGTCTGGGGAAGCCTGGGCTCACTCCCCTCCGTGGCGCGCACCGATTACTTGCCCTTCTGTGGAGTTCTGTACTCCCCCAGCCCCTGCCTCAGGCCAAGACCACCGGGACTTAGATCTGTCACTAGATGCCTTCACGTGGGGGCCTAGCCCTCCTGTCGGCCCGTGTCTGATTCGCCTCTGTGCCTTCCGCACCGGGGAGGACACCTAACCACACAGAGAGTTAGAAGCAGGGGTGGAAACGAACCGGAGGCTGGACTCAAGAAGCTGACAATAATGGGTGAAACCATTCCTTCCTCTTTGAGGCGGAATGACACTGGGAGAGTCACTTCTCCTCTCTGTGCTTCAGCTCCCTCTGTAAAACGAGTATGATTCCTCCTGAGGGGGAAATGCCACAATGTGAGGCACCGTCCCCTCTTCCCAGTGCAGAACTCAGAAGGACATCACTCTGTGTATCTGCACCTCTGCATCCCCCAGGTGCCTAATGTGGTAGGCAAAATCTCCCAGGACACCACTTAATGTCTTCATCTCCAGGAACATACCAAGCCGCCCCTGCCTCAGGACCTTTGCACTCGCTGTTCCCTCCACCTGAACCTGACCGCTCTTCCTCACAGCTTCACAGGTCGGCCTCTCTCTTTATCTGATCTCAGCTCATCTGTCAACTCCTCAGCTACTCATTCCATAGCAGCCCCTGCTGCCCCAACCCTCCTTATCCCATTACCCCGTTTACTCCCTTCATAGCTCTTCTCTGCAATTATTTCAAGACTGTGTCAACGAATGCTTCACTACTTGTTGACTGTGTCCCCGCCCCGGGAGAAGGCAGACTCTACGCGTCCGGGGAAGAGGTTTTTTTACCTTTGTTTCCCCCTTGACTCAACGTGACTTGAGTTCCTGACCCTTAAAGATCAGGAGCTGGGATACAAGCTGGGCTCTGGGCAGTACCTGGGTCCCATGAGGAGCCCTTCTGTCTCTCAGTGGCACCTCACCGGCCTCTTGTTTCCATGTCTGTCCTCTGTAGACGGGGGTGCTCCTCCCCAGCTCTGCCCTTGGCTGAGTCAGCTTCCCCGGGCCTGGCTCAGGGCCGGGCGGGCATGAGGAGGAGCTGGGTAAATGTTTGTGGTGTTAAATTGGACCTGTCTCGAGCTCCTCCTCGCTGAGGAGCCCCAGGGAAGGGGCCAGCAAAGAGAGATGAAAGAAGGTGAGAAGTTGGTTTCAAAGTTGGCCCTTTCCGAGCAGATAAAAGCCGGAGGAAAGGGAAGCCAAGGGAGGGAGGAGGGGGGAGACTAAGAGGGGGTGTGAGAGCCACCCTGCAGGGGAGGGGAGCAGGCAGACAGGAGCACTAACCTGGGAGGCAAGGACTCAGCTCCTACTCCTGGCTCTCAACTCCCTGGGAAGGTTCCGGGGGCACCTCCTCCCCGGCCTGGCCCTCAGTTTCCTCCCAAAAGTGGGTGTCGATTCCCTCCTGGGAGAGGTCTGCGGTCCAGCCAGAGGCTAGGGAGATGCCGCCAGATGCCTGGGCGGAAGGGCAACGGAGGAGCTCAGAGGCGGCAGGACGGCTCTGGCAGTGAGGAGAGCAGGGGCGGCCCAGGCCCTCTGGACAGAGGCCCTCGAGGCCTGTCAGACTTGGCTTTTGCTGCCTCGTCTCCCTCAGTCCACTGTAGCCATCACAGCTGCTCTTCTCCAGGCACATCTACCACTCCTCTGCCTCCATCTGTCTGCACATGCTGTTCCTCTGCCTGGAATGCCCTTCACCTCATATTTACACCTGACCATACACAGGGACCAGCTCGGTTAGTTTCCTGCCTCCTCCGAGGAGGTCTTTTAAGACCCCTGAGGGCATTTCCCAGTCTGGGAGCCCACAGACAGTGGCAGGATGGCCTCTCTGCATCCTCACCCAGGGCCGCCATGTAAGATTGCACAGGCTGTGCACTGTACAACTCAGGGAACCATTCCCATGGATGGTGATGGGAATGTTACCCATCCGGAATTGTGTAATGCAGAGATCCTCAAACTAACCTCCTTTCTCCCTCTCTTCACTGCTCAGCCACATAGTTGGTTCAGGGACTACTTACTGATTATGTACAGGGGTTTCAGGGAGGAAGCAGGGAGCTCAGGAATCTCCTTCCTGTCTGTCCAACAATGGCCATTGCCCCTACCCCCTGACATCCTCTGGATCAGTTTCTGCTGCAGCCTTTCTTCCCTTCTCTTCTGTCCGACCTTCTTCCAGCTTGGGTCACAGTCAGGGACAACGACAGAGCTGCAGCGTCCCCTCCCCTCCACCCTCCTGCCTCCCTCCCTGCTCGCCCCTCTCTCTCCCTGTGTCTGTTTCTCTTTCTTCCCCTTTCTGGCTTTCTCAGCAAATCTCCGCTGATTCTACATTGTCAGGTAGGCCCTCTGCCTCTTTTAGGTACTCCTCCTCTTTCCACTGGCTCCCCCCTCTCTCTGGCCTCCTCCTCCCATTGGGGGTCTCTCCCCATCCCCTTGAGTCTCTCTCTGTCTCTTTTCTCAGTCTTTCTCTGCTTTTCTATTCCAGTCACTCACCATGCAGGCAGTGAGTGTCCACTGAGTGCTGGGCGTCCGGCTAGGCCCTGAGGGTAAACAGAATCCCCTACCCTCACGGAGCTTATCTTATAGTGGAAGGGAGACACGCAAAGTAGTCAGGAAAGTAGGCGGCATGTTA
>NW_026057578.1:14404337-14486977 GCF_023721935.1 Panthera uncia | reverse complement strand
AGGCGGCATGTTAGATCGTGATGCGGTGGGGCTGGGGTTTGGGGGGGTGTCGAGCAAAGACCCGGGGGAAGTAGGACGACAGATTGCGGGGGTACTAACGAGGGGAACATTCTAAGCAGAGGAATCAACAGTCACAAAGGGCCCGGAGGCCAAGTGAGCTCGGTACATCTGTGGGGCTGTGAGGGGGCCAGTGTGGCTGAGCAGAGAACTAGGAAGCAGGGCCATGGGAGCAAGGGTCAGAGAGGGTACAGAGCTCATGGCTCTGGGGGTCATTGTGAGAGCTTGGTCTTTTATTCTGAGCCAGATGGGCGCCTCTGGGTGGTGGTTGGGGGGTGGGGACGCTCTGAGCAGAGGAGGGCGGTGCTCTGATTTCTGTTTGGGCAGGATCGTGAGCCTCCCGGGCCAGTTCCCGATTAAAGAGGGGGCGGGGCAGGAGCAGGGAGACCAGCGCGGGGTAGGGGGAAGTGCAGGAATGGGGGTAGCAGCAGACGGGGAGAGAGGCGGTCGGATTCTGGATAGTCTGCTAAAGTGGGGATGGCGGGGACGTGCCGGTGGTTCGGAGGGAGGTGTGAGAGAGAGGCGGGAGTCAGGGGGTCTCCAACATTTTTGATGTGAACAACCGTTAGGGTGTTTATGTTTTTGTTTTCTTTGGGTGGAGAGACCTGGGGAGCCAGATGGCCAGGTGAGCAAGAGTGTGGAATCGGGGGTCATAGGCATGTGGATGGATAGGCTGAGGGCACCGAGGGAGCCAGTATAGACAGAGGAGAGGGGCTGAGCCCGGTTCACTCTGCGGCGTCTGTCGCTCCTGGGTCTCCCTCCTTGTCCTGAGTCCCTTGCCTCTCGGTGACCGTTCTCACACCTGTTTCCTTGGTCTCTGTGTCCACCCTCCTTCTCTCCCCGCCCCCCCCGCCCCTCCCCCTGTGCCCGCAGTCCGTCCGCGGGGCGGTGGCGCGATAGCAGGCAGCAGGCGTGGCCCCGGGCGGGGGTCTCACCGGACGGGCCGGTTGGCGGCGTCGGGGTCCCGCGCCGTCACCACGCCGACCAGGGAGCCCACCTGCGCGTCCTCCTGCACCTCCAGGAGGCCGGAGGGCGGCCGGAACTCGGGGGGCTCGTCCACGTCGGTCACGGCCACGCGCACGATCGCCTGGTCGCGGAACGTGCCCAAGTCAGCGAAGCGGGGATCCACGAACTTGTTGAGGGCCTCCAGGACCACGGTGTGCACGGGCTGGGACTCGAAGTCCAGGCGCTGCGGGGAGGGAGCAGAGGGCGGGTGAGGGGGCCGGGTGGGGTCCGCGTCGGGAGAGGAGGTGAGGGGGGCGGGCCCAGAGGGGGCGGGGCTGGCCCAAGGTCACGTCGACCCTGCCGGGGCGCCCGAGTGATGGACTGCACCAAGGAACCGGCGGTTGGAGAGCCAGACCAACCTTCCCTGGTCGCAGGTGGGCAAAGTGAGACGGCAGGGGACAGTCTTGCCTAGGGACACACAGCCCATCAGGGCTAAAGGCCACTCCCCCCCCCCCCCCCCCGCCACTTCCCGCCTCCCAGCACAGAATGTTGGGGCATTTGATTCATTTTATTAATTCACGAAGCACTTACTAGGCACCAGCGCTTTAAATACATTAACTCATCTAATTTTACAACATCCCTAAGAGGCTTGGGTTGTGATTCTCTCATTTTACACAGGAGCACGTGGAGGCCCAGAAGGCTCTGTAACTTCGCCCAAGGTCACTTAGTCACCGGCAGAGGCAGGACTCAAACCCGGGGCCAGCGCAGCTCTCGAGTCCTGGCCCCTCCTCACGGGAGAGGACAGCGCACTGGTTCTGCGGCTGACTAGCTGTGTGTCTGTGGGCAATCTGTTTAGCCTCTCTGGGCCTCAGTTGTGAGGGTTAAAGAGACATTCCCCCGGTGTGCTGTGTAGGCGGCAGCAACTAATGTGAGTTGAGCCTGATAAGCCAGGCTGCCTTAGAGCTTTCCTTGGAAATCTGGCTAAACCCATGCTGAGCCTTGCTTCTCATCAGGGAGTACTAATGGGTGACCTTCTGATGAATGAGCTCCAGGGCTGTGTGTCCGCTCCGGCCTTCTAAAGACAACGCCTTACAGCAAAGAGAAATCACAGTGGTGCAGCTGAGCCACCTCAGTAGTGTGGGGGGAGCTATCTGAGTGGCAAGGGTAACCTTCCTGGGGACCTGCCCCGGGCGTAGAGACCCTCCGTTTCTCTCAGAACATCCCCCCCCCCCCCCCCCGCCCCCGCACCTTTTCCAGCAGCAAAAGGACCACCTCCGTCCTCTGTCCTGTTGCCTGGGAAATCAGGACGCAGGGAGGCTGGCGGTAGCCGAGCCTGTGAGTGAGCGATGGGCTTTGGAGCCAGGCCATCAATCAGGCATGGGCTCCGCTCCCCGCTCCCCGAGCCAGCGTGACTCCACAGAGACGCCTCAGGCGCCAGGGCTGGAGCAGGTGGGAGGGGCCCGGGATGGGGGGAGGGGATTAGGAGCAGCCTGGGGATGAGAGCAAATGCAGAGGCGGGACTTGGGACCTGACTCTGCTGCTCTGTGATGCTGGTCCCCATCTGTGAAATGGGCTCATCTTCCAGTGAGGACAAATGGAGCTCAGAAGACTGAAAGCCATGTAAGCTTAAAAGGGTAGATTCTGGGGGCGCCTGGGTGGCTCAGTTGGCTAAGCATCCCACTCCTGATTGCGGCTCAGGTCTTGATCTTACCGGGTTCGTGAGACTGAGCCCCACATCGGGCTCTGTGCTGGCAGCACAGAGCCTACTTGGGTTCTCTCTCTCCCCTCCCCTCTCTCTCTGCACCTGCCCCCCAAATACATAAATAAACATTAAAAAAAAGTGTGGGGTGCCTGGATGGCTCAGTCATGATCTTATGGCTTGTGGACTCCAGCCCCATGTCGGACTTCACGCTGACAGCGTGGGTCCTATTTTGGATTCTCTGTCTCCCTCTCTCTCTGTCCCTCCCCCCGCCCCAAATAAATAAAAACATCTTTAAAAATTATTTAAAAAAAAAGGGCGGATTCTGGAGCCAGACTGCCTGGGCTCATAGCCCTACTCTGCTCTGCAAGGTACGTGACCTTGGATGCAGATTATTGAATTTTCATGGCCTCAGTTTCTCATCTATAAAACGGGCAATAATAGTACCCTAGGGATCGAATAAGTTAATACATGAAAAGCAGTTGAAAAGTGCCTAGCACACAGTCTACACTTTATTATTAGTAGTGATAGCTATTATATTTTAATCTTATGGGAAGTAGCTGGAGAAACTGGGGGTCTTCTCTTTTCACACCCTGGAGGCCAGGTAGGGAGCAGGTCATTAGATGCTCATTGAGTGAAAGAAGGGCCCTCGGGGCAGGTGTTGCTGTGGGTCCCAGAAGGCAGGACCCAGGCTGACAGCAGCAGATTTAGGGCGACACAATCTGGCTGAGTGGGGGGGGGAGAGCTAGCTTCTGGACAAGGGCAGGGAGCGAGCATCCCATCCTGGAGTGACCAGACCAACCGGGGGTTCAAATCCGGACTCTGCCCCCTCCTGGTGTGACCCTGGGCCAGCCCTTTTACCTCTCTGAGCCTCTGTTTTCTCACTGGCAAAAATGGGCCGAAGGACTGAAGTCTCTTCAGAGGGAAACACGAGAATTAAAGGAAATGATGAGAGTGAAGGGTGTGGACTCAAAGGAGCCCGTGGCAGTGATTACACGAGCACACAGCCAAATCTGGTTTGAATCCTGGCTCGTGTAACTAGCTGTGCAACCTGCACAGGCCGCGTATCCTCTCTGGGCCTCGTTTTCTCATTTGTAAAATGGGACCGGTACCATCACTGTTTCCCCAGGCTGGTCCTCGGTCTCTGGAGCGACCTCATCTCTGGAGCCGAGTGGGGTGGGGCTGTCTGGCTGCTCGGAGGCCTCCCAGACCTGGCCACCCTGGGTCTGCCTCCCCTGTCCCTCGAGGCGGCAGGCGGGGGTTGGGGGGGGGTGGGGGGGTGGGGCACACCTTCTGCACTACAATGATGGCCTCCTGAGTGTCGCTGTCCGTGGTGACCTTGAACACGTGGCCGCCGCTGCCGCTCTCCTCCTTGAGGTGGTAAGTCATGTCTGTGTTCTCGCCCACGTCTGAGTCCTCGGCCTTCACTCGTCCCACAGCCGTGCCGATGGGGGCCGACTCCTGAATGCTGAACTGGTACATCTCTGTAGGGGACACAGCTGTGAACAGGGATGGGGAGGAGCCCCTACCCTGACTTCCACCAGCTTTAGGGGACAGGAGAGGGGGGGTCCAGATGGGCTCCAGGGAGGACAGTGTCTGCAAGGGGCTCCCAAGCGGGCAGTGCAAAGAGGAGGGTCCTCATTCTGACCCTGGGTTTATTTGCTGTTTGGTTAGGGAAAGTGCCTGCAGATTGGAGGGCTTCGGTTTCCCCATCTGCCCACGAGGGGCACAGAGGAGCACAGCGGTCAAGGCCCAGGCTCTGGAGTCAGCCCTGGCTGTGTAATCCTCAGCCTTGGTGTCCTCATCTGTAGAATGGAAATAATAATAGTGTCTTCCTAACAGCACTGCCATTATCCCGATTAACTGAGATGATGGGGCATGAAAAGTGCTTAGTACAGAGCCTGGCCCATGGTGGCTGCTCGATAACGGGAACAAACTATATTACAGTAGTGGGGCTTCATGCTGATTTTTCTGTTGCCGTTGGTGTTCATGACATTGATTCCTTCATTTCCACAGATTTGTTAAGCACCTGTGACATCTCAGATGCAGTTCTAGGCACCAGGCTTATGGCAACAAGCAAAACAGACCCAAATCCCAGCTCTCAGTGCCTTCCTCTTAAACAGGAAGAGAAAGACACAAACAATCACATCAGTAAAACAGGCAGTATATCAAACGGTGATAGGTGCTTTGGAGAAAAATAAAGTAGGGGAAGGGGAATGGAGAATACCGATGAGGGTGTGTGTGGAGTTTTAAATAGGGGAATCAAGAAAGGCTCCCGGGGAAGATGACATTTTTGCAAAAGTCTGAGGGAGGTGAGGGAGTAGGCCAAGCAGATATTTGGGAAAGAGCATTCCAGACAGAGGGAATGGCAGGTGCAAAGGCCCTGAGGTGGGTGTAAATGCCTGGCGTGTTTGAAGAATGGCAAGATGGCCGTTGTGGCTGGAGGGGAGAAGCAGAGCAGAAACAAGAAGAAATGAGGTCAGATGGGACACAAGCAGTACCCTGCTCTTGTCCCAGAGTTGAGGCCGAGATGAGGGTCATTTGCTAAATGATGGGCCAGTGCAGGTGACGCAGGGGCCGTGGAGCTGGGGATGTGCCTCTTGGAGTCCCCAAGCCTGGATGACTTGTGTGAAACGGCGGCCTCTGATTCATTCTCACACAACAGCCGGCGCGGGGCTCTGTCTAAAACAGGTTGATGGTGCCACTCCCCTGCTTGAATCCCTTCCATAGCTCCCGCTGCCCTGAGGTGAGGATGTCCAAGACCTTCGGCCTGCCCCACAGGACGCTTGCTGCCTGGCCCCTACCCAAGTCTGCAGCCTCAGCCTCCCTCTCCCCGAGCCCAGACCTCCCGGAGGTACTTGTAATGCCTTATCTCCCTCTCCTTTCCCTTCTCTTGCGCCCTCCCCAATTCCTACCCTTCCTTCAGTCTTCCTGAACGTTCCCTCCTCCAGGGAGCCTTCTCAGACTAACCTCTAAGCTCTGCTCCTGTGCCCCAGGGCCACCAAGCTCATCCCACTTCGTGTAAGGCTTCCCTCATTTCCCTCTCCCTTTCTGCCTGTTCTCTCCCCGCCCTCTCCTCTCTCCTCTGTCTGGGGTGTGAGCTCCTGGGAGGCAGGAACCGTATCTCTTATTCATCAGGCGTCCTCGAAGCCTGGCAGAACACCAAACTGTCACATAAATGAAATGTGTGAGTGACTAGGGAGTGAATGAACGGAAAGGAGCAGGAGTTACTCGTCTATGCTCGCCGGGCTAACCCGGATTCAAGAGTCTGACAATAGCAAGTGGTGGTGAGGATGTCCTACAGCGGATGCGTGCATTTTTTCGTGGGGGGAACAGTCTGGCTTCGTTTAGTAAAGCTGAAGATGAGTACATCCCACGAGGCAGCTATTCCCCTCTTCCTCTGTACATACACTGGGGAAATGCGCGCAACACGCGACGTGGAGATGTTCAGCGAGGTACAGCAATGTATGCAGCAGTATCCTTCATAATGGCCTCAAACTGGAAACAAACCAAATGTCCTTCGACATAGAATGGGTACATGGTGGAACACGATCCAGCAATGAAAATGAATACATTATAGCCACAAGCATGACAAACGAATTTTAAGGGGGGGGGTGGGGGAAGCAAGACACAACTAGGTTATATGGTAGGATTCTGTTTATATAAGGTTAAAAAAAACAGGTGAACTTAAGGAGGGATGTCAGGTGATGCGTGTATAGGTCAAGTGACTCCAAAGCAAAGAGGTGGCAAATCACAAAAGCAGATGGTGGTTAACTCTGGAGGAGGGGGTGTGGGGGTGAGTTATGATCAGGAAAGGCACATGGAGGCTTCGGGGGGGGGTGGTCTTCAAGGGTGGTTGCGGGAAGTGTCCGCTTTAGAATTATTTGCCAAACGGGCCATTTATATTTTACACCCTCCCGTTTGGGTGCATGGCTCACAACAGAGAAATGTTCAAAAGAGAGAAAGAATGAATAAGCGAATGAGTAGACAAGAGTCTTCCGGGGGCCCGGGGGCCCTCTCCTCTGCTCTGCCCCACTGCTTGCAGCTCAGAGCTGGCACAGAGCCCCGCACAACTGGGCATGAGACTGGGAGGTCCCCACCCGTCCCCACGCTGCCTCCAAGCGCCCCCATCAGCAGTGCGGCTGGGCCGGGGGAGTGGGCGGGCCAGTTTCCGCACGGGGCTCCCTGGCCCCCCCCCCGGGCGACACAGAGCTGGCTCCCGGCTCTGCCCACCCCACTCTGAGTCTGGGCCGAGGCGCTAGGCCCTGATGATGGTGCGCTCTCAGCTAAGGGATTGGATTCTCTTATCTCGCGGGGGTCAGTCCCCTGTGGCGGGCCTAATGTGAGAGCAGCAGACCTCAAGTAATGACTCTCCGATAGGGATCAGCCCGGCTCCCCGCGGCATTTAGTCTCTGCCAGCTTCGGCAGCTTCCCCAGTGCGGCTCCCAGCCGAGGCCTGGACAGAGGGGCTGGCTGGGCTGATGGGGGGGTGAGGGACTCGGCCAGAGAGCCACCCTCCCATCCCCGGTTGTGCCAGGAGAGGCGGAGAGCGGAAAGAATTCAGAACAGGGTCCTGTCCTCTGGGCTCACTGTGGGGACGGGCCTGTCACCCCGGACCTCAGCTTCTCCATGCAGCGTGGGTGGACCTCGGCCTGGGTCTGGCTGCAGTCGCTGTCTGTACCCCCGTGTCCCCCACCAGTCCTACCCTTTGCAAACTTGGGTCTGCGGCACATCACATGGAATAAGCAGAGTGGGGTGTGCGGTCGGGCCAGCGAGGGGCTGGAGCAGGTGGACGGATGGGGCTCAGCCTCGGCAGGAAGCAAGGTTATGTGGCCGCGTGGGAAATCAGACAACTCTGAGGGCTTCCTTTGCAAGAAGCACGATGGGCGGGGGCCTGGGGGTAAGTGGGTGACTTGGCGGGACAGACAGATTCCAGTCCTTCCTTTGGCCGAAGCCGAAGGAGAAGCATGAGGTCATGTGGTCGCTTGGTGGCCTGGAAGGAAGAACGGAGACCCCCAGCACCCCCGCCACGGCAGCCGGACGGGAGAGGTGCTGGGCGTCTACCGGGCAGATGCAGATGTGACTGTGTCCCCCTGGGAAGGCCTCACTCACTCTGTGGGAAGCGGGGTGGGTTGTCGTTGACGTCGGTGACCACAATGGTGACGGTGGTGGAGCCCGAGAGGCCGCCCAGCTGGCCCGCCATGTCTGTGGCCTGGATCACCACCTCGTAGCGCTCCTGGCTCTCGCGGTCGAGGTCGGGCACGGCCGTCCGGATCACGCCTGTGGGTGAGTGAAGAGTGAGGTCACAGATGCGCACCCCCCCCCCCCACCACGAGCTGGCTGCTAACACGGAGACCCCGCCACGGGCAGCGGCCCGGCTCGGGCAAGTTCAGGAGGGGAGCGCGGCAGACACGGAGGTGGCAATGTCCAGAAGCAGGCCCAGCGGCCGGCGCGCACGAGGGCACACGCTCCCCCACGCGCTCGCGCAGATGTGCTCGTACAGATAACTCGCACTCACACCTGCTCAAACAGATGTGCTCTTCATCTGTCGGTGGCGCTCACCAGAGCCAGGCAAGGAGCAGCGGCTCGCGGAGTGTTACAGGGAACCGACTCACCCAGATTCACACACCGGGTACGTCCCATACACTTACATAAGAGCGCACGCAAGAACCTACGTGAGATCGCATACACGCCCACGCACGTGCACCCTCACAGCTACAAGTGCGCACTCTTATTTTCACACACCCCTCTCCACCCCGGAGTCAGCCCTGGGGTCCCTGTGCCCTGGCCCGGCCCTAGATGCTCTGTCCAGGCACTAGCTGATCACTGATCAGGTGATCCTTCAAGCTGTCAGTGCAAGAGGGGCAGGGGCCGCAGGAATGGGGGTGACCGCAGGATTAATTCTGCCGAGCGGAAGGCCGGGCTTCTTGTCTCCCTGCCAGTGGGAGCCCAAGGTGGAGGGGAGAGTCGATGAGGCATTCAGAGCCTCCCCCGCCACTCACTCCAACCTGCCGAGGACCAGGTGGTGACAGGTGGTGCCCGGGGCCTGAGCGCCAGGTGGAGTCATGCACCAGCAGCCCCGCGATGCGCCCCATAAAACCCAATCTCCGGCTCCTGATGTCCCCAGACAGCCCCCAGACTCCAATACAGGCAACGGAACGAGGGGAGAGGTTGCAGCGTATGTGTGCATTTGTACGTGTGGCTGGGGGAGCCAGGGGGAGGGCATCTAGGAGGTGGCCCTGCATTTATGGGATCGCACGGAGATACGGAAAATGTGTTGTCTGTCTGATAAGAGCCGTGCAGACCCTCCATCGGCGGCCTCCCAGTCCCCTCAATAGGCTCCCTGCTGATGACCCCTCTGAGAATGGTTCTTCCCCAGGTCAGAGGGGTCTTAGAAGCAGCTGAACTTGGGATAAATCCCAGATCTGCCCTTTGTTGGCCATGTGATCTTGGGCAAATCCCTTCCTCTGAACCTCCTTATCTGTAAAATGGGACAAATACAATACCTCCCCAAAGAACGGGAATTCTCAACCTTGGCGCGATGGCCGCTTTGGGTGGCATAATGCTACCCACTAGAGGTCAGTAGCAGCAGCCGCCCCACCAACCCCAATTCTGGTCAGAGCAGGCCCTCCTTGACCCGCCCCAGGTGCTGCGCCCGGACACTGGGACTGGGAACAGGGCGACCTTCTGGTGATGAGGGGAGGGCCCGGGGCCTCTCCTGGTCTGTCCGCTGAGGCTCTGCAGCCCCAGATGGCGGGGACTGAACGGGGAAGGTGGGCCCACCAGTGCTGTCTGCCCCGGGGGGCTGGAAGGAGGGAAAGAGCAGAAGACGAGAGAGAAGAGACAGAAAAGACACGGGGGCCTGGGGAAGAGAGATGGAGAGGAACCTAGTGAGAGGCAGGAGGGAAGAGACGAGAGAGACAGGCACTGGGGACAGTGCCTTTGTGACCAGGGAACAGACAGTGAGGGAGACCTAAGGAGCCCAGAAAGAGAGAGGAAAAGAGGGGAGTGGTCAAGCAGAGAGAAATGCACACTCAGGATGACACATGGAGAGAGAACGGGAAGCCAAAGGCCTGGAGAGAGAGGAGCAGGGAGAGAAAGAACGGAGTGGGGAAAGAAAGGCAGAGAACAACCGAGACAGGCAACGGAGTCACAGCGCTGGGAAGGGGTGAAGAAAGGTGGTGGGAGGGAGGAAAGGGGACAGCAGACAGACCGATGGTGGCATGGCCACTGGGCCAGAGACAGGCGCTCCCTGAGTGCACCAGTCAGAGGGGCCCAGAAGGGAGCTGAGCAGTGGAGCCCTTACCGCCTGCTAAGCTGTGTGCATTCGCTTTGCATCCAGGACCTCACTGAATGTAGAGGGGTGTTGGGGTTCGGGGCCGCCGAGCATCTGTGAGCTCGTGCTCCAAAAGCTCATGAGTGGGGCTGAGGGCTAGGCTCTGGCCGAGGTCCACCCCCATGGGTGGACTCCTTGCTGCCCCTGCCACTTCTAGCTCCAGAGGACGTGGGGACACTAAACTCTTTTCACTTGGAAACTGGTCACGAAGGCACGTAGATGATCAGCTGTCATCTCTGGGAGACTAGGAGGTGGGTACCCAGCGGCTCTGCTGCCTCTAGACCCAGCCCTGGGATCACACCCAGCGGTAGGTTGCAGTGCTCCCCCTAAAGCACACCAGCTGCCACGCACACCCTTGGGTCACCGCCTCGCACACGGACTCTTGGCCACGCAGCCTGCTTTGGCCAACGTGACATCAGCGAGTGTGACAAAAGCGGAGGCTCGACCAGCCCTTGTGTGCTGGGGGCCTGTCCTCTTGGAACCCCCAGACCACTGTGCTGGAAAAAAGCCCAGGAGGAAAGGCCACACGGAGGGAGGGGCCCAGCCATGCCAGCTGTCCCAGCTGACTGGCCCGCTGACTGTTGCCACACGAGTGACCCCAGCAAAAGAACTGCCCAGCCAACGCACAGAATTATGACCAATAATAAACTGTTGCTGCTTGAAGTCACTATGTTTGGGGGCAGTTTGTCATACAGCCGTAGATAGCTGATGGAGAAATCACGTTCCCGGGCCTGTTCCTCTCCTGGGCTCACTCGTGCAGCCGCGTTTCACTGGCTCATCAGCTGCCTGAAAGGCCCAATGTGGCCTCATGCCTCATACATGTGGCAGCTGGTCCTGGCTGTCAGCTGGGGCTTCTCCTGTCTCTAGCAGCCCGGCTAGCTTCCTTAGATGGTGGTCTTCGAAGAGGAAGAGTGAAGGCCACAAGGTCTCCTAAGGTCTAATCTGGAACTTGGCAGAACACAGTCTCTGCTCCCAGATTCAAGACTCTACCTCTTTTTTTCTTTTGTTTTTTTTTAAGTAAGCCCAACGAGGGGCTCAAACTCATGACTCTGAGATCAAGAGTCTCAAGCTGTACAGACTCAGCCAGCCAGGCACCCCTCAAGACTTCCCCTCTCGATAGGAGCAGTGGCAAAGTCACTTTATCTAGAGGGGTGGGAGGAATTGACGGCATATTTTGTTACCTGCTATGTTCCGCTCCCCACTTTCCACCTTCTGATGCTGGGAGGAGCACCCTGGAGGCTGGTGCCTTTTCCCCCGGCTCTGGGGGAAAAGTCCCAAATCAGCCCATGCAGTCGTTCGTTTATTTTTATTTTTATTTATTTATTTTGAGAGAGACAGAGACAGCACCAGTGGGGGAAGGGCAGCTAGAGAGGGAGAGAGAGAATCCCAAGCAGGCTCTGTACTGCCGGCACTGAGCCTGATGTGGGGCTCGAACCCACAAAGCTGTGAGATCATGACCTGAGCTGAAACCCAGAGTCGGACGCTTAACTGACTGAGCCACCCAGGCGCCCCTACAGTCGTTCTTGAAACCTTCTGGCTCGGTAAGTCCCTTCGTTCACTCATTCATTAGATCTACTTACTGAGGACCTACTATGCTACTTACTACTTATTGAGGACCTACTATGCATAAGGGCCACACAGTCACATATGAGGCAGTACAAAAAGGAGGGACTTTGGAGTCAGACAGACTGGTTTGAGTCTTCTTTCCACCATTTACATGCTATCTGACCTTGAGCAAGTTCTTGAGTCCCCCTGAGCCTCAGCTTCCTATTCTATAAAATGGGGCTACGGTTCAATGAGACAAAGTTGTCAGTGACAGGTCTCACATTCCGGGGATGCCTTGATGATCCCCCCACTCCTCAAGCCCTGGATTTGGGTACCCGATAAATAAGTTCCATGAGGGCAGAGGTTCATACTGGCCTTGTTCATCATCTTACCTATCGGGTCTGGCACATAGTAGGTGTTCAGTAAACATCTGGACTGCCTGACCTACGGCCACGGACCCTCTGTCCCCCCTCTCACTGTCTGGGTGGCATTGTCTGTTGGTCTCTGGCTTCTCTGTTGGAACAAAAGCCCCGTGGGGGCAGAAACCAGATTTAGTTTATCATCCTGACCCAAGGATCTGGCACTTAGAAGGTGCTCAGCAAAGGTTTGTTTCATTCATCCCAGGAAAACAGACATGTCTGGCCCCAGCTGAGACTTTTCAGCAGGTATCTTGAAGTCTCTGAGAGAGCCTTGCTATTCCTGTGGGGGCGGTGGTAGTGGAGGGGGCTGGGAATTAGAACCTGGCCACGGCTCCCTGCAGCCTTGTCCTCACCCATCGCCCCCAGTTCCAGCTGTCGTCCTCGCCACCCCTGCTGTCCCCTCCAAATTCTGCAGAAGGGGCCCTGGAGCCCAAGCGATGCCTCATTAGCCCACAAATGCCATCCCCGTAGCCCCTGTGGGGGGCTTGCTGGCAGGCCTGGCCTTTAAAACACACAAGTTAATTCCTCCTCTGGCACTCGGCCTCATGGCACCCCGCCTCCTCCTTTCCCTCACACCTTCCTCTCAGGGCCCGTTCCGGCTCTGCTCCCTGCTATCTGCACAGCGAGAACAGACTGTACCTCGCAGCAGCTGCTAAATATAGACCCGCATCAGCGGAATATTCCTGGCTGGGGAAATGGAGCTCGGGCTGGGAATGGCACCAGGGCGGCTCCTGCAGTGGGGCTGAAGGCAAGGGTAGGTGGGGGGCGGGGGAGGGGAGTCTGGTCCTTCCTGGGAAATGTCAGCAAAGACCTTCTCCAACTGAGCAAGTTGAGGACCCTAGGATGGGAGCTCGTGTGCGATGCCTCACCTTCCTAGCCTGGTGCCCGCTTGCTGGCCTCTTGGGAGCCCTTCCTGCCCCGCCCCCTGGGCCCCACCGCCTCCCACTTGCCACCCTCTTCCATGCTCTGGCTTACAACCTGGCCGTCCTCACCGTCTTGGAGTCTGGTCTTCCAACTGCTCACCCCTGCCACCTCCCAGACTCCATCCCGGCCCCTCCCTTCTTTCCACCTCCAGTCTCTTCCTCTCTTTCTGAAAGGGGATCAACTCTAAGGCCCCCTCATCGGGCTGAATGAATGAAGGCTTCAGCAGCAGCAGCAGCCCCTCGGTGTATGGGCAGGTAGCAGATACTGCGCCGAGCACCTCGTATGCTTGCTGCTCCCTTGGCCTGCACGCTCCCTCCTAGACACTCATACCCTCACTTCACTTGCGTCTCTGCCCGAGGTCACCTCCCCAGAAAGGCCTGTCCTGATTTCTTCAGCTAAGTCAATCCCCTTACCCTGCTTTCTGTGTCTTGTTGCTACCTGACGTTCTGTTACACATTGATATGCTTACTGTCTGTATTCCCTCCTTGGATGAAAGCTCCTGGAGGGTAGGGTCTTAGATTTGCCTCCTGCCATATGCTTAGAGCCAGGCACTTAGTAGGCACTCAACAAAGAGCTGTTGAGTGAGTGAAGGAACTCTCCCGTTGGACCCTCACAGTAATCATGTGAGATGAGAATTTATTATCCCTCTTGTGTGCATGGGAGACCAAAGCTTAAAGAGCCCCGGCTATTCAGAGAGCTCTGGGCCCATATTTCGGACGGCCTCCTAGATGTTCTAAATGTTTCTTTCCTCCCTTCGCTCATCTTAAAGCCACTATGGTTAAAATGGAATTAATTAGCTCTGCACCAGATCCCAGGGCACATTCACTCATTCTTCTGCTCCTAGTTTTCTTAATCCACATTCCTCCTTCTGTTGCTGTAGATGGGGCCCCTTCCCATCCCAAGACCCAAAGGTGGGAACCCCTCAATCTAGTCCCCTACATTCATCCAGGTCCCCAAGGTTTGCCCTGGGCAGGATCTCACTGTCATCCCTCATTCTCCCTCCTCCGCATCTCAACTAACCCTCACCACCAATCCTGTGTCATCTCTGGCTCCCTAACTGGATGGAGCAGGTTAAGGAGCCTGGGTAGGGGCTGAGAAAAGGCACAGACCTTGGTGTTTGTCCTTTGGGGCTCTCTGCTGGGCACCCCGGGCTACTGAGTCTCCCTGAATTCAATTCCTGCCTCTGAGCCATGCTACCGAGAGCAGCCCGAGGGATCTTGTTAAAATGAAAACCTGAGCATGTCACTTCCCTGCCTAAAAGTCATCAATGAACCCGGAGCGTTGGGGAGGAGGAGGGGAAACAGGTGCCTTCCTATGTGGCTCGCGGGAGTGTAATCTGGTACATCTCGGCGCATTATCTATCCAGACTCCAAATGCGTGTGCTCTTTGACCCAGCTTCTCCACTTCCCCGAAATTATCCTGCAGATACACTCACACAAGCACGAAATGATATATGTATGAGGTTATTCACTGTAGCATTGTTCGTTGTAGCAAAAGATTGGAAACAGCGTAAGTGTCCATCAATAGGGGACTGGTGAAATAAATTTTAGTGTATCCACAACAGCTGTTAAATAAAAGAATGAGGAAGCTCTTTATGTACTGATACAGAATAATCTTCAAGATGGATTGTTAAGTGAAAAAGGCAAGCAGTGTGTATAGTGTGTGTTTATCGCTACCGTTTGTATAGAAAAATAAAACAAATACATGTACCTATTTTCTTGTACATGCATAGAATAGCTCTAGGAAAGATATCCAAGAAAATTACATTGGTTGCCTTGGGGACACAGACTGGGCGGCTGGGGGACTGGAAGGGGTGAGGAATTTCCACTAAATATCTGTTTGGACTACTTTTTGAGTTTTGAACCTTGAAATGTGTTACCTATTAAAAAAACTTAATATTTTTCAAGTGAGTGAGTCCAAAATCTCCTAAGATATATACACCAAGTGGCTACCTTTGGGCCGCAATTACTGGAGATAAGGGTAGGAATTTTGTTTTCTTTTTCCTTTTCTTCTTTCTTCCTTTTTTTTTTTTTAACATTTTTAAATGTAGGAATGTTTCCTAAAATGTATTACTTTTGCAAGGAGAAAAAAAATGACAAAGATACTATGTGTGAGATAATACAATTATAACTGTGCTCATAGCCTGGAATCCTTAACCCCCGACCCCAAGAAAACAAACACACAAACAAAAACCCAAAACCCAGATCCATCAAGCACATACACCCTCCCCCACTACCCTTAGAATAAAATCCAAGGTCTTGAGCCTGGCTTATACTGACTGGGCCCAGTCGGGCCCCTGCCAGCCAGCCCACGTCACATCTCAGCCTGCCTGCTTCCCCAGTCCTGAGTTGCTTACAATTCCCCTCATGCCTCAGGCTGTTCTTTCCCTTCCGAGTTTTTTGCCCGCACCATGCCCGCTGCCTAGAATGCCCCTCTCTGAATCGCGGTCAGGACCGCACTTTCTGAGCCTTTGGGGGATCAGCTGCCCCCACCTTCCACAACTTTGCATCCCAACTGCTCGTGCGTGTGCCCCAGCCCCCGCCGGACTGTGAGTCCCAAGACGGCACCAGGTAAACATCCGGGGCTGCCGCGTCTCGTCTCCAGCCGTCGCCCCTGCGCTGCCCCTCCCCCCGCGGGCGCACGGAGAACACCCCGCTGGGCGCCCGCAGCCCCGCCCCGCTGTGTGACCTCGGCGCAGGGCTTCTCTGGTCTGGGCCTCTCCTCCTCTGCCCTCCCTGCCACTCTGGCAAGGCCCCTCAGAGACGTCATCGGGTTCTAACCTCAGACGAAGTAAGTGGGGGCTGTGTTTGGTGGTGCTGGGGGAGGGAGAAGAAGCCAGGAAGTCATTCTTCTCCAACGGGGTCCTCCCAACAGATCCGTAACAACTGCCCTTTGAACAGAGCGCTCACAACTGCTGCAAAGATGCCCTCCACCAGCTGATTCCCCCGAATACACGTACGACCGGCCCCCTAAGGGCTGCAGACCACACTAGCCTCAGTTTGGCACCAAGGACACGAGGGCCGCTCAGTTCGGACCTCCGAAGTCCTTTCAGGGCGCCCCATGTGGCCGCATCCTGCTTCTTTGTTTCTCTGCCAGTCTTGCCGGCGCCCCCAGGCCTATTCTTTTCTGTCCCTCAGCCCTTCGCTCTTTCTGTCTGGCCGTCCTTCCCTCTCTGCAACCCTGGAACAGGCAACACGCCTCCCGCTCCAGCCATCGCAGACCTTGGCCCGCCCTCTGGCCCCGCCCTCTCACGCCCCTCCTCCGAGTGCGCCCAGGCCCCGCCCCTCTGGCCTGGCCCCGCCCCTCACCGGTCTTGGGGTCCACGGTGAAGTGGTGCTCGCCGTCCAGCACGCTGTACACCAGCCGAGCGCTGCTGCCGTACGTGGGGTCATCCGCATCCGAGGCCATCACCTGCATCACCGACGTGCCTGGGCCCGGGGGACCAAGAGAGACGGGGGGTCACCCGGGGGCCGCTGTGCCTGTCCTCCCCACCCCAGGGAAGCTGGGGGAGGAGATGCGGGCTGGAGGTCATGGCCAGTCCCCTCACAGTCCCCATCCCCACACCGACTCCCAACCCGCTTCCTGATCTGGGGCCTTCCTGTGGCTCAAGCATGACCATGGAATCAGAGCAAGATTCAAATCTCCCTTTGGTGGCTCCCAGCTGTAGGAAGGCAGCCTCTCTGAATCTGTTTCCTCGTCAGCAAATGGGGGTAGTCCTTGGTTCTTAACGTCGAGGGAATGCATTTCAAACTCTCAGGGCAGACTAGGCTCGGTCTCTCAGTGGGTGGTGGCAATGGTCATCTTCATCAGTTAAGGCCATAAGGGTCAGGGTTAGAGCCAGGACTGGAAACCAGGCACCTGACTCACAAAGCAGGGGTCTCCCTACCCACCCCAGCCCCTCCTGATTTCTCAAGGGAATTCTCTTTCTCCTCCCTTCCTCCCCCTCCAACCCGATGAGAGTTGGGGCAGCCCAGAGGATAACCAAGTTCCCTGGGGCTCAGAGGCCAGTGTCATTTGGATCTGGGGCAGGAGGATGGCAGGGCCCAGCTTTCCCTTTGGAAAGTAGTTGGCTATGGGCCCTCCTGCCCTCCTCGCCCCTCCCCCTAGGTGCCCAGACTGTCCCTGCCCCCAGAAACACACACACACACACACACACACACACACACACACACACACACACTTCTCCACATGCTCCGCACGCTCTGCACGTAGGCTGCTGGGGAGAGTATAAATTGGATAAAAGTCCATCAAACAGCGGCAATTAAGTTATTGATTTTCGACGCTGCCTCATTAAACTGGGAGCTTCTCTCGGCCTGTCCCAGAGATGGCTCTAATTTGACATCATGTTCAATTTGACGAAATCAGGGCTTGGGACATGAGGCTGGACAGGATGGGGGTGAGGGGAGGGGTGGGGGAGGGGCTGGATGGAGACACAGGCAAAGCCTTCTGGGCCATCTGAACCTTTCCAGAAAGCAGGGGGTGAGGTAGAAGACCCAAGAGGAATCTCGGGGGGGGGGGCTCAGGACCTCAAGGGGATGAGACTTGAGACCTCAAGTTTCACCCAAGGGGATGAGACTCAGACCTCACTTCCAGCAGATGCTGCCTTCTGAGTGCCCTGCTAGGGAGGGGATGGCGCCCAGACCCGATGAGGTTCTGGGTGGGGCCCTCCTGTGGCTGAAGTTGGACTCTCTGGGCCAGCAGGGTGGCACGCTGGGAGGGGAGGCCCATTCACTGCTTGGCTAATGAGTGAGGCTCTGGAAATGCTACTGCAGCAATTCTGCTAAGCCCAGCCTGCCGCCCGCCTCTCCCGCCTCCAGCCTGGGGCCCTCGATCATTCCAGACAGACACATGTATTTATTTTTCACTCTTTTGCATTTCTCATTTCCCTCTCCGTGTCCCCCCTCCCAGCCTGAGCCTCTTAAACTGGCCCTGCAATGCGCCTCTCTTTGGCGGCTGTGGTTCCATGTCAACCACGTCAGGGCTGCCCAGAGAAGCGAATGTCCAGCTTCACCCGCCACTTAAATCCATCATCTCTAATCCTCATAGTATTTTTGAGAGGCAGAGTGGGCCCCTTCAGGGTACAGGTGAAGAAACAGGCCAAACAGGTAAAAAGACTCGACCAAGAGCACACAGAGAGGAAGTGGTGGGATTTGAGCCCAGGACTCTCTGAGACCAAAGCCCTCCTGGG
This sequence comes from Panthera uncia, assembly GCF_023721935.1. Classification (NCBI taxonomy): domain Eukaryota; kingdom Metazoa; phylum Chordata; class Mammalia; order Carnivora; family Felidae; genus Panthera; species Panthera uncia. The sequence continues at coordinate 14,468,864 of NW_026057578.1, read as the reverse complement.
TGGCAGAGTCAGCACAGGCAGAGTGGCTCCGGGGACGGTGGCCCAGGGTACTTAATCATGATCAGTGATGACTCCACCACTTATTAGCAGTTTGACCTTGAACACGTCACAAATCCCTTTGTGCCTCAAATTCCTCCTTTGTGAACTGAGGATGATAGCACTACCGAACTGCTGGGATTGGTTTTGAGAATTCAAATAGATTTCCATGTTCAGCACCGAGGACAGTGCCTGGCCCTTGCTAAGAACTCCGTAAATGCAGGTTGTTGTCTCGGAGGCAGAGGCACGCCAGTATACAATAGTACAATCATGCCTCCCTCACAGACATGCTGCAAAGGGAGAAGATACATAAAGCATCAGGCTCATGGTGGGTGCTCAATAAACAGTAGCTGTTGTAACTGTTATGAGAGAGGGTCTCCCTGTCATTCCCCTCTGCCTGTTCCCCCCACCCTTGGACAAGGCACAATGTCAGGCTGAGTGACTCCCCAGGGACATGGTTGATATCTCTCTCTCTCTCTCTCTCTCTCTCTCTGTCTCTCTCCCTCTCTCTCCCTGCCTCCCTGGCTGCATCCCAGGGACTCCTGCGGGGATGATGGAATCATTTCCCCAATCCAGGATTCTTTATTGCAGCCATTACAGTTAATGCCGACACGTGGGGATGGTGAAGGGTCAGTGATTCACCACTGGCTCCCCTAGCTCCAGACCCCCTCCTACTTTCTTCACAAGTCAGCCGTAGCCCAGAATGAGCAGAGAAAAGGGTGCCAGGCCTATGGCTGCTATGAGGCCACCTCGGGGTCATACCCCCTACATTCAGCAGTTTGTATTTTATAATGACCATCATGTCCAATCCCTCCTTTAGTCCTCAGGTCAACTGTATGATGTGGATGCAGTGCTGTGCTGGTAAATGTTTAACCATCGTCTCCAAGGGGTAAATGGGTGGGGAGGAAGGCCCTGCTTTGTAGTGTTTGTTGATTTCCATGTTGATTTCCAAATACTCTCACCAGGGCCAATTTCAAGCTACCAATGTGGATCAACTGGCTCACAAAACAGAAAATCAATATTTCTCTCTTGTGAGCTGATAGGAACAAGCATAGTACAATCCTACATCAGTCCCATTTTACAGATGAGGAAACTGCTATGCACAGGGAAGGGTGAAAATGTGAATTAATAATAAGTGATAACAAAACCCACTATTATATATCATTATCCGATGATAATGATAGATTACATTTATTGAATAACTACGTTGTGCTAGCTACTACAATAAGCCATTTACGTATATTATCTCATGGAATTTGCAAAATAAGCTTGAAGTAAGCTCTATTAAGATTTCCCCTTTACAGACAGAGAAATGAGGCTGAGTGAGGTAATGAAGCCGTTTGTGCCTCAATTTCCTCATTTGTGAAATTAGGGTAGTATTACTCCCAAACTCTCAGGATCATTGTGAGAACACAAATAGATTTCCCATGTTCAGAACTGAGGACAGCGCCTGGCCAAGTTCACCTGGCAAGAGGCAGGATTCAAACCCAGGCCGATCTGATATCAAAACTCACATGTGTCTGGCCTTATAAAGTAGGAGGTCAATAAGAGTCGAAGTGGACAGGCAAGTGAGAGAGGGAAGAGTCAGAGAAAGGAGAGGGAGGGTAGAGGAGGGGAATGGCAAGGAGCTGCATTCAGGATTCTTCCTGCCCAACAGCTGGTTCAAGCTCAGACTTCCAGAGGCAGGACTGGGATTGGGTAGGATGAGCTGGTCACCATCGTGGTGCTTATGCCAGCCAGCTGTTGAGCTACATGGGGTCAAGGGCCTATAGGCTGGCATAGGAAGGGTTGCCCAAGTGATTCTTGGGTAAAACAGGATCTCAGGGCCCAGGGTTCCATGTGGAATGTTAGCTATGGAAAGGCTGGTCCTTGGAGAGCACAGAAACCAGTGTTTCTCAACGTGGCTGCACATTAGAATCTCTTAGGAGCTTTAAAATAAAACTGATGCTGAGCCCCACCTCAGACCAATTCAACAGCGCTCTCCTGGGGTGGAACACAGGCAAGGGTATTTTTAAAAGCTCCCGCAGTGATTCTAAAGTGCATCCCAGGCTAAGAACAGACGCCCTAAACCAAACCCCTGATTGAACTGATGAGGAAACTGAGTCATTGAGCCTTTGCTCCATGACCCTCCCAAGGTTCTACCATTAGTAAGTGGTAGGGAAGGACTCAAACCCAGGTCTGTTGGAGCCACCAGGTCACCCTCCTGGACTCACTGCACCTGTACTGAGACCGGAACCTGGAAGGAAGAAGTAAGGGTGACACACGCCACCAAGTCAGCAGTGCTCCTCCCAGGCAAAACCAGCATGAGACAGCAGACACTCCTGCGAGGAGATGACCCTGGGTGGGCTTTGGCACCAGTGAGTCTTGGGTTCAAATCCCACCACTTCCTCACTCTGTGCCCTTGGTCAGATCTTTCTCCCTGTTTGACCTCTTTCCTCACCTTTAATCTAGAGGACGCCCCTCTGCCTCTCAGGGATGCTCCGAGGACTAGAGATAATGGGTTTACCCGGCTGCTAAAGCTGACCATGTAGCAGCGCTCAGTCGTTTATTCCTCTCTCCTCTCTCTGCATGGTCAGAAGATCTCTGGGGCTGCGTCCTCGGCCTGGAGTAGGAGATGTCTGGGCACCATTATTGGGGGGGGGGACATGGTCACCCCTCATCTCTGGTTTATCTGGGTGGCTCTGACATGGTTTGTCATGGAGTCAGAATTGGAACCCAGGGCCTGGTTCCCAGGCCAGAATTCTTTCTTTTCTTGTCCCCTCAACTTGACTATCTGTGCTCTGGGACTCCCAGGAGGAGTCCCAGTTAGCTCAGGAAGGAGGTGGTGCCGTATGGAGGGGACTTGAAGGAAGTCATCCCCGCCGACTCCTCAGCTGCGTGGCTGTGGGAAAAGTAACCTGACTGGGCCTCAGTTTCCCTTCTGTGAAATGGAGATAACACCTCCTCCTTCCTGCCTCCCTGGGTGAGGGAGGCCCTTTAATGAGATGAAAGAGAAGAAGCACTTTGGAAAAGAACAGAGTCCTCAAACGAGGTGACCAAGTGTCATTATTACGAAGATGTTTGTAATTATTACCATCCTGCCTCTTCCCTACCTCCCTTTGCTGCCCTGCTGGGCCTGGGGAAACCCTCAGCTCACATTTAGCTTCTCAAACATTTATAAAAAATGAGTCCCACCCCCTGCTGCTGCCAGAACGGCGCGGAATGCTTTCTATTAAAAATTAAAAACCACTTGTCGAGTCCCTGGGAACGTTCAGATTACACGGGAAACAAACCCCTTCTCAAACTCTCCCTCCCAGCTCCCTCTTTGATCATCACTTATAACGCCGGCTCACTGGGCTGGCCTCCACAGCTTTCGCCCGCCCAGCCAGGGCAGCCTAATGACTTGCTGGAGGGGATAGAGGGATAGAGGGGGAGGATGCAGGCCCAGAGACAAGTGACAGAGAGGGTGGCACTGAGAGAAGGGGCTCGAAAATGGGTCAGAGACAGAGAGACAAGGGATTACAGGGGCAGAGATTCAGAGAGACGGGCAGCAAGAAAAGTGGGAAAACAGATACTCCGACATATGGGGAGAAATTAGGACAGAGACAGAGAGATGAGCAGCAGAGAGGCAGAGATACATAGAGACAGGGAGAAAGTGGAACACGGAATGTGACAGAAAGAAGTAGAAATGCAGAGATAAAGTCAGAAAGTAGACTTATATAGAAACAGAGACAGGCAGAGATACATATTAAGCAAGAGGAGAGTGGGAGAGAGTGGGAGGGGGGACAAAAAGAAGAAGCAATTCTGGCTCCGTTGGACGAGGCTGCCCTATGTTGCCAACACACTTCTCCAGGGGCTCCAGTGACCTCTGTGACACTGTCCCCTCCCTTTCTCCTCATAGGTCCCAGCCACGGACTGACCCGTGCAGGCAACCCTTGAATATTTGTGGAAGCCTAATCTGTCCCCCTGAGAGAAAGGACTCTCTTCCATTCCAGTGTGAGACCCTTGTGCTCTCTGTCCTTTCCATGTTTAAAGGGGACCCTCTAGTAAGTAGTCTGGTCACCTTGTTTGTTTGGGACAGAAACATTGCAAGTGTCTGCGATAGGATCCCTCTGCCTGTTGCAGAAAGCAAACATTTTTTTTTTTTTCTTACAGTTCAGTTCCATTCAGTCATCCGACATCTACAGAGCACCCACTGTGTGCCATACCCTTTTGCACGGGGCCTGGCCTAGAGACGGTGCTCGTGTTTGTTGAATAATTTGTTGATGGAAACGACAAAGAAAGGCAGGGATGCCGTCTTCACTGTCCGGGTTCCCTGGGCCATGGGGACGACTCCTGAGGGCCAGGGCCTCTGCTCCTCTCTGCCACCTCTCCCCACCAAAAAATCTCCTGTCCTCTGCCCCCCACCCCCGCCCCCACCGATCCTGGGTGGTGAGAGCCAGTGCCGTTGCTAGGCAAGGAGATATTGCACATATAGATCTTCCTGGACTTTAATTAAAAACATCTTTAGAAGTTGTCTCTGCAGAGGCCAGCGATTGATTCCTGGCTTGGGCCCGAGGGCTGCTGAGCCACACTCTCTCTGGCTGCAGACAGGACAATCGGAGGCTCCCAGCTTGCTGCTGCCCTCCCCAAATGAGACCCTTGGGGAACACACTGCCTCCTGCCCTCCTCCTTTCCTCCCTGCCACCGTCCCCCTCCCCCTAGCACAGGATTCAGCAGTCAGAGAGTACGTTCTTCCAATTTTTATCTCCTTCCCCTCATGAGCCTCAGTTTCTTCAGCTTTGAAATGGGCATGTCAGCACTTGACCCGAGAGTGCCCGGGGGAGTGAAAGGAGATCAGGGACGTGAAAGCGCTTTTTGCAAGCCGTCAAGGCCCTGTGCCTGGCTGTTTCCCACACAGGCTGAGGCCAGTGGCTTGGGTTCCGTTTCCGGGTTCTGGGTCCGGTTCTGGCCCCAGCTCTTACCCTGGAAACTCAGGCAAGTTACTTTATCGCTCTCGGCATTTATTTCCTCATTGGTTAAATGAGGACAGTAATACCTGCCCTGCTTATTCCCCAGGATTGTGAGGATAAAGGGAAATAGCTCTGCGAAAGCAGTGTTGGCTGACAGCTGTTATTTAGTAAATGTCCCAAGAAGCGTGGACTGTACTGCAAAACGGCCTCTTTTCCATCTATTAAAGATGCTGCTCACAGAGGAATTGGGATACGTGGAAAAACCAGCCATGGCAGAGCCCCTGCCCATTTCCACAGCCCACTGAGCCCCAGTCCCAGGGCCCAACAACGCCAATCCTCTGCCAAATGAGCCACCGCGGGGCGCCTGGGTGGCTCGGTCGGTTAAGCGTCCGACTTTGGCTCAGGTCACGATCTCGCGGTCCGTGAGTTCGAGCCCCGCGTCGGGCTCTGTGCTGACAGCTCCGAGCCTGGAGCCCGCTTCGGATTCTGTGTCTCCCTCTCTCTCTGCCCCTCCCCTGTTCATGCTCTGTCTCTCCCTGTCTCAAAAATAAATAAACGTTAAAAAAAAAATTTCAAATGAGCCACCCCGTTCTCTTGCCTTTCCTCGCAGCAGACATCACTAATCGATTGCGGCGTTTTCTCCAGAGTTTGAACGAGGCCTCAGACTCCTTCTCAACACAACCCTACAGTCACTGCCAATTGACCGGAGTTGGCCCCAGAGACGAAACTGATCTGACACCACTTTGAGGTCAGGGGGAGTGTCTTGCTCATCTCTCCATCCCCACATACCTAGCAAAGTTGCCATGTACCCAGTAGGCACTAACACGTGTTTATTGAATTGAAAGCAATTGCTTATTTTTCTACCCCCTTGGGGCTATATATAAAGTAGGTGCTAATAAATGTTTGCTAAGTTAGGTGACTCATCTCTGCAACCCCGACAGAGCCAAGTATACTGGAGGCTTTGTACATAATGGGTGCTAATAAACATTTGTGGATTTAATTCAATTACTTATCTTTACATCCCCTGCAGTGCCCAGAATAAAGCAGTGGCTAATAGATGTGTGTTGGCTTGAACTTCTCATTTCTGCATCCTCAACAGTGCCAAGCATACTGTCTTATACGTAGTTGGCATTAATAAGTAGGTGCAGTTGGATCGTGCATGAAAGCCCTGCGGAGACTTGCTGTCCCCTGGCCAGGTTGTGACACTCGTGGGTAGGGGTCTGGTGCCCCCAACATGAAGCGATTGTCCAGTGCAAGTCTTTTCTCTCGAAACTCACTCTCTTGTTGGTTTCATCCAGCCTCGACCTTTAAGTTCCTCCTCTCTGCTGATGACTTCCACAGTTGAATCTCTGACCCTGATCGAGCTCCTGACCTCCAGACTCAGAGATCCAACTGTCCCCTTGACGACTCTACTGGCATTTCTGGTAGACGTCTTAATGTTAACATGTCTGAGAGTGGAGTCTTAATTTTGTGCTGTAATCTTGCTCTTTCTGGAGCATTCCCCATCTCAGCATCATCCTTGCCTTGTCTCTCTTTCACCCCCAATATCCAATCCCTCCCAAACCCCGTTGATTCTACCTTCAACAGGCATCCGGAATCCCATTGCTTCTTAAACCCTACACTCGCCTACGAATCAGCCTCACCTCTCTCGCCCGCACGGTCGCAGCTGCCTCCGCGCTGATCTCCCTACTTCCAAGTGTGTCCCCGAAAGTCTATTCTCAACATGGTGGCCAACAAGTCGGCCTTTAAAAGTATAAGTTCGGTCACGGCACAACCAAAATCCTTTCAATGGCTACAACGTCCTACATGATCCGGCTTCCGGAACCTCTTCTGATCTCATTGGACACCCTCCCCTCCTCTCTTACTCCTCTCTTCACCCACACTGACCCCTTGCTATTCCTCAAACGTGACAAACACACTATTGCCTCAGGGCCTTTGCACTTGCTGTTTTCGCTGCCTGAACAGTCTCCCTCCAGCTTAGTGATTCTCCAAGTGTGGTTCCTGAGCCAGCAATAGCAGCATCGCCTCGGAATTTTTTAAAAATGCAAACATTTCTAAAAGCCCAGACCTGCTGAATCAAAAACCCTGGGGGGAATAGGGGCATCAGTCTGTATTTTAACAATACACTGTAATGTGGGTGCACAATAAAGTATTAAGCCACTGTTTCACATAGCTCCTTGGTTCCTTCAAATCTCCTCTTTTATTAAAAAAAAAAAAAAGGCCACCCTGACTCCTCTTTCTAGAATAGCACTCCCCCAATATAATGCCCAGTTCCCTTAGCTTCACAGCACTTGGACCACAGGGCTGATGCTATAGTGGCTTGTTTATTTCTTTCTTGTCTGTCTCCTTGCTGTATATGTATGTAGGTTTCCTAAGCATCCCCAACGCCTGGCACAGAGTAGGCACTCAGTAAATGTCTGTTGCGTGAACGAACCCCTTCGGTGCTTAGAAGAACACTTTGTGTCCAGAGAGAGGCAGGGACTTGCCCAAGGTCACGTAGGGAGCCAGGCCTCCTGACTGTCCCCGCAGGACCTGCTTCACCGCATTAGGCTCAGCCTGCCTGGCTGCCCCTCCTCAGAAGCGTGGCTCATCGGAAGCCCCCGGCACACTTCCCTTCCTTTTTAAGCTGTGAGCGGTTTAATTTGCGAGTGCCGCCGCCTTTCATGTCCCAAGCTGCGTCCCTGCTCCCTCTGATCTCCGAAGCTGCCCAGATCCTGGTGCCGCCTGTCGGGCCCGCCCTCCTCAGCCCAGATCAGGAGGCTCAGTAATTGTGACTGATTTTCAAAGCTGCCTGCAGTCTCCGCAAGCACCCCGGTGTCAGATTTGCTTCCCCTTCAAAAAGTTGCTCAAATGAAATAAACTAATTTAATTTCTGCTTCCTCCCTCCCCCTCCTGGGTTCCTTGGCTGTCCGAGTTGAGTCCCAATGCCTGACTCTTCCCTGAGCTGAATGTCAGAGTCAGTAGGCTGGGAGAGGGAGGTGAGGCAGCACAGGGGCGCCTGAGGCTGATACTCATGAACCCGGCGGTGGCGGGTGAGAGGGGGGTGCGGGGGGGTTCTGCCTCCAACAATCTGGGTGACCTTGAAGGTGCCCTCGCCCTTCTCTCGGCCTTGGTTCCCCCAAGTCTGACACAGAGACACTGCCACTCCAACAGTCTGGGACCCAAGCCCTGACTTCCTCAGTCACCGACTTGCTGTGTGACGGTGGGCACATTTTCTCCTCTCTGAGCCTCAGCGTTCCCATCTGTCCAATGGGGATGCTACCATCAGTCCTGCCATCTCTCAGAGTTGAAGTGGGAGTGAAGTGGTGGATGCCTGGTGGATGCCTCCCTCTGAGTCCCCTGTCCCCACCCGTTCTCCGAACTGTAGTAGAGGGAGCTTTCTAAATGCCCATCGCTCCCTTGCTTAAGTCTTTCCCAGGTTCGGTGCCTCCCTCAAGTCCTTCGGGTATGGTTCTTGCTTCCTTCTCCAGCCTCATCTCTTACCACCTTTCTGGTCTTTTCTGGTCTTTCTGGTCCGTTTGGGATGAAGCGAGACAGGGCCAGAGTCTGAGTCGGTGAGTAGGGGCTGCAGGACCAAGGAAGTCAGGGGCTTGAGCTGCCCCTGACTTGCCGTGTGACCACGGACACATCACTGCCCCTCTGAGCCTCAGTTTCCCCCATTTTCAAAATTGATTTCTAGGTAATCATTGGGCTCTGCAAGTCCACGGGTCTTTGCTACTGACAACTTCCGATTTATCTCTCCACCAAGCCTATATATTGAAGTGCCTTTCGCAAGGTCTCTCCTTGGCTGTCTCATCAGGACTTCCAACTCAGCACGATGGAAACCAACTCTTGATGTCCTTCCGTCCTCCAGACCTATTCCTCCAGCTGCTCCTCCCGTCTCAGTAAATGGAAATCCCATCAGTTTAATCGCCCAGGTCAGAATCTCGGGAATCATCCCCGAATTGTCTCTCTCTCGCACCCCGCATCCCATCCATTAGCAATACACCTCACAGTCGACCTCTTCTCTATACCCTTACTGGTCCCACCTCGTTCCAAGCCACCATCATTTCCTGCCCAGGTAACTGCAATATCCTTCTCAACGGGCAATCTGCTTCTGTCCCTGCCCCACTGCCAGCCCCACCACCATCTATTTTTCACAGAACAGCACGGGATCCTGTTAAAACTAAGTCAGATTGTATCCGTCCTCTGAACAAGCCTCTCCCCTGACTTCCCGGCTCGCTCAGCATAAAAGGCAAAGCCCTGACTATGGTCCACAGGGCTGCACGACCCGATCGCCTCTCCACTTCTCCTCCGGGCCTTTGCAGCTACGGTTCCCTCTGCCTGGAATGCTCTTCCCCCAGGGCCCATCCTTCACAACCTTCAGGCCTCCATTTAATGTCATCTCCTCAGATAAGCCTTCCCAGACCAATGACGTGCGTGTTCACTTGCTTCACCCCTGTCTTCCTCAGCCAGAAAGTATCCTCCATGATGGGGAGACTTGTCTGCCTTTTCAATGCCATGTTCTCAGTGCCTGGCACATAGTAGGTCCTTGTACATGCTTGTTAAGTGAATGAATGAATGAATGCACTCAAACAGACACATAGCACGTCCTGTGCACGCACAGGCCTTAAAGTGCCGTTTGACCAGCCACATCTGGTCACTGCACACTCACGTGTGAATGCACATGCACACCAGGCATACGTGCGGACCTGTGTGTGTGTGTGTGTGTGTGTGTGTGTGTATTTACAGCAGCCTGCACCCACATTCATGGCCTCCTGGAGCTACACTCTGGTGGAGCCTGGCCCGCGGAGGGTAACGTCTGTCTGTGGCTCTTGCCCGTGTCTCTGTAGGGGTGGCTGTGTCTGTGAGTCAGCTCCACGTGTGTGAGGGGCTGTTTCCTGAGTGGGGTCCTATGTGGCTGTGCTGGGGGTGAGGTCATGTCTGGTTGTGTGGCTGGGCCTCGTTTCAGCTGTGTTCGGCTCTGGCGGTTTCCAGGTACAGGTGTGCCTGCGGGCAGGTGCACCCGCGCCTGTGTAGGGGCTGTGGCCAAGGGCCGTTCGAGGTCTGCGTGGGGCTGAGCTCCGGGGAAGGGCCGTGTGCAGGTCAGCCGAACTTGTAAGTGGGGCTGGGCCCGTGTGCGTGACTGCACGTGGGGCGTGTCCATGTCCCAGGGTGTCGCTGCATCCATACGTAGGGCCGTGTCCGTGTGGGGTCTGTGTCCGTGAATGTGCCCGAGGTCATTGTGTGTGCCTTTGTCCAGGGGCGCAGCTGTGACCGGGTCATAACTATGCCTGAGCCCCTGCGGGCACCTGGGCTCATGCCGGTACCCCCTGCCTGCCTGGAGCAGCGGTTCCTGTCTCTCCTGCCCCTCTAGGGTGTCAGCCAGTCCCCACAGCAGGCTCCCACTCAGAGCCCCGTAGCTCCCCTTCCCCCACGCCCTGGCTCAGCCCCGCGCCTCTGGAGCCCGCCGCCCACCTGTGGGTGAGAGCTCAGCCACGCTGCCAATGTAGGGGCCGTGCAGGAAGCGGGGCTCGCTGTCGTTGATGTCCTGGACCTTGATGATGAACTCCGACTCGGGCTCCAGCAGGCGGTCAGTGGCGCGATCCCGGGCCTGAGCCCGCAGCGTGTAGAACGTTTTCTGCTCCCGGTCCAGGCGCTCCATGGCATGGATGTCTCCCGTCAGCTCATCAATCAGGAAGATGGTCCCAGCGCCCTCGCCTGAGATGGTATACTTGATGGCCCCGTCACCCTCGTCCGAGTCCGAGTGGATCTGGGGAGGCGGGGGGGGGGGGGGGGGGGGCAGGTCGGGGGGGGGGGGGGGGGGGGCCTCGGCGCTCGCGTTTCGAACAAGCTTCCAAATGGCTGTCTCTGACCTCATCCCGAGTTCTAGGTCCAACCCCCGCCAGACTCTGAGCCTGGCATGTGGTGGGGACAGGGAGCAGAGAAAGGGAGGGGGGAGGAAAGGGAATGCACACTGAAGGGGCACCTCCTCCGTGCCAGGAGCTGTGCTAAGCAATTCACGTACTTCTTTAAAAAAAAAAAAAAAACAAAAACGACCTGCTAGAGTAGGTTTTCTATCCTCATTTTACAGCTGGTTTTCTTTTTCCTTTTCCTCCTCAGGACTAGAGTAGTGGGATGGTCTGCTCAAGGTCAGACAGCTAGAGGAACTGGTCTGGCCTCCGGCTTGGGCTTTCTCACTCCGTCGTCAAGCCTTCTGGGAGCAGCCCTCGGGGAGGAGGAGGCAGTGCGACGTGGCCCTGGCTAGAGCATCATCCCCCTGGGTGTCCCCGCACAAGTCACTGCACCTCTCTGGGCCTCCCCAGTCACCTCCTCTGTAACACGTGGATCACACGGACACCTCCCTCCTCGAGGTGCTGGGGGACTTGCCTGGCACCACGGGGCACGTGATATTTACCAGCCAACATGGCGGGGGCACTGCCCTGGCATCGCAGCAGGGCCCTTGCTGGGCCAGGCAGGACCCTGTGGCTACGGGATCAGGGAGAGGTCCAAGATGCTGAGGCAACTGGGGCCAAGGGAGAGGAGAGAGATTATTTACCTTTCCACTATCTTAACGACCGGCTCAACTGTACTGGTGTGTACCAGCTGAAAATCAGCCCTGCCAGAGACATAATAAGTGTCCAATAAATGGTAGCTATCGTTATTATTATATTATTTACTAAATGTTAGCTATATATAACTGGGATTTAATCCAGGCACTGTGAGGCTCCAAAGCCCAGGCTGTTTTCACTGAACTCAGATTTCTTAGGCAAGGGACCAGGAGGAAGGCTATTCTCCGAAACGGAAACACCTAGGTCCTGATCCTCCAAAGCCCTAATTTCTGAGGCAGCTCTAAGCACAGGGAAAATCATCCAATGAAGCTGGTGACCTTGGGGGGGGGGGGCGGTCCCTGCCCCGCTCTAAGCTTCCACAGAGATTGAATGCGAATGACAGAATCCTTAAGGCCCCTTTCGGGCCAGGATGCCATGTACCCCAGCCCACTCAGCAGGATAACAGGTGCCAATGAAGTCGTCACGGAGAGGGACGAAAGCCCACCCCTTGCCACGCGGGAGGAACCCGGGTATAAATTCTGCTGGTGGAACTCTGTGTCTGAAAGGTGGATTATAGAAGTGCCATTTGGAAGATTGAATGGCCCATAAACATTTTCATATTTCATTAGCCGATTAATGGGCATCTCTCTCTTTTTGGCGAGTCTGCTGATTCTCAGCAGAAATTGCGGGGAGTAAATGGAGGCGTCTGGTGGAACCTTTCCGGGTCCCCGTCCTGTTATAGATTGCCCCAATTAATGCCCGTTCTGGGCTCCACTGAGAAGCCTTCTTCCTGTCCAGTTACTGTTAATAGATTTCTCATAAGTGGCTGGATTGTAAAAACCTCATAACTCAGTTTAATGCCCCCAATAAAATTATCTCAGGACGTCAGCCCTGAATCATCGGCAGTGCCGGGGATGAGGAGACCCGTCTCTCCTGTTTGCTGTTTATGTCTTCCCTCCACCTTTGCCCAGGGGAGATGGGGAGAGGAGAGGGTCAGCTCGTTCCGTCTGCGAGTGCCTCCACGCACTTTCCAATCAGACGTGTCGTCTGCTTGTTGTGTCAGTGAACGTTTCTGAGCCGTGTGGTGGAACAGACAGCCTGGGGGGTGATTCTTAACAGCTTATAATCTAAATAGTTTTCAGCTCTGCCCTAGGAAATATATTATTCTCCCCATTTCTCAGATGAGAACACTAAAGCGCAGAGAGGGGAAGTCATTCACTGTGTCACACAGCTAAGTTCGGGAAGCCGATCTCCTGATCCCATCACTCACCCACGCTGGGATCGTGGGCTTGTTCATTTTTCCTCTCTGAGTCCGTTCGCCCACCTGAAAAACTAGATCAAACCCTTCTGGCACAGGTGCAGTGAGGTTTAAAGGAGAGCACTTCATAATGACCCGAACCCTCTGTAGATCATCGCCGCCTTCCCTTTCTGTCCCCTGGCTCTCTATCCTGTCCCTGCAGACCTTACTTGCTTACATGTGAACTCAGACTCCGGGCAGGGATCACTCACGAGTGACGGGTGGGGAGGAGGGAGCGGAACCCAGTGGTGATGTCACCGATGTTCTTCTGTGAAGAACGACCTGGGGCTTACGCGGTGGCCCAGTGGCTACCCTCCGGGGACTGCAGAGTCAGACCGGGCTGAGCGACGTGGGCCAGAACCAAGAGCTCAGAGCTGCGGGTTTGGGCCTGGCTGGGGCTGCCTGCCCAGCCTGCCTGGGTCCCAGCTCCGGAGTCAGAAAGTGCACCTGGGTCTCTATCCCAGAAGGACACTTCTCAAGACTCTCGGTTGTGAGTGGAGGCTGGGAGACAGTGCTCTTATGTACAGAGCACCTACTATGTGCCAGATGTGCTGTGGGGCCTCTGTAGAAATCTAATTCCACGATGGAATTAGATGCACATCAATGTATCCCCTTTTCCCAGGTGAGGAGACTGAGCTGGGCCTACATCTGTTTGACTCCAAAGTGCAGTTTGTCCGTCTGTGGCCCCTGCGAATCTGTCAGTCTGGCTGGAGGAGGGGGCTTGGACACACACACCGTTTGCCTCGTCCCGGCCCCAGTCACAGGCGGCCTCTTCTACCTGAGCCTCTCTTCCATCATTTGGGAGAGGACTGCACGTCACAGATCAGGAGAGGTGACGGGCTTTGGCTTCAGGACCAGCCACCGGAGTAGCCTCTCCACTGCCCTGCTGCGTGGCCCTGAGCCAGAAGCTGCCCTTCTCCTAGCCTCAGTTTTCTCATCTGTAAAGGACACGCTGTTGCTCCCCTGTGCTCCAAAGATTCATGAGACAATGTGTGGAAGCTTCTGGCACATGGTAGGTGTTTGATGCAAATTAGTCTCCTTTTCCCACCCCGGTCTCAGGAGGGAGTAAGGGTCACCCTTCGTCCCCGTCTCCTGACACAAGACCACAGGCTGAAATCCTGACCTGACGGAGAGACAGGGGCATCATCTAGTACCTTTTAGTACCGTCGTCTGCTTTCAATGTTCGCTTTTGAGAGAGAGAGAGAGAGAGAGAGAGAGAGCATGAGTGGGGGAGGGGCAGAGAGAGAGGGGACAGAGGATCCGAAGCGGGCTCTGTGCTGACGGCAGCGAGCCCAACGCGGCGCTTGAACTCTCGAGCCGCGAGATCATGACCTGAGCCGAAGTCAGATGCTCAACCGACAGAGCCACCCAGGCGCCCCTACCTTCTTGTCTTTTAAACCTAGCTTGTTTTCTCCTTCAGGCAACCCTCTGAGGTGCCCCCCACCCCCACTTCGTCCTGCGCACGCTCCCCCCCCCACCCCGCTCCACACTCCCCCAAACACCTCAGTGTCGCACATCTGTCTCCCCAGCTGTCCTGAGCCTCAGGGGTGTGGACTAACTTTGATTCATGGCCGCTGAACTCCCCATGCCTGGGCCTGCAGAGAAAGTACGGGGGAAGTGAGATAACGAGTGTGTGCGTATGCATGTGTGTAAGAGTACATGCACGTGTGAGTGTGAGACGTGAGCGCCTTGAGGACCAAGCATGTGGCTGTTCGTTTCCATCTACCCAGGACCCAGCACACAGCCTGGCACCAAAACGTATTGAATAAATGAACACGAAACATACAGCTGCCAGTAAGACTCCCCAGCTGCCTTCTGGGATTTCTGGAGGATCCGATCACTGTTAAAGCCCAGGTGGAGAAGAGCCACCAGACACACGTCTAGACCCTTTACCGTATCCTCACTGATGTCTCATTATGATCTTGTGAATCAGAGGTTTTTCTCTCCCTACTGCACAGATTGGCAAGCCGAGGCTCAGAGAGGGCCTATATTCTACCTAAAGTCACACAGCTAACAAGAGGCAACCCTGAGGCCTCACTCTGCATCCTGGGTTCTTTCCTCCACGGCCTCCTCCTCGAGTGTGGACTGGCCCAGAGGAAATTCCCCCTCCTCAAGCCCCAGCCCTTGATCATAAACAATGTGGAAAACACAAGAGTGATGGCTTCTCATCCCGGGGGGAACTGAAAAATGGGATTTATGAGGCCATTAATTACTTCCTCCTAATTAAATCAAAATTAAATGCGAGCAGAGGTACGTTTTCCTTATTAAAGACAATTAAACGGACAGCGCAGCTACGCAAATAAAACGAGTCCAGGATTTAAACGGAAAGCAAATCAAATAAAAAGCCTCCCCCCCCCCCCAGAATGAGGGGGTCTGTTCACGCCTGTGCTTCTCGTAAACCAGGAGTTCATCAATTTTCTTTAAATATTAGCAACTTAATTAAATCTGCTCTCCTCCCCACTTTAATCCTGCTGTATATCTAAAATAGATCTCACCGCCCACAGGAGTTGGTCATAAGTGCTGACCCCATAATTCTATCTTTTTTTTTTAAAAAAAATTAAAAAATCCTACAAAATCCACATCCAGCTGACAGAAGCCCCGGGGGAAATTACAGTTCGGAAAAGGGATTAGTCAAAGTACCCAGATTGTATGGAAATCTGGGAGGTTGATTTGAGGGTGGGTACTGCGGGAAGGTTCCTGGAAGAGGTGGGCCGGACTGCTGAGGGGGCAGGACCACGGAGGGAGCCGCCGGTGCGGGGCCCGGGGCCTGGGTGGCGACCACTACCCGCTACGGGGGCCCCCGGCGGTTCCTGCGGGTGCCGGGTGCCGACAGGAGTCTGGCGGTGAGTGATGAAGAAGGCGCTTGTAAAATAGGTTACCGTTGGGCGCCCGGGGGTTACTCGGCGGATGGTGCTGTTGCTAAGCTACCTTTGGAATTCGACAAGGACGGATGCTCCCAGCGGCTCCCTGGGGCGGGGGACCGGGAAGCAGTGAATTCACGGAAACGAGCAGTCCTTGCTTCCCAAAGAGCCAGAGAGTGTGGTATGAGTGTGTGTGTGTGTGTGTGTGTGTGTGTATGCGTGTGTGCACATACGACCGCCCACACGAAGGTGGGGCTCGGCTGGAAAGGAGACAGGTGGTTTTTAAAAGTCCAAGCTCATGTTCTTCATATTCCTATTGAATACGGAATATTCAGAGACCATCTGCCCCCTGCTCACCCCCCTCACCCCTCCCGCACCGCTTCGTGGTGAGAAAGCAGGACATCGGGTTGCCAAGAAGGCTTTCGGGGTTTGGGGCAGAGGTTTGTAGCGTCTGTGTAGCTGGGAGGCTGGAGGTGGTGGGAATACCAGGCGAGACCTCTAATAATAAAAGCTAATACGGAGCACATGCCAGGTGCAGGTACGAGCTATACTAGGTCCTTGACATATGACTCGGGGAACCCTCACCGCAACCCTTTGAGGAGGGGATAGTAACAGCCTGTCTCAGCAGATAGGGAACCCAGGGTTCAGGGAGGTTAAATAACGTGCCCAAGATCAGAGAGACAGTAAGGGGCAGAGCTGAGATCCGAGCCCGGCTGCCTGGCTCCAGGCGGCCCCCTTGAGCCACACGCTGTATGCTGCTTTTCCGAAGAAAGCGTGCTCTGGGCAAATGTTTGCAAAGGGGTGGAAACTTCTCTCTCCTCCCCGCACAGAGGTGGGCTCTGGGAATAAGAGAGGGGGGCTCGGGGTGAACGTGCCAGAGGGGAGGATAACACCGTCGTCGTGACAGCAGTGGGGATGTTGGGAGAGGCTGCCTCAAGGAGAAGAAGGACACCGGGGCGGGGCACGGTGCTTGGCTCACAGCCAAGGGCAGTTACACTGCACTGGGCCCGCAGCTGGTGTCGGGATATCGGGTCCCTTGGGTTGGTTTGGTCACCACGTTGCTAGGTGACCTTGGTGTGATGTTCTCTGCCTCGGGCCTCAGTTTCCCAGCCTTATAATGAAGGGACTTAGTAAGGCGACAGACTGTGTTTCCTGGAGACAGAGGTAGGGTTCCACGCGTGCTAATGGCTCGCCTGGCTGGATGCAGTGAAAGTGCTGAACCAGGGGCGGGTTTCCTTCATCCTTGCAGGACCTGGGTGGCTGGGGAGGCCTCAGAGCCCCAGTGGCCGGGCAGACAACAGAGCCCAGGTACCCGAGATCATCAAGCTGACGTTTAGGCGGATGTGTCCGAGCCCTTCTCCGTCTCTCTGGGGTTTTCCTGGACCCAAGTCCGTCTCCCAGGCCTGGATGTCTGGGAGAGGTTTGGAGAATGTCTGGGAGAGTGTTTCAGAGGAGAATGAGGAGGAGACAACAACGAACATGTGGCAGGTTGAACACCGCATAGGCTGTTTTCTTCCTTAATCCTTTCAACAACGCTAGGACGCGGGCTCTTGCAGCCGCCCTCTTACAGATGAAGACACAGGTTCAGAGGGGTGAGGCAACTCGGTCAAAGTAATATGGTTCACGGGTTGGCAAAACCAGGCCCGAAACTCAGGTGCGTCTGGCCCCCGAGCCTGCCTTCTTAGCTTTCCTCACCATCAGCTACGGCCCAGACGGTACTGGTTCCTTCTTCCCCACCCCCCTGACTCCATTCTGCCAGCCCCGCCACCTCACTGCCCTGGCTGGGAGTCAGGAGTCCTCGGCTCTGCCACTCGTTGGCTGGGTGACCTTGAGGCCACGTCTGGAGGGAAAGTAGCCAAGGACCAGGGATTACTGTGTCTAGACCCAAAGAAAATCTAGGTTTCTTGCAAGACAAACCTAGAGATTTACATCAAGGCTTTCCTCCGCTCCCTGATCCCTGAGCCTCCAAAATGAGCACGTTGGTCAGTCTCCCAATTCTCAGACTCGTTAAGCACACAGGCAACTCCAGAGTTGGTCTCTTCCCCGTGTCTGCTGACCAAAACTTCCTGGAAGGCTGACCGGCCGCAGCAGAAACCAGAGAACTGTACCCTAGAAGCAGCTTCTGCCTCCATATCTCAACTGCTGACAAGCCTCTGAATAAGCCAGCCTCCTTCAGGCCTCCAAGTCTTTGCAGAGGCTATGCCCTCTTCTTCATCAGCCTGATGAACTCCTACTCATACACCAAAACCCAGCTCAGGTGTTTTTCTCCTCCATGAAGCCAGCCAACAGATACCGTTTGTTGACCGTCTGCTCAGTGCAAGGTGCTACCCTGTAACCAGAGCATTTCTGCTACTCTGGGGAGCCTCCAAATGGCAGAGGCTGGATCTTACTAGCCTCTGCCTCTCCAGCATCACACCCATGAGGGGCTAGGGATTGGAAGGGCTGAACAAAAGTCCTTCCCAGCTTCATACACTCTGAAGGCACAGATCTTTAGCCACATTCATGAGCATTTAGGCAGGGAGTTTGAGAAAGTCACTTTCATTCATTCTTCATTCATTCACTCATTCATTCAATGAACAGTTTGAGAGCAATGTCTGTGCTGGATTTAACAGTAAGCAAAACAAACAGGGTCTAATTGGAAAAATAAACATGAACTGCACAATCAAACAAACACATGCCTAATTAAGTGCTATGAAGGAAAGCTATGGAGACCTTGGAGGGCACATGACAGGGAGGGATGGCCACACACAGGGGATCTGTCCACGCCTGGTGTGGTCAGGATGGCTTCTTTGGGGACGTGGCATTTGAGTGGAGACCTGAGTGTCAATATAGTGTAATCAGCAGAAACAGCAGGACCCGACCTGTTACGGGGGAGGAAATAACCCAGGCAAAGAGGCGGGGGCAGGACTGGGCGGGGCACTGTAAGGACCAGCGGGAGAGAGCCCTGGGACTGAAACTCAGAGGAGTGTGGCAGATGGGGCTGCAGGGGGAGCCAGATCTCTGTGGGCAACGGGACGAAATTTGGACTTGACCCCAAGCGCGTGGGAAGCTATTGAATTTTAAGCAGAGTGGAGAGAATATGTGTGTGACACGAGCAGATCTGCAAACTTGCTCCTACATTCTAGATGCACGGGGCTACAAGACGGGGGGCCTGGGTTTACCTACTAGCACTCTTCCGAGACGCACCGGGGAGAGGGACCGGAGGAGGGCGTGGGGCAGGGGAGGGAAGCGGCGGGCAGGACCCCGTCGTCTGCCCCAGGCGGGGCGCGGCTGGGCGGAGGCACCAGGGACTGGGACGGGGGTTAGGGGAGCTGGGGTCCCTCGCGCCTCCCAGTGGGTGTCTCCGGGGTCCAGGCGCGGGGCAGCGGGTGCGGGGGCCCACTTTACCTTGCCCACGTACAGGGGCTCGGTGCCCGTGTACTCCTCCACCACGAAGAACTGGTTCCACACCCAGCCGCGCTTGACGCGGCCCGCGCCGGGCGCGCCGTCTTGCCGAGCCCCGGGCGTCGCCGGCGCGGGTGTGCCCGCCGCCCACAGGCGTCCCGGCAGCGGCGGCGGCGGCGGCAGCAGCAGCAGCAGCAGCAGCGCGGGCGACAGCGCGGCTCCCGCCCGGAGCCCCCGACCGTCGGGCCGCGGCCTCATGCTTGGCGTGCGCCGGGCCGGGGCCCAGGAGCATGGACGGGAGGCACCGGGGCGTCGCCGCTCGGTGGCAGCACGGAGCGGCGCCGCGTCACATGGTGGCTTCAGCGCGGCCGCCGGGGCGCCGCCCCCGACGGGGCACCCGGACAGGCCCGCGGCCCTGCGCGCCGCCCAGCGGCGGGGGCGCCCGGCTGCAGGGGGAGGGGGCGCGGCCGCTCCCGGGGCATGGACTGGCCCCCGGGGTCCCCGCCCGCGCCCCCCTCGCGCCGCCGCGGCCGGATCACCAGGCGGCGCCCCCGCGGCTCCCGAGACAGCCGTGCGCCATGGTCCCCGCGCGGAGGGGTGCTGGTTGCGGCCGGGCGGGTCCCTGGAGGACTAGGGGCCGTCCCGACCGGACCGAGCCTGCGAGAGAAACAAAAGAAACGTCAGAGGGGGCGCCTTGTGGTGGCAGGGCCGGTTGAGTCGACGGCTCTTCTTTTAGGTACTAATTAGACACCTGCTGTGACCCATCGTGATCCCGGCCTTGTTGGGCCAGGGTCTGGTCTGCCCCTTTTCCCCACCCCCCCCCCCCGTCCCCCGCCCCGGATCCTTCCTTTCAACTCGCATCACACACCTGTCCTCTCTCAGCCTCCGCCCACTTTCTCACGGCCCAGGTCCGGCTCCTTCCCCGTGGTCCTCCCTCCAGGAGCCCCCATGCCCACCGGAGCAGGGCCCTTACCAGCTGTGCCCCCTGACGCTGGCTCACAATCTATCTAGCCCAGCCCAGCCCCTGGAAATCCCCCGCCCCAGAGAGGGAGCAGGTCCTCCTAGAAGGGGTCTTCAAGGGCTGCCAGGACCCAGGCCTCCTGGGTGCACAGAATCCAGCACCCAGCCTGCTACCCACACTCCTGCCTTCTCACAGCAGGTGAGAGGTCACTTCATCCAAACCAGGAGCCCAAGGAAGACCCTCGGATCTCCTGCTCGTCCCTGCACAGCCCCTTTCAGAGATGGGGCACATGAGTCCCCAACGGCCTTGCTTGGAGGTGTCGAGTGACTTTGGGCAGGGCCACAAGCCCTCTGAGCTTACCATGGTGTCTCCACATTTCCCCAGAAAACATTCCTTTTGCAGGGTCTGAGACACACTTCTCCCCCCCACCCCCACCCTGGACCAGCACCGCGGTCCCCAGATCAATCCATCTCTCCCTCCCTCACCCCTCCATCAGATCCTGCTTTCAGCAAAAAAGGATCTGAGGGACTAACTCCTACTCAAGCCATAATGATGAATAATGGCTTAATGTGGGTGTTTACAGGGGACAGCAATGCCGCTTTAATGGAGGTATTTTAGGCACCGACAAGAGTGAGTGGAGGTGAGGGGCTCAATCTCCACCCCTCTCCCCAAGCCCAGTTCAGCTCAGTTCAACAACTCAATTCCACGGGGCATCGGCTTGGCCAGGTTTGGGCTGGACAAAAATAAGTTCACAGTTTAGAGGCGTGGGGACGAGACCTCCCAATAACAACCTAAATGCCAGGTGGAGTGTGAGCAGGGCTGTAAGAGGGGCTCCGGGAAGGGAGTGGGCACCTGTGTCTGCAAGGGGAAGGTGGGTGGGAGGGAATTAGGGCTGTTTCTTGGAAAAGGGGGCATCTGAGCCGGTAGGAAGAAAGGGCAGAGGAGCAGAGGCAGGCAGTCTAGGAGGCGTCCTGCTGGTGGGGGGAGTTAGGTTGGAAGCATGAGGGGTGTGGCTGGGCAGAGGTCCACCTGCGGGTGACCCAGGTGGCTGGAATCTCGGGGGGCAGAAGAAATGTAGACCACCCCCTATGAGCCGGCACCAAAGAGGCCAGTTCTCATCCCTTTAACTGACTTGTGTGAGTCACGGTAGCTGTGAAGGTTGGTGTCTTATACCCGTTTTGCAGATGCTTGATTCCCCAGTGCTCTTGCCGGGCACGGGCACCAGAATTTCCTTACGAAAGGGGTTCCGGGTAGGGAGTCTGTTGGAAGGGGGGACGCAGGAGGTTGACGCTGCATTTGAGAGCCTCACGGCCCCTGGGGAGGAGAGGAGGGAGGAGTCCCGGACATGCTGGTCCCTCTTTCCCTGCAGGCCCCACCCTGAACTAACAGAGGTCAGGAGGGCCCGTGACCCTGCTGCGAGCACCCCCAGCACCCCGTCCCACCCCCTCCTCACCGGCTCTGTAGGGCCTGGGCGTGAAGGCAGAGCTGAGGCCTGAAGACACCCCCCTCCCCTTGGGGCCCTGCTCTGTGATCCCAGAGATGTGCTCCGGCCTCTGGGGAGCCGGCTCTGATTCCCCACGTTACAGCCTGGGCCGGTCGTAATGAGGTTGGAGTTATGGGTGAGGAGAGGAGGCATCGCTCCGCAGCCTTCATTTCCTGGAGCTTATGACTTCCCTGCGGGCTCGGCAGGAACTGTTCCCCTGACTCCATCAGGCAGTTCCAGGACCCATCAGGGCCCTGCAGGGACGCAGAGGGGAGGGGCCGGCTGGAGGGCGGGTTGGGGGGGGCGCTGGGGCCACCCCTGGGGACAGCTGCGGAGGCGCAGGAGGTGGGAACAATGGGAGATCCCCCCCCCACCGCCGTGTTTGCAGGCACCCCATCGCCGCTCTCCCTCCTTCCTTTCCTTTCTTTACACCACCTTTTCAAAGATTCGATCATTCATTCGTTCATCAAACACTAGCATCTACTACAAGTGGGGAGACAGAAATGCAAGCATTCATTCATTCATTCATTCGACATACTTTCAAAATCGTTTCTCTGTGAAGACCGCAAGATACAATCAGTTGCTCAGCTGTATATCAGGAGAGAGATGCATTTCTTCTGGTTATTCATTTACTCTTTCAACAACTATTTACCACACCTCCCTGATGCCGGCCCCTGTGCTGGGCCCTGGAGACAAAGCAATAAACGAAATAGTCCTGGCCCTCCTGGAGCTGACCTTCTAGTAATAAAGGAAAGAAATCTACCATATAATTTCTGGGGGTGAGAAGTGTTACGAAGGAATACAAAACAGGAAAAGGGGAGGAAGAGAATGATGGAAGGGCTGGAGTGGGTGTCTTACCCTAGATGTGATATCAGGGAGGGCCTCTCAGAGGAGGTGATAATTTGGCTGATCTGGAAGGATGAGAAGAAGCCTGGCACAAAATGGTTCCACGCAGAGGGAACAGCACGTGCAAAGGTCCAGAGGCTGGAATAAGCTGAGGAACAGGAAGGAGGCCACTGTGGCTGGTGCAGAGCAAGAGGGTGGCTGCAGATGAGTTAGCCGTTTTATTCTGTGTGTGCAGAGAAGGGCTTGGGGGAGTTTTATACAATAAAAACCACAGGAGACCGAAACGGTCTATGGCCATAAGGGGGTTTCGTGATGGAAGGCCCTCAGCACAGAAGGGCCAAGCACAACACAGTGGGCTGTGGGGTAGAGGAGGTGTCACCTGAAGTTCAAGTGCAAGAAGGATTTGGACCCATGGAATTCGGGCTCTTGGGGAAGAAGGAGCGCTCTGTGGAAGGTCTATGGTGGGGGCAAAGGCCAGAGGTCAAATTTCACTTTAGAGAAAGCAGAATTCAAGAGTGGAGGAGTGCGGTCTCGAACCCAGGCTTGGATTCCCCTTGGCGTGGGGCACCTTTGAAGGACTAGGAAAAGTCACCCCTCTCAGTGATAACAGCCCTGTGCCGGGCGGTGGGGGGACATGCTGGGCAGGACAAGGGTGGCCGCATCTCGGCCCCAACCTGCCGTCCTGGCTGGGCCCCCTTGGGCAGGGCACACCCAGCACTATGGTTGGAGGGGGGCCCTCCGAGCCCCCCACCTGTGTCTCCTCCCCGGGCCTTCATCCCGCCTACTTGGGCCTCTCTCAGGCGCTGGCCTGGCCAGGGTCCCCAGCCACCTGCCAGGACTCCTGCAGCCACTTTGGCCTCTTCTCTCCCTCCCTTCCTCCCTTTCCTGCTCCAGCTGCGTTTCCTGAGTGGGTGTGACCACAGGACCCTGTCCTGGCATTCGGTCCTTCACTGGGGGCCACTGTGGAGCCTCGGGCCTGCATTCCCATCTGCCAGCGTTTCCCAGGAGATCTTAGGCATGCTGGTGGCTTTCTCTAGGCTGCAGGTCTCAACCTGCCGCACAGTTGTTTAATCCCAAGTGGGATTAAAAGCCAAGCCCCAGGCTGGCTCAGTAAACGTCGGCTGTGCTCTCTCCACTCTTCAGCCTCTGCTCCTATAACCCATGTGCTCTGGGGTCCGTGTGCGCGTGTGTGGTTCCTGTGTGTGTGGGCCTGTGCCTGCAATCATGGACGTCAGCGTGTGTGCGTGTATGTGGTGCACATTCACTCATTCCAGAAATATTCGTGAATTTCCACTCTGTGCTGCTCTAGGCACAACAAGAAACGGGTAGAGTCCTCACCCTTGCAAGTCTCATGGGGGACAGACGGTAAACAAATAAATAAAGAAACCAATAAATAACATGATAGATCATGGTAAATGCTATCGAGGGAAACAAAGCAGGGTAGGTGCCAGAGTGGGGGGATTTGCTCTTTCTGTCTCTCAAGCGTCTGTATAAATGAGAATTCATACAAGGTGGCCATGGAAGGCCTCACTGCTAAGGTGACATTTGAACAGACCTCCAAAGGGAGGGAGGGAGGGAGGGAGCTGGGCACATAGCTGGGAGAAAAGCATTGCAGGTGGCAGGAACGGCAAGTGCAAAGGCCCTGAGGTCAGTGTGTGTTTGGTGTGCGGGAGGAACAGCAAGGAACCCCTCGTTGCTGAAGTGGAGTGATGGGGTGTGAGCAGCAGATGAGCTCAGAGAAAATACGCAGGTGGGCATCAGAGCCTGCTGCGTCTTCTTTGGGTTTTTACTGTCCGATGGGACCCCTACCCTGGGAGGGCTTGAACAGAATGATGTGATCTAATTTCTGTTTTAAAAGATCATACTGGCGGGGGGCCTGGGTGGCTCTGTCGGTCGAGCGTCCGACTCCCGCTCGGATCTCGCGGTTCCTGGGTTCAGGCCCCACATCGGGCTCCCTGCCGTCAGCACGGAGCCTGCTTTGGATCCTCTGTCCCCCTCTCTCTCTGCCCCTCCCCCGCTTGCACGTGCACGCATGCTGTCTCTCTCTCTCTCAAAAATAAATACATTAAAACAAATGTAAAAGATCATGCTGGCTAGCTATCGCGTGCAAAACAGAGGGAAGCCGGGGCTGGAAGGGGCTGGGGGTGCCGTTTCAATGATGCAGAGGGGAAGTGAGGGTGGCTGGGACCAAGGCGGGGACAGCGGGGGGCTGCCGAGAAGGGAAGCTGTGTGGCAGGCTATGCTGTGGGTCGGAAATGGGGCGCCAGGGGAAGAGGAACCAAGCACGACCACCCTGCAGCCTCAGTGGCGAGAGTGGGGGGTTCCGGCTCCCTGAGCTGAGGACAGCTGCGGGCAGAGCAGAGGTGGGGGGATCAGGAACTCCGTCTTGACGTGTTACATTCAAATGCCTCTTAGGCGTCAATAGTGACACCAAACAGCCCAGGGCACCTTCTGCCAGGAGCTCAGGAGCGGGGTCCTGGCTGCAGGCGTGCATTTGGGAACTTGGACGGTATTTAGAGCCGAGACTGGGTGAGGCCACGAAGGACTGAGCACAGGTGGAGAAGAGGTCCAGCACCTCAACCACGGAGATCTGGGAGACGGAGAGGGCGGAACGAAGGAGACTGAACAGGAGGAGAGAGGAGGGCGGGGGAGGGGAGCCCAGGGGAGGGGAGGGTCCTGGAAGCCCACTGGGGACAGTGCTGTATGGAGGAAGGGGTCATCAACCGTGCGGACTGCTCTCTCAGGCGAGCGACCGTCTGTCCAGCTTTGCCCGTGACAGTCCTGCTTTACATCCGGTGTCCCGGCAAACCTGTTATAGTGTCCCGCCCCCTTTTACTCCCAGTTTAGATGATGAACTATATGGTCATCCTACCGCCAGGCCAAGTCCGCTGTGGACTTCATTGAGTTGACCGTCGGTCTTGGCCACACGGAGGTCAGCGGTGGCCTCGATGAAAGCGAGTTTGGCGGTGCGGTGGGTGTGCAGGCTTGAATGGAGTGGGTTCAAGAGAGACTGGGAGGCGGGGAGGCAGAGACATAGGTGGGGGTGGGTGACAGCCCCTCTAGGGATTTTTTAAGGTCACTTTCGCCTGCTCCCCCAGCTCCCACCCCTACCTCAGCAGTCTGCTGGGTTTTATGGTATGTAAAAGAGACAGATGGTGGGGACGTCTGGGTGGCTCAGTCGGTTGAGCCTCCGACTTCAGCTCAGGTCATGATCTCACGGTCTGTGAGTTCGAGCCCCACGTCGGGCTCTGGGCTGACAGCTCGGAGCCTGGAACCTGCTTCAGATTCTGTGTCTCCCTCTCTCTCTGACCTTCCCCGCTCACGTTCTCTGTCTGTCTCAAAAATAAACATTAAAACAAAATGTTTTAAAGAGACAGATGGGAAATACAGCCTTGGCCAGCTGCTAATAGCCAGTCCCTTTCCCAGTCCTGTCTTGCTGCGATTCTGTCTCAATATTCACAGAATATTGAGCTTGGCCATATGCTCACCCCCTCCCCTATGAATAGTGGTTCATCTAAAAGGGTGAGAACCTTTCTCCTCTCCCCACCAGTGATTGGTTTAGAAAGTATCACGTGACACAATTCTGGCCAATGAGATCTGAAGGGATAACTGCTAGAGAGCTTCTGGGAATTGTTTGCTGCTCTTTAAAAAGAGATGCCTTGGGGCGCCTGGGTGGCGCAGTCGGTTAAGCGTCCGACTTCAGCCAGGTCACGATCTCGCGGTCCGTGAGTTCGAGCCCCGCGTCAGGCTCTGGGCTGATGGCTCGGAGCCTGGAGCCTGTTTCCGATTCTGTGTCTCCCTCTCTCTCTGCCCCTCCCCCGTTCATGCTCTGTCTCTCTCTGTCCCAAAAATAAAAAACGTTGAAAAAAAAAAAATTTAAAAAAAAAAAATAAATAAAAATAAAAAGAGATGCCTTGAGGAGAAACTTTTCATTTTCTGTGTGCGTGAAGAGGTGATGGCTGGAGCTACAGCAGCCATTTTGGGACAATGAGGGAAGACCCCCCCCCCCCACCCTGCACCCCCCTCCGCAAGAGGCTAAAGGGGCTAAGTAAGAAAGAGGGTACAGTCCGTGGCTTTGATAATGTTGTTGAGCCACTGACCTTTCCCACTGTGGGCCTTGAGGATCCAGTGCCCTACTTCCAGCCCCTACTTCCTCCAGACTCTCATTCCCTCTCCTCCGAACTCCCTCAGACCTGTCTGCCCGAATCTTCTCTGGGGTTCGGTGTCAGCTGTGATGGCAAGCTTCTGGAGGACAGAAGGCACGGCCATTCCTTCTTCTGTCCCTCCCTGCCCCTTCCCGCACACGCCTGCCGGAGCCAAGCACAGAGCTGGGTGCTGGGAAGGACTCCCGAGAATGTCGCCTCGGACAGATTGTGGGAGCTGCTTGGGCAACATTCTTTCCCTCTCACTGAGGGGCTGGCAGGCTTGCTGATTTGCTGTGGCCTTGTCTATGCTCCAGGCATCACTGCCACTGCCCACACTGTGTCCTTCCAGAGTCTAGGCTGGGTGGCCAGCGTGTCCTCTCTTGATTTCTCCGTGCCTTGGTGTCATTGTTGCCAAGGCTGTCCGACTGCCAGCTCCGTGGCTCCAGGCCCTCCTTTGTCATCTGGCTGTCTCCCTGGGGACAGAGGAAGGGCTTCTCATCCTACCCATCCCGCGTTTGTTTCCCAGCCTGTCTCTGTGCCAAGACCAGGAAGAGGGGCTGGGCACCGTGACCCCCCCAGGCGGGACAAAGCAGGGGAGACGTCACGGTGCAGCCGGGACCTCCTGACCTCTGCCTCCTCCCCACGGTTCCTGATCATCTTCTTAGCCCCTCTCTCTGGGGCAGAATTTAGCGCTCAGGGGGCCTAAGAGAATGGGGTCCAAAGTCAGACCAGGGTTTGAGTCCTAGCTCCATTACCGTATGCTCACCTTGGCAGTTTGCCCCGTTTCTCTGAGCCTCGGTTTTCTCATCTGAGAAAAGGGGCTAATAGTGCTCATCTCCTCGGGCCGGTGGGATGACCCCATGAGGGCGTCTACGGCCTTTGGCAGTCAATGTTAGCTGATGAGATAATAGGGACTATGGTCACCATTCCTGCTAACTTGACTACTCCTGGACCCCTAATTTGTACATAGTATCCTGACCAGGTGAAAGGGGCTCAGAGGTATTTTTCTGCTCATTCGTTTAGTCACTCATGCGTTTATTTAACAACTGCTCTGGGGCCCACGGGCACACCTCGCTGCAGGAAGAGGGAAGGCGTGTGCAGGGTAAGGGGGTTCCTCCTGCACGGGCGCAAGGCTGGTGCCCGAGACGAGGGCCACGCAGGGAGAGGCAGCTCATTCATTTGTTCGCGCATTTGTTTACTCCCCTTGCCCCGCCCCCTGGCTTGGCATGGATGCGTCCTCTCTCCCTGCCCACCTGGCTCCCAGGTTTGCCAGCGGGAGATGTGCCTGGCAGCCTGGCTCCTGTCTGCACTCTCTGTGCTTGGCTGCTGTCTTCTCCCTGGGGAGAAGGAAAATTATTTCTACCAGCTCAGTGCTCTCCCTTCCGGCCAGAAGGGATCCTAGCGTAAGGCAAGAGCTGTTGGAAGGGCCACCCCGTCTCTGCTCGCCGCTCTTGCTTCCCGCGGCTCCCGGGTGGAGGGCCCCGCGAAGTCGCCAACAGAACAGACTAGTTATTGCCTTGCGTGCCTCGGGGCACCTGTGTGCTGGGGGCCCATGTGTGCTCAGCACCCGGCCCCAGGGGCGACTCCCGGCACGTGTGGGCGCTCAGCAAGTGTGGCGCGAGGGGCCGCATGGGTGTCTGCTCCTGTGGGCTGAGCCCACGGGCTATTTCTGGGGCCGTGGGTGTGATGCCAAGCTCAGCAGTGTCCTGCTGGGGTGGGGTGGGGGTTCACATCTTTGAGTGTGTTTGGGGGTTGAGTCAGGGTGTGCCAGAGCTTCTGGGCTTGGTAGCCGGACCATTAGCTAGGGAGGCAAAGGTAGGGGGCCAGGGGAGAGGGGACGAGTGGAGCGGGGGCCATACGCACCCCATTCACGCGGTCACCCCATCTGCAAAGGCTGCTCCAGGGGCCCCCAGTCTTGTCCCCCCGGCCACGCTGAACGTAGATTTGCCCTCACGAAGCCCAGCTCCGTCTGAAAGTTTCTCCCGGGCCAAACCTTCCCTGGCTCTCTTTCACCTTCAAGGTAAAGCTAGTTAGTTACCATTCAGAGTAACAAAGGGACTTTCACGCTCAGGGGCTTTGCACACGATCCTTGGAGGTGAGCACTCCTATTTGCGCTCATTTTCCAGATGAGGAAACCGAGGCGTGATGAGGTCGTGTGGCACGATGTGGGGCTGGGGTTTGGACCCTAGGCTGTTAGGTTCAGGGCCTGTCTGTTAGCTACCACACACGCGGCGGCTCAAGGCCCCGTGAGATCTGGACCTGCCCCCTCTGCATTGTCGTCGCCGTATCTGACACGTGCAGGTGCGGAGGGCACTGCCCGCCCTTTCCTACTGTCGTGCCTCAGGGCCTTTGCTTCTGCTGTTCCCTCTGCCAGGATGCTCTCTCTCCCTTGTTGCCCCACGTCCAACCCTGACCCGGTTCCTCCCCTCCGCACAGTCTCTCTGTCTCCTCCCCCCCCCCCCCCCCCCCCCCCCCCCCCCCGTGAGCTCACTTATCTGAGCCATGGCTCAGAGCCAAATTCGCCCTTGACTGGCCTCAGCACCTGGCCTGCTGGCTGCAGGCGCCCCCGTTGCCGCTCTGCGCCCTCCGATTCATACCTCTGTGCCCCGCTCAGAGTGGCCACTACTTAATGTGTGAGGGAGTGGGCACAAGAGCGTGTGGATGGCTGGCTGGACAGAAGGGCAGGTGACGGGGGTGCCTGTTTACTGCCACGCCACCAGACTGCCCTTCTGTGGCACACCTCCCTCTGCTTATTCCGTTTTCTGAGTCATCAGATATTTGTTGAGCACCTACTACATACCGGGCATGGTGTTGGAGGCTAAGGATGTAGCATTGGGTGAATCAGGGTCTCATGGCCATGCCCTTCCGGGGAGTGTGTGTGTGTGTGCACATGTGTGTGTGTGTGTGTGTAAGGGGACATATTTATTAAGCCAATATTCTCAGGTAAGCGCACAATTCTCCACAACCAGAAAGTACAGCCCTCCCTCCCCCCACCGTATTTCACAGGGTATACGATCTCATTAGGACCGGGTGGGGCCGGGGAGGGGCAGTCCCGCTGAGACAGGGGTTTTGACCTGATGCGTAAAGAAAGCACAGATGACCTCACTGCAGGTAACAGAACGAGCAAAGCCACATTTGAGGGCCTGGGAGCTCAGGGGCCAGAGTGCAGTGTGGACGGCGAGGCAGCTGCCCATGGAATTTAAGGAGTTCAGTTTCTGGCTCCAGAGCAACGAGAAGGCATTGAGCACAGGACAGGAAGCAGGGGACCAGTGAGACGGGGGTGGCAGTGTGGCCGGAGACCTCCCTCAGACCAGGGAGGCCATCCTGGGGTGGAGATAAGGTGACAGATATGAAATATTTAGGAAGCAAATGGGCCAGACTTGGTGACGGATCAGACGAGGCCAACGGGGTGGGGCAGGGGAGGGGGGCTAGATCAAGAGCGACCCATGATTTGGTTGTGTTTCAGCGGATGGCTGTTGATCACCTCCTAAGAGCCAGGCACTGTTCTAGCACTTTCTGCCTCACCTTACTTACGGTTCCCAAGAAACCCAGGTGAGTTATCATCACCCCTTCGCAATCTCACTTCTCTCTGGAAAGAATGCCGGGGCAGTGGGACCCCCTGGGCTTTGTCCCAAACCCGGCTCCTTTGGGGGACAGCCTTGGTGGATCTAAGGGATGGAGAAGGGAGACGGGCAGGTGGGTTGCACATACTGAGCTGATTCTGAGTCAGTGAGGATAATGACAGACAACATTCATAGAGCTTTTGCTGTGTGCCAGGCACGGGGCCATCCAATTAGCTAATAATGAGGGGTAACGCTTAGTTCTCTGCAGAGCACTTTATGTCAGTGGTCTGATTGCATTGTCGCAGCAGCTGCCTTTAAAATTTCCATTACAGAGGAAGGGACAGCGGCTCAGAGAGGTTGAGGGACTTGTCCGAGGTCACACAGCTCGTGGAAGGTGGATCTGGAATTCAAACGGGCTGTGGTAGGGGAGGGAGAGGAGGATGGGCACAGGGGGCATTCGGCGACTGCAGGGAAGGACAGGCCTGCGATTGGCTCTGAGCATGAACCATGTCCCTTCCCCCCAGTGCCTCCTGACCCTGCTCACCCCACGCCTGGGCCTCTTCTCAAGGCCTGGCCTCCCATGCAACTTGTGAACACGCACGTGTACGCATGCACCCGCACACGCATAGCCCTTGGCTGCCCCTGCTCGCCTGCCCGGGGCGGGGGTGGCTGCTCAGAACCTTCCGCCCCAGATGCCCCCGGCCTGCACCTGCCTGTCTGCCCCGCCCCCACCCTGCCCGCCTGCTGGTGCCGCAGGCAAAGTCCGCTGTACATCATGTTGACAGTAGAAATTACATCCCGAGCTGCTGGTTTACACCGCGCCCTGTCAGAACTCACCGCAGCCCAGTGATCAGGACAAATTGAATAGCATCCTGGCCGTGTCAATATTTATTCCATTTTACAAACGCGGCCGGATGGGGGACAGGGCACGCTGTGGTACCAGCCAAGCATGGCCCCAGGAACCCCTTCTCCCTCTCACGCTGGAGCCGCCTCGTCCATCCTCTCCTCCCCTCTCCCTCCTCCTCTTTCTCAGCTTTTCGTGCGCCGTCAGAATCGTGAAACTCAACATTGCTACCCAAAAAGTGCGCAGGCCGTAGATGCCCGTAGATGCGGAGTTGAACGAGTAATTACGCAAAGTGACGCATGTTGAAGTGCTCAGCACGGTGGTCAGTCGTGGAAAATGAACCGCCCGTCGTGGATCCACCCGTCGATCCAAACACTGAAAGTGGCCCCCTCTTTAGAAGCCCCCTGCTGTGACAGGAGCCCACGGCTTCCCTCCATCCTGGCTTTTACGACAACCAGCTCCTTGCCTCTCTTTATAGCCCATCACCCGATTACGCACTCTCAAAATCTCATTTTAGTTCTGCCTGTGTCTGAGCTTCATGTGGATGGAATCATACTCCTTTTTTTTTTTTTTGCATTTTGCTCCTTTCTCTCGGCGCTTCGTTTTTGAGATTTGTCTTTGTGCTTGTGCGCGTGCCTTTTCACTGCCGTGTAGTACTCCCCCGCGTGGATGTACCACGATTTCCGTCTCCGCTCTGGCCACGCTCCTCTTTCCCTTCTTTCCCCTTTTCTCCTGCTCTTCCTCCAGGCAGTAGCTTCCTCCCCTTCCACCTCCTTCTCCCCTGTTCCACCTCCTTGATGGTCTGTCTGCCGTACCTGCTCACATCACACACACCTCATCCCAGCAGGGGATGGCATCCCACCCGGTGCCCCCTCTGGGTGTCTCCATGCCCCCACCCAGTTCCTGGACTATGGGCTCCAGCCAGAGGGAGGGTCCCCCAGACCTGAGCCTATGACAGCTTATTGGTTGCAGGGGATCCCCGGGGGCAGCGACTGGGGTCCACAGCAGGGCCCCTGCCCTTGTGTTTCCAGCTGCTATACTGGCAACCTTGGGAGAGGAGGACTCCCATCTTGCTCCCACCCAGATGGTAAAACACGATGCTCTGTCCAGGCTGAGAATTGAGGTGGTCCCCGGGCGCCTGGGTGGCTCAGACGGTTAGGCGGCCAACTTCAGCTCAGGTCATAATCTCATGGGTCATGAGTTCGAGCCCCGCGTCGGGCTCTGTGCTGACAGCTCAGAGCCTGGAGCCTGCTTCAGATTGTGTCTCCCTCTCTCTCTGCCCCTCCCCTGCTCATACTCTGTCCCTCTCTAAAAAATAAATAAACATTAAAAAAAAAAGAA
The DNA here is from genome assembly GCF_023721935.1 of Panthera uncia. Taxonomy (NCBI): domain Eukaryota; kingdom Metazoa; phylum Chordata; class Mammalia; order Carnivora; family Felidae; genus Panthera; species Panthera uncia. The sequence continues at coordinate 14,436,642 of NW_026057578.1, read as the reverse complement.
CTGAGATAGTCCCAAGGGGCCCCACCGCCATCAGTAGGAGGCACAAAGGATGGGGGGGGGGGTGGCGGTGGGGAAGAACCCGGGCCGGACAAGGGCCAAGCCCCACCCTCAGCTCTGCTCACTTCAAGTCTCAGGCAGCACCCATCCCGTGTCTAGCGGTGAATCTCACCTCCCCACCAGCAGAGGAGACCAGCCGACTGTGGGGGAGCCTTCCAAAAAGTCACCACAAAGCCCGCTTCCACACCCCAAGAGCGTATCTGACACATTTCATTTGTCTCCCTTAGTCCCTTCTCTGTCTTGGAGCTGCTCTGATGATGACATATTCAGGGTAGTTAATTTTTATTGCAACCCGAACAGATGACATTAAGGAATCTGTCCCTTTGCAGCACAGGGGAAAGCTCTCTAGACTGGAAGGCAAGTGGACTAGGTTGGAGCTTGGCTTTGATCCCCCCACGCTGGGTGACCTTGGGCAAGTCCTCACCCTCTCTGGGCTTCTTTACAACGAAAGGTCAAACTGTGATTTCCAGGAGCCCTCAGAGGGCCAGGGCCGTGCTGGCAGTGTTACAAGGGGGACTTGTTCAAGATGCACATCCTTGGGCCCCCAGAGCGTCTGATTCAGTAACGATGATCATAATACCAAGAGGCAACATTTATAGGGTGCTTTCTGTGTGCCAGGACTTGTATATTTGATGAGCTAAAAATAAAGAAGCCACGCTTGTTGGCCAGTGTGCTAAGTACTTTATGTGAGTTACCTTGTTTTACAGATGAAGAAGCTGGGTGCAGAGAGGAGAAGGAACTTGCTCTGGGGCTACAGCCAGGAAGTGTGGGGAAGCCGGGGCCTGGACGAGGAAAGTCTGAGCCCGTCCTCGGTCTGGGCTAGCTCCCCAGCAGACTCTGAGGCTGACCCGGGAGCCCCGGACCAGGTGGTCAGAAGCGGCGAAACGGAGATCAAGCCCCGTGCACCTACTGTGAACAACACATCTTGGCGGTGAGTCATCGAGATGTGTGTGAAGGCCCCCGCCCCCGCCCACACCCCCAACCAGCATGAGCTCTTATGGCTAATACCTTAGGCCACCCCCACACCAGCCTCCCGAGATGGGCTTTCGCCTCTCCAGTTACTGATGAAAAAACAGAGGCACCTAGAGGAGGTCGCGTGCTCTAGGCCACGTGGCTAAGGGTCTCGTGGGCTTTTACCCTAGGACACTGCTTCCGTTACCCCCTCTCCCCTGCACCTAACAGATGCTGAGTCACACCCCCACCCCCCCCGCCAACTTTCTGGGCCTCAGTCTTCCCAGCTGTAAAATGGAGGTGTTGGACTCATGGGCTGGGAGTCTGGCACCCCAGCTTCTGCCCCTAACGCCATAGCTCTTAGGTAGGTTTCTTCCTTCTCTGGGTCTCCCCATCTGGAAACGAAGTCTCTGTGACCCTATCCCAACACTACACACAGTCGCTGCTTTAAAACAAGCCTCCCGGTGATGGAAAGCCTCAGGCCTGCCTCCCTGGAAACAGGCTCCAGGGGAGAGGTTTCCCGGGGGGAGAGTGGTGAGGAACACCGCGGAAGGGGTGAGGAGAAGGTGAACCCGGATGCTGTCCCAGAAGGGGTCTCAGCCGATCCGCGGGCACTCTGGAGCTGCGGTGCTCCCAGTTGAGGAAAGAGGCCAGCCTCCCAATCCGTGCATCTGCCAGACATCGGAAGTAGGTTGCCCACCCCTCCAGAGGGCGTGACCTTGAGCGAGACAGCTCCCTTTGGCTTGGGCAGTCAGTAGCTGCTGTCACAGCCGTCCTGGGCGGTCCGTTCTGCTACATAAAATCTGCTGAAAAACCCGGGGCCGGGCCTCAGCTCTGGAGATGACAGCAGACACGATGTAGCCTGAGCCCTTGGCTTAGCCAGCCGGGCCCTGGCCCGGCTCTGAGCCCCGGTGCCCCGGCTCCACCGCCTGCTGTGTTCACAGCGGGATCAGCGCCCTAGATCTCGCTTAAAGCCAGGCCGCTGCCACCTGCCTTGCGGCTCATCTCCCGTGCTTCCCCGAGGTCCCAGCGATTATGCCACTGAAAATTCCGCTTTCATCTTGTCAACCTCGCAGTAAATTACAGGCCCGGGGAGGCGTGGGCCTCCTCCTTAAACAAGATTCAATTCCACTTAGCTGCCCCCCTTCCTGCCCCACACGTAGGTCCCTCCCTCCCGCCACCCCGGGCGCAGGATTTATGGCCTCTCCTTGCAGGCAGCTGGTAACCATGGCAGGCTCCTTAGGGAGGCTTCAGGCTGGAGCCTCGTCAGCCCCAGACTCCAGTGCGGCCGCTTCCTCCTAGGATGGAGGGGAGAGGAGAGAGAGGCCAAGACGGCGGAAGGGGCTTCTGGAAGCCGAGGCAGAGAGATCACAGTAACCCCAGCAATAACAGCAACATCGATGCTGTCGCATCGACTGCTCTCACACTGCCTGTGATGCAGACCCTGTCATCACCCCCATTTTATAGATGGGCAAACTGTGGCCAACGAGCGTGAGGTCAAACGCCAAGGTCACATTCCAAAGAAGCATGCCAAGGCAGTGCCAGGGCTGGGGCACTTAAGTGCTGTGGCCACTGCCTTTCCCCCAACTGCTGTTCTTGGAGGGACATAGACTCTCTCAGGGGGTTTCAGGCCCTCTAAGGCCTTGGCTCCCTCATCTGATGTCTGATTCTCTCTTAGATCTCCGCCCCTGCCCATATCCGCCCCCAGGGATGGGGAGATCACTGCCTCTCCGGAGGGCCCATTATCTCCCTAATGACTAGACACTGTCTCCAAATAATTGATCAAGCCCCGTCACCTCTCAGAAGCATTGTTTTGGCATTTAAGGTCCTTTGTGATCCGGCTGCTAACTCCCTCCTGCTAACTTCTCTTTTGTGGGTCACCAACACTGCAGGCTGCCTCGGGATCTCCCCTACCTGCTCAGCGCTCAGCTCTGCTCCTGGGTCTTTTCTTATACTCCCCTCCCCCCCCCCCCCCCCCCCCCCGCCTCCTCCTTACAATCGCTACCTCCCTTCATCCTTATCCCAGACTGGAAATCACTGCTGCCTCATTTTCCCGATGGAGACAGGCTCAGAGAGGGGATGAATTTTCCTAGTGTGCAGGCGGAGCCGGTGGGCCCAGATCTTCTGCCCATGAAAATAACAACCCGTAATGAAATAGCTAACATCCACTGCGCGCTTGATCCCCCCGTTCTGAGCACGTGTATAATCCACTTAATTCTTAACAACGCTATGAGGCAGATACTATTCTAGTGCCATTTTGCAGAGGGATGAAGTATGGAGAAGTCAAGTGACTTTCCTGACGTCACAAAGCCGGTCTGACGTCAGAGCTACGCCCCTAACCACGTGCTTCCCGTGCTCCGGGCTGCCCCTCCCCACGCCACGTGGCTTGTTGGTGAGGGCAAGAGCAGACACGGGTGCCCAGAAGAGCCAACATGCCAGCAAGAAGTAAGGATGGATGATTAGCCAGGGGACACCGCCTGTCACTTGCGTTCTTGGGCCTGAGGCCTAAAGCCAACACTCCCCCTGCCCCAACGCCCATTAGGGCTTGTCACTTTCCACTTCTGCAGCTTCCCATCCACGTCCCCAGGGACCTTCAGCATCGTCACTTCTTCCTCCTGGAGTCCAGGCCAGGATCTGATGCATCTCTACCTTCCCAGAGCCTAACTCGGGGACCGGCACATTGTAGGTGCTCAATAAAGGCTTGCTCTTATCTAACAGACGCAAGGAGGGCTTCCTGCAGCAGGTGACATTTGAACTGCTCCTGGAGGGATAGGTAGGGGGTCGCCGTATAGAACAGGGGGGAAAGCGGACTCCCACGTGTGAGGCGGAGGGCTTGAGCAAAGTCTTATTCAGAGTGTGGGAGTGGGGGCTGGGAGGAAGGAGGACGAGGATAGAAAAGTAAGGGGCGGCCAGGCTGAGCACCTTGGTAAAGGGCCGGGTCTCAACTTGGGTGGGAGCATCCATTACGACTTGTGCCTGGGACACATGGGGAAAGGTCATAGGGACAGAACATTCCTCACGGGTCCTTCATTCACAGGCCGGGGCTGCCTGGGCTGCCAAACCACCCCCCCCAGACTAGGCACAGAACCTCGTCTGGGGTGACAGATGGGCAGCACGGATGCCGGGGCTGAGGGGCATCTTCATTTTCTCTCCTGAAGAGCGATGGAGGCGGCAGAAACAGCATCTTCTTCCCTAATCTCCCGTCTCCGGCTGGGGAGAGAGCAAGTGGGGCCTGGCACCTTGTTCAGACCTTAACCCTCTCCTTCCTGAGTTTAAAGCTACAGGTTCTAGTCACGGATGCCCCGCCTCCAGGGAACACGGCAAGTACAGAAGAAAACGGAGCCTACACGGAAGGCTACACCGCAGTGGCCGCAAAGGGGACGGCGAGGTCCCAGAATCTGCATCCCCTTTACAGAGAACACAGGAGTCGGATCTGGACTGGACTCCAGACTCTGCTGCTACCAGCCGTGTGACCTCAGGCAAGTCCCTTCGCCTCTCGGAGCCTCAGTGTTCTCCTCTGTAAAATGGGTAACATAAATCTATCCAGGTTTGTTGGGAGGCTCGAATGGGTGCTGGATATAAAAGTAATCCTCTGGGAAGAGTCAAGTGCAGGTGAGGCTTGATTACTATCATCCACTTGCAAGAGTAATAATAAATCTCTCGGAGTCGCAAAAGATCATCATAATCGGGGCGCCTGGGTGGCTTAGTTGGTTGAGCGTCTGACTTCGGCTCAGGTCATGATCTCACGGTTCGTGAGTTTGAGCCCCACGTCGGGCTCTGTGCTGACAGCTCAGAGCCTCCTTCGGATTCTGTGTCTTTCTCCCTCGCTGCCCTCCCCTGCTTGTGGTCTGTGTCTCTGTCTCTTCCTCTCAAAAATAAACATTAAAACAAAAATTTTTTTAAAAAGATAATAATAATAGCGGCTGTTTGTAGAGCGTTTACCACCTGCCTTTGCTTCCCCAGGTTGGGCCTGTTGTAAACATCCATTCAGAGTCCCCACCCCAACTCCCTGAGACCGTCACTGTTATTATCCCCATCTTCGAGATGAGGGGACATAGCTATCTCCATCATGACTGCCTTTGGCAACAGAGGGAATCTCTCTCCTGGCAGAGCACGGTCCCCTGATCCGGGTTCTAGAGCCCAATCATACCTCCCCTGCATCTGAGAAACCTCACACTGTGGATTCTCTCTTCTCCTGCCCTATCTTCCCCCTCTCTGATGGGCTCCTGGCATGACACCTGCTCAACTACATTCCATCTTAAAAACAGCAGCAACCACAAAGAAGCACACACCTCCCAATACCTCCCAGCCCCTTCCCGTACCAACCAAACTTCTCTGAAGGCTGGCCGTACTCACTGTCTCCTTCACCCACCCCCTCCTCACTTCTCAGCCCACTGTCCACCTAGCGGTCATCCCCAGTGCTGCATTAGGATGGCTCACGGGGGTCGCCAATGGCTTCTGTCTTGCTAAATCCAATGGATGTTCTCCACCCTTCATGGTACTGGACCTGTCAGCAGTATTTGACAATTGGGTTTCTTCCCACCCCTCGAATTACACCTGCGCTCCTCCCACGCCTTGCAAGCTCACATCCCTGCACTCCTCCTGCAGGCTCCTCACTCTTTGCTTACACAATGTCAGCCACGCCAGTGCCTCCAATTACCATCAATACCATGGTGACTCCCAACGTAGGCTCAACCTCCCTTCTGAAAGCCTGTAGATAAAAATACAGTTGCCTTCTCAACACGTCCACTTGTCCAAGATGCCTCGGAGACACCTCAGACCCAACATATCAAAAGCCAGACATATGCTATTCCTCAATACTGGCCCTTTGCCTGGGTGCTCCACCTCATGAATGGTACCTATCTCTGTCCGGTGGTCCAAGCCAGAAGGCTGGAAGTCATGCTTGACAACTGTCACCCCTGTGCCCCCAGTGCGCAATCTATCGTTAAGTCTGGTTCACTGGTACAACTGAAATAACTCCTGAAGTTGACCACCCTGCATCATCTCCAACACTAATTCAAACGACGGGTTCAGGATGACTCTTAGGTTTTTGCCTCGGCACCAGATGGTTTAACACTTGACCCTGATGGAGTGAATGAGGGGAGGGAAGGTTGAGGAAGGAAATAAGAATTCCTTTTCAGGCATGCTTGAGACTTTCACGAGACATTCAAGTGGAGATGTGTAGCAGGCAGTTGCATGCAACAGTCTGGGACTCCAAGGAGAGGGGACATAGATTTAATCTGAGATCATCAGTTTATAGTGATATTTAATGCTGAGGAGATGAATGAGATCACTTGGGGAGAGACAGAAAGCAGGCCCAGAAGCGAGCCCTGGGGCACTCCAATATCAGAAATGAGATAGAGGGGAAAGGAGGCACAGAGACTGAGAAGACCTGCCAGTGAGGTTGGAGGCCATCCAAGAGACCGTGGTGTCATGGAAACCCAGAGTGGAATGAGAAATCAGCACGTTGAAAGCTGCTGAGAGGCAAGGTAGACTGAGGACAGAGAAGTGACTCCACTAGGCAATGCAGAGGGTGTTAGTGGCCTTGATAAGGTGTTGATGTCTGTCTATTCTGCTGGACTGTAAGCCCCACGAGGCAGGGAATATCATTTGTTTGCTCATGTCATACCGCTAGTGCTTAGCTCATTAGCATTGCTTTCTGGCATGTCTGTTTATCTTTGACTGTGTGTTGGCCATTGTAATTGGATTTTTTTTTTTTTTTTGGAGGAAGAATTTCAAATTCAGCATGAAGGTGTTTTTTTCCAAAAAGGATTTGCATTTGGCTGTGGTGCTACCATTCTGATATTGCTTTAAACAAAAATCCAAGGCTGAGGTTCCCTGGAATACCCAAGTAGTGTGGGTGAGGCTGCCAATCCGTGATTCAAGGCTGGACTACATTTAGTTCACCCTTGCCCCAAGGGTGAAGCCCTCTGGAGTCCCAACTTGTTTCCGTAAGGATCTCCTTCTTGATTGCCCACCTTATGCAGGCCAGGGACTTGGATTTCAATTCCCTTTATGCTGTGAGATCATCAAAAAATAAATTCAAAATTTCCGAGATCAGCAAATGCCCTCAGGACAAAAGCAGATTCTATGCTCTCAAACTTCTCTGGGTTTCTGTTTTCCCTTCAGTTTTGACCGAATAATGCCTGGTAATTCCTTACAAAGAGCTTACTTGTCAGCGCTTTGATGCTTTAATAAGATGCTTTTTCTATTTTATCCAGCATTCTTAGCTCTTTTCAGCTGAAGGGTTGGTCCAAAAAACCTAGCCTCCTGTTTCTAAACACAGAACTTGCTCATCTCTAGGGCTTGGCACTGTGCATGGCACATTGTCATGGCTCAGTGAATATGTATTGATGGAATGCATGAAGTGGACCCAGGTCTCCAACACCCCTGCTTCTGCTAATGCACTAGCCATCACACTCCCAGGCCAAGATACTGACAGAGCACTGTGGTCAGAGCTCAATGAGCTGTGCAAAGAGGCAGGGCTGTGAGTGCGGAGCGGGGAGTGGGAAATCTCTGTGGGATGGGGAGGGACAATGGCAAGGGGTAGAGGATAGGATCAGGATGAGCACAAAGATGGAACTTGACGGCAAATTAGCCATTGGTTTAGGAAAGGAGAACCCACAGGAAGTGGCACTTTAAGTAAAGGCCTGTGTAAGGGATCCAGCAACCAAAAGTGGGCAGAGAAGCACGGCCAGCCAGGGGAAAGTTGGAAGGCCAAAGGGGTGGGGGCCCTGGGCCCGCTGTGAAAGCAGAAGCAGAGCCCTGGCAGAAGGAGGGAGGAGAAACAGCTTTGTGAAAATGCACACACGATAATTGCGGAGAAGAGTATCTCCCCCAGTTTAAAAAAGCTCTCTCCTCTGAATTTTCCTTGGTCCCAGTTTCAAAGGAATTTTAATTGCAAAGAAAATTTGTCATCTCCCTGGGGGGAGAGGGCTCTGTAGCTTCCAACAGTCATGCCTGACGCCGATTCTTTCTCCAAACTGGAGATTTCCACGCTTTGGCTGCGTGGAAGCTGTCTGGGGATTGGGCAGCATGGAGGGAGGGGTGGGGGTGGGGGGGAACAGGCCTCCTCGTGACTTTCTGCGGCCAGGCAGGCCGGGTTTGCAGCCAGGGGTTTCCTGGCCTGGGTCCTACACGAGGGTCTTTGGTGCCAAGTCGGTGACAGTCCTAAATCCTTTCTCCTCGAAACCCAGTGGGTTTATTTAATTAATTATGGCAATTAAACAACTGGTCTCTTGGCCTTCCATCTTTGCTTTTACTCTGGGCTCATCTCTACCCAGCAGCCCATTTGGAGAACAATTTGGGAGTTTCTTAAAAAGTTAAACATAAATCACCATACGATCCAGCAATTTCACTCCTAGGTATCTACCTAAGAGAAATGAAAACATATGTCCCCGCAAAGACTGGTAAGCAAATGTTCACAGCTGCATGATTCAAAATAGCCAGAAAGCGGAAACACTTAAAAATCTATCAACTGATGAATGGATGAACAAAGTGTGGTATATCCACACAGAGGAATACTATTAAGCAATAAAAAGGAACAAACTGCTGATATATTCTATCATAGGGACGCATCTTAAAAACATTATGCTCAGCGGAAGAAGCCAGAAGCAAAAAGAAACCCCACGTATGGTGCGGCTTCATTTACATGAAATGTCCAGAAGAGGCGAATCTATAGAGACAGAAAACAGATTAGTGGTTGCCTGGGGCTGGCGGTGGGAAAGGGGATTGACTGCAGATGGGCACGGAAAGATCTTTTTGGGGTAAAAGAAATGTAAAACTGGATAGCAGCAGTGGTTGCTATAATTTACTAAAAATCATTGAATTGAATGCTCACAACGAGCGAATGTTACAGTATGTAAATTACACCTCAATAAAGCTGTCGAACAAAAATCGCTCCCGTTTCTCTCGGAATAAAAGTCATAGTCTGTACCAGGCCTTACGTGATCTGTACCCGCGGGCTCTTTGACCTAGCTCCCCCCCCCCCCCCCCCCCCCCCCCCCCCCCCACAACTTGGCTCCCACAGGCTGCTGGCCTTCTGGGTTGTCCTTGAACATAGTGGATGTGCTCCTACCTGACTGCCTTTGCAATGGCTCTTACCTCTGGCTGGAATGTTCCCCTCCCTAGACAGTTGCAGGGCTCCCTCCCTTGCCACTTTAATATCTTTGCTCAAATATGATCTTTTCAGTGGAAACATGACCACTCCATCTAAAACTGTAGCCCCTCTCTAAGGTTCTGCCAAGCCTCCTTTCTCTCCTCATTTTTTTGATAGCTTTGTCACCTTCTAACCTGCGATTGATTGATTTATTATGCTTATTGCTTCCTTCTCTCTCTCTCTCTCTCTCTCTCTCTTTTCTCTAGCGTATATGCTTCCCTGGGATAGGAATTTTTGTTGGTTTGAGTCACTGATGTAACTAATCCTAGGGCATAGAAAAATCCCGCAACAGAATGGTGCTCAATAAATACTCATCGAGTGGATGAATCAATACGTGATTTCTGAATGCCCTCTCTGTGCCAGGAGCCGAGCACACAGCAGTGAACGGGAAGAACAAATCTCTCTCCCTTAGGTGGCTTGCAGTTTAGTGGCACAAAGACCAGAAGCAAGAAAACATTTTAAACCTGTTGTGGAGGGAAACCGTTAAACCCCATCACCAAGAAATCATGAACTTGATAAACTTTTACAAAAGGCTGTTGTTATGGGGGCAGGATGAGGGAGAGTCTTCTGGGCCAGTGACCTGATGGATAAGTAGGGAATTGGCCAGTTGGGGTGGAGGAGAAGAGAGGATTTCCGGCCCAGGGAACAGCATGTGTGAAAGCCCGGAGGCCAGAGAGAAAGAGTGTCCTGTTTGGAGATATGTGTGAAGTCTGCTCCAGTTGAAACATAATCCTTAACATGGAGAGTTGGGGCTGGTGTCGTTTAACAGTCAATTCCGCAGGGCACCGACCAATCAGGAAAGACACTGGCCATAACCGGTGGGGACATGCGAGCTGAATCTCTGTTTCGCATTACTCCACAAGAGCCTGGAGTTCAGACGCGCTGGTGGTCGCTGGAGGGTTTAAACAGGGGGGAGCGACAGTTTGGGGAAGGATACTCCAGCTACCCAGGGCAGAACAGACGGGAGGAACTGGCATTGATTCGGGGAGGCCCGGGGGGAGGCTTTATGCCAGTCCTGCTGGGAGAATGGCCGGTTGAGGGCGACTGATTGAACGATAGGTGGTTGGGAAAGGGAGGGATCATGGATAATAATGATTGCCACAGCCAGCATCTGCGGAGCAGATATCGTGTGCCAGGGGAGGCTCCGAGCGCCTGACTGGTACTATCTCTTCATCCACACAACACACGAGGACTCTGAGCCACAGGGAGCCTCGATGACCCACATGGTGCATCCAGGATTCGGATACACTCTCCAGATGACGTTAGGCCTTCAGGGGTGACCCCTGAGGTTGCTGGCTTGGGTGCGAGGCAGAGGCATTGGGGGAGATGGGTGGGGGGGCCGGGGGAAGAAAGAGAGGAGCCAGTTTGTGAGGGAAGATGCTACACCCACAAAAAAGGTGTGAAGTTCTGGGGACCACCCAAATGGAGGTGCCAACCAGACAGCTGAAAACGTGGGTCTGGGATCCAGAGAAGAAGCGAGAGGTAGCAGCAAGTGATTTGGGTGTTATGCCCACAAAGACACCGCCCGATGGCGGCTGAGATGGCTAGAGACCAGGCTGAGAAGTGAGAAACGGCCCAGGTCAGCCCCAAGATCTCAAGGGTGGCAGGAGAAGAAAACAGGGCGTCAGCATGATCGCAGTAAGTTAGCTTCGCGCTAAGTAAAATAACGTACAAACATACGTGCTGGAGTTTGAACGAAACAAAACATATTTCTAGAAGGAATTAGGAGAAAGTGGGAACAGGGTTCACCCCTGGAGAGCAGCTGGGAGGGGGGAGCTCTCATCCTACACATGTTCTGAGACATGCGATACATGGGCCGCATCTATTTCTTAAAAATACCGATGGGGATCGAATAAGCCATTGGTGAGAGTTAGAGTCACTTTTGCAAGTTTCGTCTCTACAGACTCCTCTGTATTTTTTTTTTTTTTTTTTTTTTTTTGCTTAATGATAAAGGTTTTTAACAAATGAAGAGGCAGGTGGAGGAAATGGTGGCAAAGGTGACTCAAAGGAGCCACCAAGAGAGGCGGGGAGAACGCCTGGACAGAGTGGGGCCGGGAGATCAGGGGAGGGAGATTTTAGAGGACCCTGCGGCTCATGTCCCAGTTCGTAAGAGGCCCAGCGCAGTAAAGCGATCCGGGCTGTGGCACAGTATAGCCTGGAGGCCAGGGGCCCTGTGGGACGTGTAAGATTATCGTGGCTGGAGGGGGAAGTGAGACAGACAGGCTGCGGAAGGAGGGATGGACGAAGGGTCAGAGAAGGGCAGGTGGGGAGGCCTGTGTGGTGAGGGAGGAGCTCTCAAAGGAGGGAGCATGGAGCCTGTTCCGTGCTGTGTGGATGGGCCCAGGGGGCTGGAGAGGGGGTACCCAAGACTGAGGGTAGACGCAGGAGGCAAGGGGTCTGGAGCCCTGGCAGAGAGAGGACCCGCGGAGGGGAGGGCAGAGCTGGGAGCTGAAGTCAAGCCTCAGCGAGCTGGGGCCACCCCTCCTGTTCCTTCCCATTTGGTTGTGGCTTTGGGGGGACAATGCCTGGCTTGCTTTTCATGGTGACCACCAAGCCAGGCTTCCGGGCCCCTTTGGTCAACTTCTTGGGCCACTGGACAAGGCGGCCTCCTGACGGTGCTTGTCCCCTGGCTTGCGGCGTGACATTCAGTGAATCCTGCCCACCCCCCCCCCACTGGGCCTCAGTTTCTCCTTAAAGGCCAGTCCCACCCCAGGATCCAAGGACTGCATGGTCCAGTGTGCCCGCCAGTCTCTGCCCCGACATCTGCGTGAAGGAAACATCACGAGGGGCAAGGTGGTTCTCCAAGGCGATAACAGGAGCTTCCCGGCCCAGAGAAACCCTGGACACGTCTCATAGCACCAGAAGACGCCTGCCACTTCGAATTTTGTGGGTTCTGGCTTCTGGGTCCGGCACGGTCCAGTTTGTTTTTCCAGAAATCCCTGCCCTAAACCCCCATGAGGGAGAGACCACTGCTGAGGCAGGGGGCGTGCTGGGCTGAGGAAGGCCGCGTCCCGGTCCACAGTCTGTCCCCACCCAGCTCCCTGGCCGTCAGTGAATCCCACGGGGTTCTGGATCTCAGCCTTCTCATCTGAGAAGCGGACATGATCATTGCTCCCACCCGGTTTTATTTCAGGAGTTAAAGGAGGCGATGCACATGACGATCCTAGAACAACACTGCACAACTCAGTATCTGATAACTATTATCCTGAAAAAGCCGCACCCCCATCTATGAAAACTGAAAATATATGAAACCCATGACCCAGAAGAAGAGCAGCATGTACTCCAGGAGATGGGTGCATAGTCACCAGAGCCATCAGGGAAAAAGGGGAGAACATTCTACGTGTCTCTTGGTAAGGGAGTGGACAAAGAAAAATGGAGTATATTCATGCAAGGGAACGCAGCCACTTAAACGGAATGAACCGGAGCTATATGTATCAACATTGATAGCTTTCAAAAACATTGTTGGAGAGAAAAAAGCAGGTGGCAGAGTGATGATACATCGAGTATAAATCCATTTACATTAAAAAATACAAAACAATGCTACTTATTTTCTGTGGGTGCATATCGTGTATACCACGTATAAAAACAGGACACAGTACTATATATCAAGCTCATCACTGGAGGGACCCCCGAGGAGGGGGGAAGGAGACCAGATTGGACGTGGTGGCAAAGGGGGGTCGCCAGCCTCGTCGGCAGGGTCCTGATTTCTCAGAGAACGGGTTCGTGGATTTCTTATAAAATTAAAATTAATTTTTGAAAAGAAATTAACTTAAAAAAAAAACCCTGCCTGCCTGTTTCACTAAATTCTTTGGAGGATCAAATTATATGTGCACAGAGAACGTGTAATTCATTTCCCAGTTGATGGAGCGTTGTTTGAGCCACGTGACCCTCCTCTATCTTCTCAACGAGACTTGAGATGGATGGATTGTAATTTCTGTTCTGTTGAGGAGGAAACAGGGGCACGGGGAGGCGAGGCATCTGTCCCGGGTCACACATGTGGAGTGGGGCCAGAGCTGGGACTCAAGCCTGGGGCTGTCTGGCTCTGTCGGGTCCTGCTTTCTACTGCTTCAGGCTCAAGGGTGAAAATGCCTTTTCCACGGTCTCCAGGCCACTGTGGTCATCAGGATAATGATGGTGGGGGCACATCCCACTGCTAAGCTCTCTCTCAGGGGCGAAATCCCTGTAGTCTCCAGGCAGAAGTCCTATTGTCCCACCTGAGCTGGCCCTAAGACCTCACCCACAAGTTTGGGAGGCAGGATGGTGCTAATGATAGGCCTTGGATATTGGCCTCAGAGAGACCTGGATTTGAACCCCGGCTCTGTTACTTACTAGCTGGCAACCTTGAGCAAGCCACTTCCTTGCCCTGCAAAACAATACTGAGTTTACAGGTTGCTGTGTGCGAAGCGTATGTAGTGAGCAAGCCACGAGTGTTCGTGCCTGCTCCTTCTTCCTTCCCACGGCTTTCTCGACTCTAAGCAGGGGCCTGACTCGCCCTGGAGTCCTGTGCCGGGCACAGTGCCCGATATAAGTAAGCGCCCAGGGAAGCTTGTGGCTTGGCTTCTTGTGGGCTTAGATTATCAGTGACAACAGGGAAAGCCACCACAATTTAACTGGTCCTCCTAAGCAAAGGTCTTCTCGACCCCAGCTGATTGCTGGGGTTAGATTACTGGGGCCGTTTTGAACTCTACCTTGAGGGCCACGGGGAGCCATGGAAGGTTTAATCAAGAGAGTGACGTGGTTAGACAGATCTCAGAAAGAAGACGCCGTGTGGAGTGTGGCTTTGGGACGGACAAGCCCAGAGGCAGGGACGCCTGTGATGAGGCTGTGGTGAAGAGTTCAGGTAACAGACTGAGCCCTGAGGTCCCTTTTCATCCTGTGAGATACCTAGGGACAGGGGGACGCCAGGAAAGAGTGGGTGGCTAGGCCAGATTTGGAAAGACGCTAGGATTTTATAGATTGAGATAAAACACGTGATGTATATGAGAACGTGCTTTGTGAACGTAAAAAAAAAAAAAAAAAATCACATACACCCTCCCTGATCTCATTGTCACGGTCACAGCCTTTCTTGGGCATACAGCATCCCTGCCCCTTTGTATTCAGGGAGCATCGACACAGGTCTCCAGCAAATTCCCAGCTCACCTGAATCACTTGGCAGAAACAAGTTTTTATGTCAACTCACAAAACCGACCCATGTAAGCCCGACAAACAGCGCGTTATTGCAAAAGCAGATAGCCAGCTGAGCGGAATGGTCAGCTTTCCTTTCTCCTGTTCGTCACAGACACGGCCGTTGACCGGCACCTGGCATATGCAGGATGATATCACGCGTGCCCGAAACTTCCAATTCGAGGGCAAAGCAGGGAGGGCAGGTGGGAATAGGACCAGCGTGGGGGAGGAGGGTTACGGCTTCTCGTACAAACAGCACCGGCCATCTCTCGGGTGCTTACTGTGTGCTGGGCACATGCACTAAGTCTTGTACCAAGCGCTGACACAGGTGCTGTTTTTATATATGCCTTTTCCAGATGGGGGGGACGCAGAGCGAGGCAACCACAGGATCTCCCCCAAATTCACGCCGCTGGGGCTCAGAGCTCGTGTAGCTCTGAGGTCTACTGCGACCGCTTGGTGTTTTCCCCGGGCTGGTGAATAGATGATTTTAATGGTGTCGCTTCATTGATTCTTTTAAAAAAGAATTCCCGAGTAGCTCCTCTATGCTTGGCCGTGAGGAAGGGGCCACGCAGGGGAAGGGTGAGGGCAGAGGTCGGGAGGCAGGGATGTGCGTGTGAGGTGCCCAACCCGCCCTGGACTTGCCGGGTTAGAGCCTGGCTGGGTGGGGAGGGGGGAGGTTGTTCTGTAAACAGTGGGCGGAGATGGGGGTGGGGCAGGAGAGCACGGAGGGAGCAGAGAAGGAGTCTCGCTTCCTTATTTATTACCTCTGGGCTCTCAGATGCCTGACTACCGGGCAGAAGTGACAAAATAAAAAGGGAAAGGAAAAAATGCCAGCTACAGCCAGAATAAAATCAGGGCAAATAGAATAAAACCTGACAGCCAAGTATAAATAAATATTCGTAAAAGAGTTAAAGGACAGATTAAAATAAAAACACCAAATGCAATTCTTACCCCTTGACAAATGCAGTGCGAATTGGGTTCTTTTAATCAAATGTTTGGCAGGTGTATGAATTATTTATAATTCAATATCGGGTGGTTAAATGGAAAATGGAAGATGTTCCCGTCGTCTTCTCGGAGCTTATCCGCCTCCCTCGGTGAGCTCTCTCGGGAAAGGGGGGGCATCGACCCTCCCCGACGCCGGGCACAGGCGGGGACCCCAGGGTCCCGGAGCCCTGCCTCTCTCTGGGCGTCGCCACTTGTCCACCTGCTCCCTGGTCACAAGCCTTCGTGAGGCTCAGGAGCTTGTTCTGGAAGGAGGCCCCTCAATTCAGGGCACAGGAGCAGAAGCAGCTGACCAGGGGTACGGGTGCCGGGAGTCCAGAGACCTGGGTTCTGGTCCCCGCCTTCCACATACCCTGAGCGTGCTCTTGGCCAAGTCTTTGCCCTCCCTGGGTCCTCCTCCCTCACACGAGCTTCTCCGTTGCCATCTTCTACTTTTCCGCCTCACATTTCAGTTCACCAAATGCATTCATTCCGACATATGGGCCTCGCCACACCCTTCTGTGGCAGGAAGCGTGATAACCGTGCCCATTTGATAGAACAGAAAACTGAGGCTCAGAGAGGTGCCTGGTCGTGCCTCTGGTCACACCGCGGGTATGAACTCGAGGTGACGTGGGAGCCCAGGTCTTCAGACTCTGCGTTCATTGGGAGTGTGATTCTGGGAGCAGGTGGAGGTCCGGAATCCGGGTAGAGTGCACAGGGCACGAGCACCATAATCAGACAGACTCAGGATCCAATTCCAGCTCGGAACTCACGGTCTGTGTGATGCGGGCACGTTACCTAACCTCTCTGGTCCTCCACTTCCTGCCCTGGACACCGCGCTAATGAGAATAGCTACCCTTGGGGCCAGAGTGAGGATTAAGAGTGGGTGGGGTCCCCTGGGCAGTGCCCGGCCTCGGGGAAAGCGGGACATCCCCTGTTACTATAGCTACAAGAAATGACACTCGTTGTACAGATGAGGACACTGAGGCCCAAAGAAATAATGTGACTTCCCCAAAGTCATCCTGTGAATCAGTGACGGAGAACCTAGGGGTCTGGGAGCTTGCCAGGTCACGTGTCGCTGGCTCGTGGCCACACCTGCCCGAGGTTCCCACCTGCCCCCAGTGCTGAACTGGCTCCGTCCCCTCCTACCCCCGTGCCCAGGCCACTCTGCTCCTGTCTGTCCCAGCTCCCCATTTGTCTCTCTCTCTTTCACACACACACACACACACACACACACACACACGCCCTGTGGGTGAAAGCAGAGCGAGAAGAAAGCCCCCCCCCCCACGGCAAATGCTGCCTGACTTCCCTGAGCAGCCGATGAATGGGTCCAAGCAGCGAACAAACGGCTGTCGGAAAGGTGGGAGAATGAAGGTAATTAGTCCCCTTAATGCCGATTTCAGACTAATCTTTCACACTTAAGGAAATTGTTCCAATGATTTTCTTATTTTCAGGGGAGCTCGTTAAGTAAGAATTAGAAAAATAGATATGGTAGGAGATAAGAAAATGGATCTGGTAATGACAAGCTGCCTGAACACACCAAGAGGGGGCCAGGATGGAGTGACAGATCCAGGTCCCGTCCGGGGTGGGTGACAGCTGGATGTCCCCGGGCCCCTGGGCAGGACGGAGACCCCGGGAGCCTCGGCCTGGGGCCTCTCTGGAGTAGGTGCTCAGTGCATGCTGGCTGTAGCTGCTGTGTTTGGACCCAGCACATCTCCATCAGCCTCTGTGCTCCTAGGCCCTGGCGGGGGGCTCGGGGTCAGGGGGGCACTCATCAGACAACTTTCCTGAACATCTGGAAAGACAGAGTCTTTGCCAGGATGCAGGGCCCACTGTGGGGAATTCAAACCTCAGCACCTTCTAGATCCTCTAGGGAAGCTAAGGAACATCCATTGATTGCCTGCTGTGTGCGAGTTGCTCTGCCCGGTGCTTTATCTCCATTTTCCGCACCCCCCCACCCCCGTAGCCCCAGGGGGTGGATTGGAGAGTGTGAGAGCCTCTCCATCTCCGTTGTATACACAAGACTCAGAGGCGGAGCCCAAGACGCTGGGACAGGTCCTACTGGTTGTTTTCGGGTGTTCTGTCCTGCCTGGTCAGTGCCTGTGCTGTTCCAGTCGTATCTAAAGACTGAGTATCGCCCTTAGTCCCGTGACTTGGCCAAGGCCACGGTGCTGTGAGTTCCAGTCTGCAGCTAGAGCCCCCGGCAGGCCCCACCGAGGCACACCCCACTTCTGCCCCTCTGCTTACTGAGTCCCAGTGGCGGGAGGTCAGAAAAGGAACACTTAGAGCCAGGAGAAACTGTGTCCCCTGTGGAAAAGGGCTGGCTTCCCCAGGTGGGAGAGTGGGAGGGGGGCCCACTGGAGGAGGAAGGATGTCCTGTGTCTGTCCTCCTGGAATGGGCACAGGCTATTTTTTCCCTCACTCCCCACTGCCACTCATGCCTGCCTTCTCATTTCTGCTTGGCTCTAGCTGCCCCCCTGACCTGTCTCTAGCTTTCCCGTCTCTCCAAATCCCCCAGAGCCTCCCCGGACTCCAGCTCGATTGCTCCCGGCCTTCATCCCCGACAGCCTCAGCTTTCTCCCTTACCTTTGAGCCTAGAAGGGACCCAGCGGTCCTACTTTTGGCTGCAGTGCATTCTGGGAGGCTTAACCTTGCATATCCAGTGACCTGCGTGTGGCCCGGGTCAGCGCCGTCAGCGAAAGCCACCTGGTGATTGGCTCTGGCGAGAACTGCTCTTTAACAGGCCAGGTGGGAGGCTATGACTTTGTGAAAATGTCAGTATGACATTTCTCCTCTGGTCATGGGTGAGGTCGTGCATTCAAGTCTCATCTCTCCTCTGTACCTCCAATCACAAGGTAAACCTCCACTGTTCGGCATTTGTGCCTCGTTGGAGGGAGCTCCTAGGGCAGAGGTTGTCAAGCAGGAGGGATTTTGCCCACCCCCCACCCCCACCCCCCGAGGACATTTGCAATGTCTGGAGACATTTTTTAAAAATGTTTTAAGGTTTATTATTCATTTTGGAGAGACAGAGACTGAGCGTGAGCGGGGGAGGGGCAGAGAGAGAGGGAGACACAGAATCCGAAGAAGGCTCCAGGCTCCGGGCTGTCAGCACAGAGCCCGACGCAGGGCTCGAACTCACGGACCGTGAGATCATGACCTGAGATCATGACCTGAGCCGAAGTCGGATGCTCAACCGACTGAGCCACCCAGGTGCCCCTGGAGACTTTTCTGATGGTCCAACTAGGGTGATGTTACCAGCATCTGGTGGGGGGAGGCCAGGGATGCTGCTAAACAGTCTACGGTACACGGACGGCCCCACAACAGAGTCACCCGACCCAAGATGTCAACGGTGCCAAGCTTGAGAAACTCCTCTGCAGAGTCCTTAGATCCAATGTCCCCATTACGGAAACTACCTACAAGGTAAGGGTGGGACCCAGCTCTTCTGACCACGTCTGTCCATGGGATTGGATGGTAGAAAGGCCAGTGACCCTCCAAGTCAAAGATTCGGGGCCCTGACACTTCTTGTTTTCAATCCCACAAATGTATATTGCGCGCTTATTATGTGCCAGGCATCGTGCAAGGTGCTGGCTGTTCAGCAGTGGACAAAATGGATAAAATCTCTGCCCATTTGGAACTCACAGCGTAGTAGACCCTGAGCTGGGCCACCTTAGATTTGTCTCTTTCCCTCTCTGAGCCTCCGTGTTCTCATCTTCTCATCGCTACAGTGGGCACAATACCGTGTCTCTTCCTCTGCGGTTGTGAGGCCGCCTGAAATGTAAATGTCAAATACAACTGTAGACGCTCGACAAATAAGGGGATTGAAGGTTTCTCCCTTCTGGAGAGGGCTGGGTAGGTGGTGGAGATTGCTTTGCGGGCGGTGGGGACAGTCTTCTAGTAGGAGAAGAGAAAGGGGGGGAGAATGAAGGTATTCCTGAGCACTTACTGTATACGCTTCTCATGGATCCCCCTATCAACCCTGCGATGCAGGTGTTTTTACGCTCCAAGTGCAGACGAAGAAACTGAGGCTCAGGGAGGGAAAGAACACGGAGCCTCTGGATTTGAACCCAGTTCCCCTGGCTCATTCGGCTCTCTCCTTTGTGCCATCTCCAGGGCCTTTTAAGGTGGCGCTGGGCAGGAAGTTGAGGTCTGAGCCTGACCAGGCCTGGCCTTCATGCCTTATTCCCCAGCACCCCGCCGGGGTCTGGGTCTCACCCCATTAGCGCTGCTTTAAAAAGTGCGGACCGACCGGGGCGCGTTATTGCCCACATAAATCAGGCGGCTCCGAGTACCGAACACCTTTAAACAAACAGCTGATGGGAGTGAAGTTCCAGGATCATTATTAATAGCTTTTCATTTCGGTGGCCGCTGTGCTGTGACATGCCTTCCCAGCAGAAGCCCCGCGCAGCCAGCCCCCCATCGGCTGATCCCCTGAGTCCGCCAGTCAGAATGAATGACTGTACCTTTGTGTTAATTGTGGAGCCCAAGCCACACGCGGAATGCTAATAGGGCCAAGTGGGAGGGGGCAGGTGCCAATCTTGCCTGGCTGCTGGGCAGGGAAGGACCCCAGCTCGGGGGGGCCTCCCTCCACAGCAGCCAGCAGCGGGGTCTTCCTAACATACTTATCTGAGTTCCGCCCTCTTCTGCTCCAGAAAGCCCCACAGTTCCGTGGCCCGGAGCCAACTCTGGGCTCATCTGGCTGCCATTCAGGGCCCTTCTGGTCTCATCCCATCTACCGCTCCAGCCTCCCTGCTCGCATTCCCACACCACCAACCCTGCACGGCTCGAACTCCTACTCATTTATTCATTCATTCATTCAACATTTACTGAGCCCTCTGAAGGAGGCAGGGGACAAAGCTCTGAACGAGACAGACCCGTCTTCCTCAGCTTGTTTAACATCGAGCAGGAAAGACAGACGTCTGCGGGCTCTGGAGCCAGGCGGCCTGGGCCCACATCACAGTTTGTCTCTTTCCTAGTTGCGACGTTGCGCAGAGAACCTCCTCCAGACCTCAGTTTCCTCCTCTGTACGATGGGAATAATAACAGTAGCTACCTCCTGGGGTTGCGTGAGGAATCCAATGGCTAAAAATATATGAAATATATGAAATATATATGAAATATATGAAAACATGTAACGTATTAGCACTTCTGGTGGAGCACAAAGTACTCAATAACTTTTCTATTATTACCATTCACTCACGACTGCATTAAATTGGGGGATAATGACTACAAAAGAAAGGTACGGGGAGCAAAGGGGGCATCATGCGGGGTGGGGGGCGGCCCCAACTCTAGGAAGGGTTCCTTGCCAAGCCTAACTCTCTCGGACTGGAGAGAGGAGTGGGTGCTAACTGAACCGGTGGGGTGGGCAAGGGGAGGAGACAGCAGTCAGGTGCAGGCGGCAGCACGGGTCAAGGCCTTGAGGCTGGCTGGACGCCCAGGTGAGAAAGTCAAAAGGCAGCAGGAGGTGGTGGGTCAGGAGGAGTAGGCGGGGGCCACGCCACACACGGCCTCCTGGGCCAAGGTACACTTTACGTTGTGTCCCGAGAGTGATGGCAAGTGAGAGAAGGCTTCCGAAATGGAAGCTTGGTGTGAACCTTATTCTGCTTTTAAACTCACCGGGGACGCTGTGTGTGTAAAGCAGACTGGCTCCGCCTCACCCAGCTGGGGCCCTCCTGGGGTGCTGAGAAAGAAACAGGGAAATGGGAGAAGGTACTGTCCAGGTGAACGGTCCAGGGTGGGGGCAGTGAGGGCAGAGAGGAGAGGCCCGCTCCTGGATGATGTGACAGGATGTACATCCTAGAGATGGGACTGCTCCTAGAATCCTCAGGACACAGTAGGAATGCACCTGTCTGGGAGGCCTCCACGGCGGCCCATGGGCGATGTGGAGAACAGAGGGAGAGCAGCGGGTTTGGAGGGTTGGAGACCACGAGCTCAGTTTGCGTGCCCTGGGGTCTGTAGGCCTCTGAGCCTTTGCATGCACTGTTCTTTCTCCCTGGAATGTGCTTCCCCAGTCTCGTCTAAGGGGGATTCTTTAAAAAAATATTTATTAATTTTTAAGAGCAGGGAGGGGCAGGGGCGACTGGGTGGCTCAGTCGGTTGAACGTCTGACTTCAGCTCAGGTGATGATCTCAACAGTTCGTGAGGTCAAGCCCCATGTCGGGCTCTGTGCTGACAGCTCAGAGCCTGGAGCCTGCTTCGGATTCTGTGTCTCCCTCTCTCTCTGACCCTCCCCTGCTCATGCTCTGTCTCTCTCTGTCTCAAAAATAAATAAAACATTAAAAAAAAAATTAAAAAAAGAGTAGGGAGGGGCAGAGAGAGAGGGAGAGAGAGAATGCCAAGCAGGCTCCCCACTGTCAGTGCAGAGTTCGACACAAATCTCGATCTCATGAACCGCGAGATAGTGACATGAGCCGAAGTCAGATGCTTAGCTGAGTCCCCCAGGTGCCGTGAGATGGGGGAATTTTTAACTCATCACTCAAAGCCAGGTTCCGACATCACCTCCAACATAGGCAGCCTTCCCTGGCTCTCCCAGATTTGGCCTCTCCCTCCTCTGTATCAGCTTCTCTATAAACCGCAACTTCAGGACGCCCGGGTGGCTCAGCTGGTTAAGTCATACTCTTGATTTGGGCTCAGGTCATGATCTCGAGGTTGGTGAGTTTGAGCCCCATGTTGGGCTCTGCACTGACAGCGTGGATCCTGCTTGGGATTCTCTCTCTCTCTCTCTCTCTCTCTCTGTCTCTGTCCCTGTCTCAAAAATAAATAAATAAGCGGGGCGCCTGGGTGGCTCAGTCGGTTAAGCATCTGACTTCGGCTCAGGTCACGATCTCACGGTCCGTGAGTTCGAGCCCCACGTAGGGCTCTGGGCTGACAGCTCGGAGCCTGGAGCCTGCTTCAGATTCTGTGTCTCCCTCTCTCTCTGACCCTCCCCCACTCACGCTCTGTCTATCAAAAATGAACAAATGTTAAAAAATAACAAATAAATAAATAAGCTTTAAAAAAACCCACAACTTGATGAAAAAGTGTGACAAAGGCAAAGGTAAGGTACATCACATGGTCCTCTGACTCCCCACGCCTCACTGACCCCAAGGCTCCCTCTCCTCTGCTGTTTCCACCGCATCTCCGTCCATATGGAGGGTCCCAGAGCTTAATCTTTGGGTCACTCCTCCTTTCTGTCAACACTCCCTGGGTGACCGCACGCGAGCCCACGGCTTGAAAGCCCATCAATTTGCTATTGACCTCCACGAGTGAAGGCCGATCTCTCCCTGCCACCCCACCTCCTAAAGTCTCAAATGCACCTGAAACTCAGGATGACCAAAACGGAACTCCTGACTTCTGCCTGCAACATACACACAAGTAATAATCAAATCAAATAAATTCTGGACCGCTCCTTGTTCGGCTTCGCCCATTTCGGGATCTGGCAACTCCATTGTTCTAGCTGCTTCCGCCAAAAGCCTCGGAGTCATTCCTGACTTCACGCCATCTCACACCTAGCATCCAATCCATCAGCGAATCCCGCCCGCTCTGCCTGAAAATAGATCCAGAATCCGGCCAGTCTCACCACCTTCCTTGTTAGCAGGCTGGTCCCAGCCCCGTCATCTCTCACCTGGGTAATTGCGACAGCCTCCTCACTGGTCTCCCTGCTTCTGCCTTTGCCCCCTGCAGACTGTTCTCAGTGATGGGTGTTATAAATCAGATCAAAACACTCCTCCTCTTAAACCCCTTCGACTTCTCATCTCACTCAGAGTAAAATGGCTCATAAGACCCGACATGATCTGGCCTCTTGTTATCTCTCGCTTCCTCCCACCATCCCGGCCCCCCTGGTCCAGCCGCACCGGCCTTCTGGATGTTCTCTGAATATAACAGGTATATTCCCACCTCAGGGCCTTTGCATAGGCTGGTCCTCCTGCCTGGAACACGCTTGCCCCTGATATCTGCCTGGCTCACTCTCCCCTTGCCTTCGACGTTCGGCTTACATCGTGGCTGAGTCTGTGAGGCTTTCCCTGACGACCTGGGTAGAACAGCTCCTCTGTCCCTCATCCTCCCTCAACCCTTAGCCTGCTTCCCCGGACCTAGGACTTAGCACTGCTCGGCATTTTACACTTTACTTAGTTCTGATCTGCCTCCTGGCCCTTTAATGTGAGCTCTGGGGGTCGAGGCTTTGCCCTTTGTCCTCAGTGCTGTATCACCGGCCCTTAGAACAGTGCTCGGCACTAGGTAGGTGCTCAGTGGCGATTTCTCGAATGATGCCGGAATCATTGCTTTTAACTAACTGTTTCCTTTTTTCCGACCTGTCTCCCCCAGCAGATAGTAGGCAGCAGTGGGGTCCGATTCGCCACGGGTTTTCTGGTGTCCAAGACAGAGGCCGCAGAGAGTGAGTGTCCATTAAAGGTTCGAATAAACAAATGGATAAATAATAGAATTTCCAGATGGGTTGCCTGGGGTGATTTGAGGAGGGCATTTTGAGACAGACTGAGTTGCCTCCTGGAGCCTTTTATTCCTACAGCCTTCCTGCCTCTCCCCCGTGACCTGGGGCTACTTTGGAGGGAAAAGCCTGGAAGCTTGAGCCAGAGACTCTCCAGAGGCCAGAGACAGAGAGAGGGACCTGATTAGGAGCCGGTGCCAGCAGGATATGGAAGGTGCAGATTTCCTGCTGGGGCTAAGCTTTGGACTGAGAATTCTGTTTGAGGTTAAGGAATCTGAAGTTTTGAAACAGGCCAAGGGTTTAGGATTAGGATTTGAATTGAGGGTTGGGGTTGGGAACAAGGTGACCTTTCGGATCTGAAGTTACGATCCAGGGTTTCTGGTTAGGGCCGAGAGTTGGGGAGTTGGGCCTGATGCTTGTGACCAGCCGGTGTGGGGAATGGGTCAAAGGATTGGAACTTTGGTCAGAAAATGGGATACAGCTGAGGGCAGAGCCAGGGGCCTGAACTGAAGACAGGCATTAGGTTTTAAAAGGTTCTTTGCCAGGGGCACCCGGGTGGCTCAATCAGTTGAGCAGACTTCAGCTCAGGCCATGATCTCGCGGTTCGTAGGTTCGAGCCACCAGTTGGGCTCTATGCTGGCAGTGTGGAGGCTACTTGGGATTCTCTCTCTCTCTTTCTCTCCCAAAATAAATAAACTTAAAAAAAAAAGTTTCTCTGCCAGGACACTGTAAGACAGAAACTCACATTGTTTTAAAAAAAATGTTTTAATGTTCCTTTCTTTTTGAGAGAGAGAGACAGAGGCAGAGAGTGGAGGGGTGGGAGCAGAGAGAGAAGGAGACACGGAATCCGAAGGAGGCTCCAGGCTCCGAGCTGTCAGCACAGAGCCCGACACGGGGCTTGAACCCACGAACCGTGAGATTATGACCTGAGCCAAAGTCGGACGCTTAACCGACTGAGCCACCCAGGCGCCCCCAGAAACTCACATTTTATAGCAAAGTTCTAGAACAGTAGTTCCCCACCAGGGGTGATTTGGGCGTCCGGGGGACAACTGGCAACGTCTGGAGAAGGAAGGGAGCTGTTGGTATCTAGCCGGTAGAGACCAGGGATGCTGGTAAATGCCCTGCGAGGCACAGAGACGCCCCCTCAACAGAAAATGATCCGGGGCCCCACCGGCCGATGGTGCTGAAGCAGAGGAGGCCCGTGCTAGAGGGTGTTGGAGAGTTCGTCTGTTCTCTGAAGGGTTGGCCAGGCGCCCATCCAGGTGGGCCAGGGCTGGGGTATGAGTGCTCGGGGCTGCGGGCTGGTGTGATGGGGCCAGCGTTAGGGAGGAAGGAGCAGGTGCACACGTGTCCCCCCGCCCCTCCCCCCCCGGTGGAGCTCCCCCTGGCTCTGGGGGTGGAGCTGGGATCCTAGAAGTCACAGACCAGCAGGGTGGGGGCTGCAGGGAGGGAGCCCCACTGCCGGGCAGGGTGGCAAAAGACGTGGGCGGGGTCTGCGGGAGGCTTGGGTCAGGGGGAGGGCCGGGGCGCACAGCTGTGGCACCCGCAGGGACGAGTGTCTGAGACACCTCCCGGAATCGCACCCGTGCCTCCCGGGTTCCAGACGGAACCCGCAGCACAGCAGCGACCACGGACGCGGTGGTGGCAGTGGCTGACGTGGCAGAGCGCTGCTTCTGAGCCACTCTAAGTGCTTTACATCTTTTAGCTCTTTTTTTCTCCCCCCCCCCCCCCCCCCGCCCCCAGCCTGCGGGGCGGCTACTGCTTGTAATCCGCATTCTACACACGAGAAAGTGAGGCACAGAGAGGTTAAGGTGTCCAAGATCCCACGGCTCGGAGCGGCAGGCTCCGGGAGTTTGAGCTCAGGGGCTCGGGGCTTGTGTTGGCAGTGGAGGGGCTCGGGGCGGGGGTCCCCGGGCTTCCTGGGTTGCCGTCTCCCTCTGCTATCTGCCCGTGGGATCTCCTCCCAGCCTCTCCACCGCCTCCCGAGACAGGCACTGTCATTGCTGCCCTGTTCCCTCGATGAAGGAACCGAGCCCCGGGGAGGTTAAGTACCTCTCCACACAGCCTGTCCGTCTGCGTCTCTGTGTTAGAGCGGGGGGTGCATCTCTGCACGGCCCTCGGTGCCCACTCTCGTGGCTCATTTGATCTCCACCCACCAGGCTCCCGCGGCAAGGCTTCTCTGCCTCGTCACTGTTGTCATTGGGGACCGGATAGTTCTCTGTGGTGGGGGCATCCTGGACACGGTAGGAGGTTCAGCAGCCTCCCTGGCCTCTACCCACCAGGTGCCAGTGGCACCCTTGTCCCCCAGTCGGGACACCCAAAAGTGAGTCCAGAAACTGCCAAAGAGCCCCCAGTGCCTCCCCCCGCCCCCCACGCTGCCCCGGGGAGCAGGCAAGGAGGGTCCTAGGACACAGACGAGACACAGACGATCGTGGAAACTAAGACCTGGACAGGGGTAATGTCTTCCCCAAGGTCGCTCAGAGAATCAGGGGCAGGACTGCAAACAGGACTCAGGTCCACTCAGCCGAGAGAAAGGTCTGGCAGCCAAGCCCTCCTGCTGGACTCACGCTCCTCCTGAGCGAGTGTTAGTGCCAACGGTGGGACAGGAGGGCATAGGGCAGGCTGTCCTTGCCGGGCCCGCTGCTCTCTAGCTGAGCTGAGGTGCTGCTCCCTCTGCTCCCAACCTCGGTTCGGTGAAGATCGCTCAGCCTTTGACACCCCATGGACCAGCTTTCAAATCCCAGTTCTGCCATATCCTTACCGTGGGGCATCCCTGGCCCTCTGTGTCCCCATCTGAAAAACGGCAAGTTTGGACTAGAGCCTTTCAAAGCCTCACCTAGCTCCCATGTTCTGGCTGTCTTTCTTTCTTTCTTTTTAATATATTTTTTTAATGTTTATTTATTTTGGAGAGAAAATGAGCACAAGTGGGGGAGGGGCAGACAGAGGGGGACAGAGGATCCGAAGCAGGCTGCACGCGGGCAGCAGCGAGCCCAGTGTGGGTCTCGAACTCACACACCATGAGATCATGACCTGAGCCGAAGTCCAACGCTCAACCGACTGGGCCACCCAGGCGCCCCTGATGTTCCGGTTTTCCGACAAAGTTATCTTGTGTCTCAGTCCCGGCTGTGCCCCAACTTGAGGTGGCACTTTGGACAAGTCACTGCCCGTCTTCAGAACCCAGTTTCCTCAAAGGCGGCCAACATTTGAGCCAAAAGAACTTCACTAGCTGTGAAAACTTCCCTGCCTTGGCTTATGCCATCACCGCTGAAATACCATTCACCCCCTCATCTACCTGGAGAACTATTCATCCTTCAAGACTGAGCCCAACTCGTTTGCTCCAGATCTTTCTTATTCCTGCAGGCAGAGCTAATCACACCTTCCTCTGGGCTCCCTCTGCTACCCACCGCCCGCGAACCCTCTAGAGCACCTGTGGGTGTTGGGTGTGCGTGCCTTCCCTTCTAGAATGAAAGAGTCCTTGAAGACAGGGGCTGGGGGCCCCTAATCCTTACATCTTCATGGCCCACACAGTGCCTGGTGCAGAGTAGATGCTCAATAAATGCTGAATAAATAAGAATGAATGAATGGCAGCCGTAGATGGTTGCCAAGACCCTTGGCGGATCCAACACTCTAGAATCCAGGGAAGGAAGCCAACCTCTTGCTGTCACCCAGTCTCACGTTCAGAAGACTACCCCCACCCCCACTCCCAGCAAGTGCCTGCCTGCCGCCCCAGCCACCCCCACAGTCTGCGGACCCAGGGAGAGCCTTGGACAGCGACCAGACGCTATTTAAAAAATGCTTTTATCCTCCGTGAAGCTGCCACTACAGGGAGCTGTCTGTGCAGACCTGCATCCCACGTGTGCCCGGCGACGAGTATTCATAGAAAAAAGGCCTTGCTTCTCCCATTTTCCAGGCCATCCCAGTGTGAGGACTAGGCAGGGACCTGCATTCTTCACACTTAGGCTCTGAATCCCCGGCCTCAGACCCAAGCTAGAGGAGGATCTGAATTCCCTCCCTCTCTCGTCTCCTCCAGAAATCTCTCCTCCTTGTCCTCTAAGCCACACGTCTGCAAATCGCCCTCAACCCCCTCTTCCAGGAAGCTCTCCAACTGAAGAAAGCGGGTCTCAGTCCCTGACTGGCGGCGGGGGGGGGGGGGGGGGGGGGGCAGGGGTGACAGAGGGAGAGAAGTGGCCTGTGCTCTTTGAGACCCATCCATTCAACAGGTATTTTCTGACAAGTTACAAGAACACTTGGATTAAGCTGAACTTCTCAGGGCTCAGCTTGTTCACCTGTCACACAGGGGTAGGGGTCCTACAAGCTCAAGTCCTTAGAAGGGGACAGCTCTGTAGTTTTGTCTGTCAGTCCCTCAAAGCAACATGTCAACTCCAATCTCTGCTGAAAAGCAGAACTTTGTGTCCCAATTCAGCTGCTTCCGTCTGGTGTGGCCCTGGTGAAAGTCCCGACCTCCTCTGTGCCTCTGGAGGCAAAGGGAGTAGGTTTCTGATTTGGGTTCAGCTCTGGGGGCCTGACTTTCTAGGATTCTGCAAGGAAGCCGCCTCTTTCCTCCTCCTATCCAGGGAAGGGGCTGGAGCCTCGAGAGGAGATGGGGAGGGGCCAGAGCCTCCCAGGGTGGGTAGGAGGGTGTAGGAGGGTGTAGGAGGGAAGGATGTGTCCTAGCCCGGGTGTGAGAGACGAGTTAACAGCTCAATTGTTATTTCAATTACACGGATTATTTGAAAACAATATTATGAGTTTCATCACTGACAACCCCAGGAAATGGCTGCTATGGCAACCGGGGAAAAGAATGGTCCTGACCAGCCAATCAGAAGTTCCAGCCATGCCCCCAGTTTGTACAAACTCTTTCTCTCTCTCTCTCTCTCTCTCTCTCTCCTCCAGGGGTGCCCCTCCCATCGTCTGCTTGGGGAGGAGTCTTGGGAAAAGGATGGAAAGAGAGGGGCTGGAAGGAGGACCACTCTGTAAACAGGAGAAGGTCAAAGGAGGAAACTGAGGCCAGGGAGAAGAGCAACTCCAGGAATTGGCTCTTTCTCCCAAGTTCCTCGAGGGCCAGGACCAGTGTCTGGAGTCCCCAGCCCAGTCCCCGCCCGGAGCAGACGCTCTGAATCAGGGCTAGTTCTGGGTAACAAGGGCTCCTCCCGGTTGAGGAGGGGGCTCCTGGACAGCCTTCCCCTCCTCGTTCAGCCAGACAGCGGGAGGGAATTCTCGCAGACCCCTTGACAAAGCGTCCCTGTCCCCCTTCAGACAGCAGCAGGGCTCACCTTTCACCGACAGGAAGTGTAATCAGGGGCCACCGCTGGGCCAGAGAAAGGGCAGGTGAATTTCGTGGGGCTCGGGGGTACAGCCAAGGGCCCTGGACCCCTTCCCCCTCCGCCCTCTCCAGAGCGTGTCTCTGCGTCTAGTGTCCCTGCGCCCGGCCTTCTCCCAAAGAGGCACTCGAGTGGTCTCCAGAAAAAGCCTTTTTCCTTCGAGAACACCCTGCGCTCTCCTTATTCAGAAAGAGCCCAGTTTGGCAGGCAGCTGGCTGGGCTCTAACTGCAAAAACTCAGCTCTGAAAGCCCAGTTCCTATCTCGCCTGAGCTCCCCCGCCGTCCACTCCTGTGTCCCTGCATCCTCATTGGTTGTACCAAACAAACCCTTTTATGGGCCTGACTAGCGGCAGGCACAGTTCCGAGTCCTGCACAAATACTAGCTCACCGAAGCGGCACCATAACCCTGTGAAGCAGGTACAGTGGCCACCGGCCCCATTTTACAGATGGGGAAACTGAGGTGGTTAAGTCGTGCGAGGTCAGGCAGCCAGGGAGGGGCAGCAGAGGGACACAGACAGTCCGGCGAAAGAGTCCGCACTCTCGGCCGCTATCCTAATTCCTTCCGACGCAAGATGCCCTCACAGCCAGAAGACTGGTAACATCCGACTTTCATTGCTTCGTCTTCTAGCAGGAACCCCCCAGATCTTGTCCTGAAGTTCATGCACCCTCATTTTGCATCTTCTCGGTAGGGGAATGGAGGGCAGGCAAGTGGGCGGTTGGGGATGTTGGTAAGTGGACGTTCGTGGCGAAACCCCGGCCCTCACGGCGCGAAGCTCTGACCCAGCTGTGAGGGGGTGAGGGGCACCTTCATTACTTTGGTACCTCCTGCGAGCAGCGCGCCGTGTGCCCATTACTTCAGTCATTCCCAGTCCCAACCCCACAAGGGAGATCTCACTCTCCCCATTTTACAGATGGAGAAACCGAGGCTCAGAACATCAAAGAGACTTGCCCGAAGCCACCCAGCTAATATGTGTCAGAGGAGGACTGATGCCCAGATCTGTCTGCCTCCGTCTGCCTTTAGACAAGCTTCCTGTCCTCGAGGGACCGCCAAAGGGTCGGGACAGGTAACAAGGACTCCCGAAGGGCTGAAAGGCGGCCCAAGTTCAGACCCAAGAGCAGGCAGAGTTCAGGCCACGTGAACAAAGGCCCGCAGGTGGGAACGGACCTCAGAGCCGTGGCTTAGCTGGAGCAGGTGTTGTCGGGGCTCTGCGGGTAACCATGTCAGACGATGGGATGGGGCCTCAAATGCCAAGCAGATGGTTTGGAGCGGATGGGTGAGGCCACAGGGAGCCATTGCTGGCTTAGGAGTCTCTTTGCCTCCCTCCCGAGGCGGCCTCCCTCTCGCGCAGCGGAGCAATTTCCCAGAGCATTTTCTCTAATTTGTGATTGTTTTCCTAACCCAGAAGCAGCGAGAGTCTCCAGATTCTCCCAGCCCACGAGCCAGCGGAGCTGAGCTGCCAAAGCTGCCGGTCTCCACCCCCAGTCCAGCCCACTTGGGGACCTCTGAGCCCCTCCGTCCCCCAACCCCCCCCCCCCCAGGGTACAGAGCTGGCTGTGGGGAGGCGCTGGTGGGCTCACCGGGTGCATGCGGAGCCCCTGGGGACGGCTTCAGAGCAGGTGCCTGAAGGAGAGAGGGCCTGGTTCCTGGAGGTGGATGGCACAGGGGGGCTGGCACAGGGCTCTGCGATGGGGGAGGGGGGCCCCTGAGGAAACTGGGCTCAGGGAGAAGAGGAGGGTCCAGAAAAGAGACAGAATTCTGTTAGGAACAGGGGCCAGCAGCTACGTGAAGTGGTGTGGTGCCCAGAGAGGGGCTTGGGTCTTCGGGGGTGGGGCGGTGCTCAGGGAGAGGACTGGGGGCTCCGGGAGGGGGTGGGGGATCCAGGAGGGGCTAGGGCTCTTGCAAAGGGGAGCATGAGCTCTGCTGGCAATGCTGGGGAGTGGGGGCGGCTCCCTGCCGTGAGAGGAGAGAGCCTCCACAGGGAGATGGGGCTCAGAGAAGGGGGGGGGTACTCTGGAGGAGAGGATTCTGGACAGGGACTCAGTTGAGGGGCCTGGGACTTGTGAGGAGAATGGGGAGGATCTTCAGGGAACAGACACTTAGAAGAGAAAAACATGGGTTCGGTGAGGGGACCAAGGTCTAAATCGAAGGGACAGAGGCTCCAGGAGGGGTCAGGGCTGTGTAAGAGGATCAGGGCTCCAACGGAAATGTTAGTTTAGGAAGGGCAGGGGGCTGGGAGAGGACCATGGAGGAGCCCTCGAAGGAGGGTTGTTTTGAGAATGGAGTGCAGCTATTTCCTCCCAACCCATCACCTCGGTGCCTTATTTTGTCCTGGCTCAACGCAGCCACAGTTTGCCTCCTTGGCCCACAAAGGTCCCGTCCCCTGAAGACCCCTCATCTTGGTCCTCTGCTTCTCCACGCCCACTGGAACATTCCACCCAGCTGAGCCCTGAGTCCTTCTCCGCTAACTATTCCATAAATGCCCCTGTGGGCACCCATTCCCTTGAATTCACCCATGTGGATTTTGTATCCTGCTGCAGCCCAAACACATTCTCAGTAGGTACTTCAGACACCAGTAATGATCAGTAAGGTCATTCTCCCTCCAAGCTAACCTCAATCCCTTCAACTGCAAATGCGGCCAATTTCCTCTGTTCTGTCCTGGGAATAGAACATGGCTGATCTGCAGGCCACCTTTTATCAGGGCATCTGTCATAGCTTCAGAGATGTAACGTCTCCTCTCAAATTTCTCTCTTCTAGGTAAATTAATCCTGGTCCCTCCATTGGTTTTTCTGATTACTATATTTAGTAATCACAATCACAATCATCTCCTAATGATTGTGGCAGGGCTTTAGCACAGCCTGGCACACTGAAGGCTCACAAGAAGTGTATCTTGGATGGATGAATGCATTGGCGGATTGATGGATGAATGATAGCAGGGAGATGGGTAGTGAAGACATGAAAAGACAGGTGTTGGTAATGGTGGTGGATGACAGGTAGATAGATGGAGGGTGGAGGTGGGTGACCTGTGGGCAGATGAATGTTTAAATGGAGATGGGTGGGCAGGAGGAGGATGGATGGATGGATGGATGGATGGATAGATGGATGGGTGGATGGATGGATGTATGGATGGATGGACAGTTGAGTGGGTGGATGGATGGATGTATGGATGAATGGATGAATGAATGGATGGATGGATGGACAGGTGAGTGGATGGATGGATGGATGTATGGATGAATGGATGAATGAATGGATGGATGG
>NW_026057578.1:14360721-14404327 GCF_023721935.1 Panthera uncia | reverse complement strand
ATGAATGAATGGATGGATGGATGGACAGGTGAGTGGATGGATGGATGGATGGATGGATAAATGGAAGGAAGAATGGCTTAGACAGGATGCTGGATGGATGAATAATCTCAGTTGGCACCTCAACTTTCCCCCAAATCTCCCAAGTATAGAATCCTCAATTTGATTAATGGCACCCCAGTTCTCTCAGATACCCAGGCCTGAGACCTGTCCATATATCACTTCTCCTTCATCTCCCACAACCAAGCAGCTCTGAGACCTGATGATCTTATTTCCTTGATGACTTTTCCTTTTGGCCCCAGTCCTTCATGACCTCACTCAAGCCCCCAGCTCATCTCCAGGATGACTTCAGCTTTCTTTCTCTTTCCTTAAAGCTGACCCTGAAACAATGCCATTGACTTGACATGGCATTCCTACCTCTTAACTCCAGTCAACAACCTTCAATGGCTCCTACTGCCTGGAGCTCCATGCTTCCTAATCCAGCCGAACCTCCCATTCATAGCCTCTCTCATTCCTCTCCCTTATGGACCCTCTACTATGCAGCCTGGCTGTGGCTCCAACATTCATCAAGCTTCCCCTCCTTTGCTCATGCTGTTCCTGCCACTTGGACTGCCCTCCCTGCCACCTCCACCTGTGGCAATACCATCCTAGGCTTCAAAACACAGCTCAAGTGCTGCCTTCCCAATGAAACCCTCCCTAATCCCTTCAACTGGATGTAATCAAATAAGCCACTTCATCAAGACACATTTATTGAGCACCTACTATGTGCTCAACTGGCTGAAGGGCCCTAATGATGGCAGGGGGAGGATACAGGATGAGAAAGATACAATCTTTGCCCTCAAAGGCAGAGCCTACTTTTGAGCACACGCATGTGCACACAAGCACACACAGAATTCAATGGGGGAAAATAAAGGCAGAATCATGTAACATTAATAGTTAATGAATATACAGCACTCACTGCGGCCAGGTACTGTTCTTTTTTTTTTTAATGGAATCTTTTTTGAATGTTTATTTATTTTTGAGAGAGAGAGACAGTGTGAGTGGGGAAGGGGCAGAGGGAGACACAGAACCTGAAGGAGGCTCCAGGCTTGGAGCTGCCTGCACAGAGCCCAACGTGGGGAATCGAACTCACAAACCGTGAAATCATGACCTGAGCTGATGTCGGACAATTCACCAACTGCGCCACCCAGGTGCTCCGGGCCAGGTGCTGTTCTAAGGGCTTTACTTTCAGTAACTCATTCAGTCCTCTCAATGAACCTGCAAGGTAGGTACAGATGAGGAAACTGAGGCCGAAGGTGGGGCAATTTCTCTAAGGTCAGCCAGCTAGTCAGAAGCAGAGCAGGGATGGAACCTACCGGTCCTGCTCCTGGATCTGTGTCCTCAACAGCGCACAGCCGTGTGGTGGAAACAGGGCCGTGGCTGGAGAGAGAAATCCGTGACAGGGTGCACTCTGACCTCCCAGGCCTCCTGCCCTGCTGGAAGCCCCTCCTTTGCTGACCTAGTCCTCGGCCCTGCCAGCCCAGGCGAGAGGCTCCCTTGGGAAATGAAAACGGACGCAACGAAGGACCAAGGACCCAGTCTGCCACTGTGACACTGTAGGACCCTGGGCAAGTCCCCTTTTCCCCTGGGCCTCAGTTCTCCGTCTATTGGATGGGGTTGGGCCCATCCACCCCTGAAGGCCCTTTCAGCTCCAAAATGTGTAATCCTAAACACGGCTGCTTGGCTGATAGAAGACAGAAGCCCCGGGAGCCTCTTGGCTTCAGGGCCTGGCTGCATCTCCTAGGAGATCCCCGCTGTCCCTGAATACATCGCCGCAGCCCCGGTTCCTCGGGCCTCATGGGAGGCTGCAGTCCTATGTGTGGTCACCTGAATCTGTCCGGCTCGTCACTGCCCATCATCCTGTCTGCCCACTGACCTGGATCTATCTGCCTTGGCTACCCATCCATCAGCCTGCCTGGGCCCATCCACCTTGTGTTCCCCGCCTGCCTGGTGTCTGTCACTCTGTCCATCACACACACACACAGTCCACCTCCCCACCCGCCGGTCCCCTACTCTGCAAGCAGCGCAGTGACAATGAGAGATAGGGTGGGGCTTCTCCTTTTTCACTCACAGAGAAGTCCAGTCTTAACATCAGAACCCACTTTCCAGGAGCCAAAGCAGTTCTGTCTGCCATCCAACATCCTCTCCTTTCCCCGGGGACCCCCAACCCCCTCCTTGCTGGGCCCAAGGGCTTCTACTTGAAGAAACTGGTCAGGGTCACATGGCTTCTGCCAAAAATGTCCAAGTGGTCCCCAAGGAAATCACAGGACAAGAACGTGAAGATGTGTGTACAAGGATGTTCGTCGCGGAATTGTTTGTAATCGCAAAGTGTTGGAAACAACCCAAATGTCCAACAGTGGGGGCTGGTTAAATGAATTATGGGCCAGCCACACAATGGAGAACCATGCAGCTCTTAAAAAATGATGATGTGGATGTATATTTATCGAAATGGCAAGACGTTCACAATATATTATAGAGTGAAAAAAGCAGGTTACAAAGGCATATGTATAAAGCAAGATGCCATTTTTATTTTTTAAAAATCTATATATGTCAAGAAGGATATGCACTGAAATGTTAGCCAAGTGGTGGTGGGATTATGGCTAATTAAAAATGCTTGCATATATAAAAAGACACACACACACACACACACACACACATGCATATGTAGTCACTTTGTATTGAAAACCACCAGCCCCACAGTTGTCTATATCACCTTTGTCATAGTCTTTGTCTGTATCACCTCTCATGCTCTTTCCTACAGTCTTGTCGGGTAGGTTTATTAAAGCCATTTTACAGAGGAAGAAACGGAGGCTCACTCAGCGAGTAAATGGCAGCGTCAGGCCATAAACTTGGCTTTCTCTGACTCCAGAGCCCATGCTCTACCTACTCAGCAGGTAGTTGTGTTTTCTCGTTTTGTTTACTTGTAACTTGCCTGTTTAAAAAAAGGTAACATCTATTTACTTGTGTGGTAAAGAAATGGCAGAAGTTAACAAGACAAGGAAAAGATTACATACAGCGGGATGTCCTCAACCTCTGGGGTCTCTGGCAGCTTTTCGGCGGGCTTTCTCCCTCGACCCTCGACCTGTTTGTTCCTCCCTCCTCCACAAGTGCCTGTATATGAGGCAGGTGCAGCCTGCTGGGGAGGGAGCGGGCAGCCGTGGGTAGGACTGGGCTTAGGTATTGTAACGCTGTGTGGCCTGAGGCCCCCTCCCCGAGGCCACATTGAACTCCGTGAGGGCAGGGAGGGCTTGTCTTGAGCCATATGCTGCGCTGGATGCCAGGGAGACCAAAATGGAAAAGCCCAATGCCCACCTTCAGGATCTTTTCATCCGGGGCCAGGTTTCTCAGCCTCCACTCTATCAGCATTTTGGGCTGCATAATTCTTTGTTCGGGGGGGGGCTGTCCTGTGCGAAATATCTCTAGACATTGCCAAACATCCCCGCAAGGCAAAATTACCCCTGGTTGAGAACCACAGATCTAGTGGATAATACAAAGAAGGCAATAAAAGAAAATCTGAACTGGTTGCTATTGGGCTCAGTATGCGTGGGAGTCTCTTGTGCCCGGATGGGTCAGAGGAGGCTTCCTGCGATGCACCTGCACCTTGAAATGCGAGGGTCCCTTCTTTTCATTCTACAGACTTATCCTGGGTGATCTCATCCATTCTGTGGGTCCAAAGATCTACTTCTGGCCTAGATCTACTTCTGGATGGGCTCAATCTTTTCTGCACAAGTGCCTACTGGGCGTCCCCACTGAATATCCCACCAGCATGGCCTCCACCTCTCCTCGAGAGCCCCTTCTCCCAGGACCCCACACAGCCTCCCCAATCAGAAACAGGGGCTCCCCTGCTCCCCCACATCCTGGAAGCTTCCCAGCCCTGTCCAATTCTACCCTGCCAGCCCCCAGCCTCCAGCAGTGCTGGACCCCGTCTTCCCCACAAACTGTTCTCCACCCAGCAGCAGGGTCAGCCTTCCGAAGGCACACCCCCCACCATGCCACTCCCCTGCTGAAAACCCTTCAGCGCCCCCATGGCTCCCAGGTGAAGTCCAGTCTCTCCTTGTGGCTTCTGAGACCCACAGGACCTGACTACTGTCCGCCTGGCTGGCCTCATTTCCTGTAGCTCCCACGCCCGCACCCCAAATTCTATATGTTCCTCTTCAGGCAACTAAACTTGCCATTCTCCCCCAATCCCCCCTCACCTCTGGGCCTTGGTACCCCTCGCCTCTTGGCCTGGAGCTTGCTTTGCCTGCCCCGATCCTCTGTCCCCTCCTTCATCCCCTGGATAGTTGCAAACCAACCTGCAGGTCTCTGCTTAACCACTTCTTCCTGGAAGCATCGGCCGCCCCGCCCCCTGCACACAATTGGCCCTTATCATGGCTTGTGAGAATTGCTTAATCGTCAGTCTCCTTTCTGGGTCCACCAGACCCCCATTAGCTGGGATCCTGTCTATTTGCTCACGGGCGTACCTCGAGCATGTAGTACAATGCTTAGCACACAGTAAACACCTAATATGTATGTGTAAATATATACTTTTAACTGGATAATGCATGGATGGACAGTCAGACGGCAAGACGGGTAGGAGGATGAAGAGGTCCTGTTTGAGTTGGGTTTTTAGCGCTTTGAAAGATCTTCACGGGGAAGGGCGTTCAGGTAGAAGGGCAGGTGTGGCTGAATGCGGGAGTGTCGGGTTGGAGGCACAGTAGGAGATAAAGGAGGGTGCAGACAGATTACAAGGACCTTGAATGTCACGGTGCAGAGTCTGGACTTAATTCAGTAGGCGATGGGGAGCCATGGAAGGGTTTTAATCAAACAAGTGACACGAACCCACCTGCGTTAGAGAAAGATCGCTCTGGCTGCAGCCGGAATTGCCGATCAGAGGCTGGGAGGCCAGGGAGGAGGCTGCCACAAGAGTTCAGGCAGAGCCAGTGAGGTCTGGGTCAGAGCAGGGATCGCGGGATGCACGGAAGGGGAGAAAGGGCAGAGACCAGAGTGCAGAGAAGCTACGGGCACGTAGCGCATGTTCTGATGCCCCAGCCGCACGCAGGGACCGGGCAGTCCCTTGAAGGATCCTGAGGTCAGAGGCAGATCCTGGCGATTCTGACAGAATTCCACTCTCCTCCAGGGGTGACAACGCGTGCAGGGGCGCAGGCAGGCAAAGTTACGCACCGAGGAACAACCGTTCGGCCCCGAGGGGACCAAGACCACAAGTGGGGGACCTAGTAACAATACTGCCTCGTTTATGGAGGATCCGGTGTGCCAGGCGCTGCCCGAGGTCCGTACACACGCATATTTCCTCTTCGTAACAACCCACGAGGCAGGCATGACTGTTTTTCTCCATCTCACAGGGAAGGAAACAGGCTCCGAGAGGCAAAGTAATTTGCCCAAAGTCGCACAGCCAGAAAGTCACAAATCCAGGCTGGTCTGCCTCCCGGGGCCATGCTCTTAACCCGTTACTTTATCTTGCACAATGGAGGGAGCTGGTAGCCAGTGGATGACTGGAGGCTGGTGGGTCTGATGAGGAAGCAAGAAGTTCCCAGCCTACTTGCAACGCGATAGTACGAAGCGACCTGCTGATGAGGCATGTGTTCAGACCCGGACTCACATATTCAGAAAGGTGCGTCCCCATAGTGAGAGGACTGGGCTAAGGAGCGAGTTGCGCTTAACCTCCCGTTGGGCCGCCTTAGTGAGAATTAAAGAAAGGCATCTTCCTCTGGGGGCATGTAGCCTTACAGGCCCATGGCTGGTTAGGATAGAAAGGCTTTCTTGCAAATTAGGGAAAGATGTCCCTTTCTCCAGGAGGACACAGTCTGCCTTTAAGGCACCTGATTTGTTGAGTGGAGCTTACAATGGATTTCCACCCCTATTCTCCTCCTGCACTGAGTGCCCTGGGACAGTCAACAACCTGCCCAACCGTACACGACAGCTACGCCTCCCACCACTCTGTCCTGTATCCATGTTCCAGCAGCCACTCTGTATCATCCTCAATGAGAAACACTCCCTCCGGCAGATACATAGAGCTTGTCAGTCCTTGCCTCCTCCGTGGGAGAAAAGACAAAGTCTGATTATACCCACTGCCCTGATGAAAAAGTTGAGGTCAGAGACTGTCCTGATGGTGAAAAAAACCAACCAACCAACCAACCCACAACACAAGGCTTTCTTTACAGAGGCTTGTATCAAAACACAAGATTCCAGGAAGCAAAGCCTCTGCTCAAGAGCTCCATCTTAAGGGCACTCTGAGGTGTCCAGGGAGGTAGAGGATATGCCCACCCTCACTGGGAACATGAGGCTTCTCTTCCTGAGCCTGGCCTGAGGCCTGGGTCTTCTCTCAGCCTGGCAGGAGTACATTCTGTCTTGTCCCTGATCCCTAGCGCCCTCTTTGGGTCAACTCTGGGGCAGGATGGGGAAGCCCCCAGTCCAAGCCACCTCCTTAGGGTCTCCTCTTTCCCAAGAACCACCTGCCTCTATCCTCAGCTCCCACCCCTTCCCAGGCCCTGCTGAGAGCCGGCTGCGGCCCGAGTTATATAAACAGAAATCATTCTCTCTCTCTCTCTTTGAATACCTGAGGCTGCATTTCCGAATGGAGCTTCCTAATGGAAGAAAAAAGAGGGGACAAAAAAAAAAAAAAAAGAACAGAGAGAGGGCAGGAAATTTAATTGGCTGACTCCTATCACCCATGTGGTAGTTTGGTTGCTCCAAACTTTGCTAACCGGGTGAGACAGGCCCTCCTGGGGTCTCTGCCCACTCCCCCCCCCCCCCCCAGAGCTTTGCGATTCAGTGCTTCTGCAGAGGCCTCTGGAAAAGCAGAGAAATGACAAGGGGATCGGAAGTCCTGCCTCTAGGCACATTATTCCAGACCACCAGAACCCACCTGAAATCACACACTTTCTATCCAAGGGCTGTGACTTGCCTGGGGCCACAGGGCTCCTTTAGGGAGGGAGCTATGCCCTCCTCCCGTGTCTGCTGTTAAGCTTCTCCCCCAAAGGCGTTTATTTCAACAGCTTTCCCTGGGCACTGGGGGTCTAACTTTAACATCTCTTACATTTAAGCGGGTATCTTCTTGTTCTGCTTGCAATTCAAAGGCAAGAAACTGCTCCATTCACGGCCCCCCTTCCAAAGACCTGCCCCAAATATAAGGTAAGCTGGTGAGGCCTGGAAGTCAGGATTCCTGGGTCCCCATTCTGGCTCTGGATGGAGCTTGCGGTATGACCCAGGCCTCTGTCTGCAACACTTTGAAATGGGAAAGAGGGGGGCCCAGGTGGCTGCTAAAGTGCTCACAGTCAGGAATAGAGGAAGGTGGGGGTTTCTCGTCTCCAGGAGTCAGCTGAGAGGGCCCCCGAGGAGGGGCAGCTGCCCCTTGGCTGAGAGAGACCTGGCTGGCTTTGCAAAGTACCTTCCCCAGAGGCACTGGCAGGGATGGTCTCAGAAGGGCACACAGACATGCTCAGGAAGCAGCGTTTAAATGTTGACAATGGCCTTCCCTTACAGAAGGAATGGAAGAGGGGCATCCCAGACACCGGGGAAGGGGGAAGGGTAGGGGTGGAGCGGAGAGGTAGCTGGGACAGGCGGGGGGGTGGGGGTACCTAAGAGGTGACCACCACAGAGAAAAACTGGGGCATGCAGGTTGGAAGACGGGCCGAAGAGATGGTCACAGATGAGCAAAGACCAAGGATGTCATTATAGGTGTAGAGGCCAAGTTCCAAAAAGGGCTATAGAATAGGGGTAATTAGGGGGACAGAGTGGGCACTGATGGACAAGTATAGGGGGTACTAATGAGGAACAGAGGGGCACGACGGTTAGGGAGGAGTCTATGGGTTCCAAGGCCATGGCCATGCTGATATCAGGAAGTGGCACTGAACACAGAGGGAGAGGATGAGATCCAGAGCCCCGCAGGAGGGGCCAACAGAGGGCTGGCAGCAGGCAAAGTCCTCAAATGAGCCTCTGCCTGTGCTGTGCACCTTGGCCGGCCCCAGGGACCCAGAGAGAGCTGGCATCAGACCCAAGGAAAACGGAGTTGGCATGCGCAACCTCTGGCCAGGCCTGGAGGGGTGGGAGGGAAGACTGCGAAGGAAGAACCCTCCCCAGAAGCACGAGCGTTGGAAGCCTTGGCAGGCTTCAAACTGCGGCTTCTCTGCCCGCCACCAGGGGGTGACCCTGCAGCTCGGGGAGATCTCGGGGGACACCGGGTTAGCTCCTCCCGCCGAAGCCGGGCCTAGAGGTCTCCAGCCGCGCCCCGGCTGGGGCAGGGGCCCGAGAGTGCCAGAGAAGAGGAAGAGGGGAGGTCAAGTCTCGAGGCACTAGAGAGACGGGTCCGGGCCGTGCCCACCGCGGGCCGCCGGGCACCCAGCGCACCCACACAATCCACAACTCCCCCTGCAGCGCCCCGGCCCCCAAGGGTCAGTCCCAGTGGCGCTCCCTTTGGACGTGAGGCCGTCGGGCCCTATCTTTCTCCCACGGAGGGGGCAGTGTTCCCAGAGCCGGGTCCTAGGGAAGAGGGCAGCGCTGTCCCTCGCTCACGGCGGGTCCGCGGGCCGGTCCGACGGCCCGAGGGCAGCGGGGTCGCGCTGCTGCGGCCCGCGGGGGTCCCCTTGGGCCGGCTGCCCCCTCCCCACGAGGTGGCCGCAGCCGTGCGTGTCGCCGCGCCTCGAGTCCGCCTCTGGGCGCCCCCGGACGCGGCACGACCTCGCGCGCGCACACACACACACACACACACACACGCACACACACACACACACACACACACACACCGCGCGCTCACGCTCGTGCCGTGCGGTATTTCCCGGCCTCGAACCCCGCCTCTGGGAGGGGCCCGGCAGCCGAGCCCCCGCGGCAGGGGGTGGGGGAGCGGGGAAAGCCTGGGTCCCGCCCCCCCCACCCCACCCCGGGTAGAGACCCCGCGCCCCCTCCGCAGCCCCTCTCGGCGCGTCCGCTCGGCCCCCGGCGCTGCCAGCCCGAGGCCCGCGGGGGTCCCCGCGGCTCCCGGCGCGCGGCGGGAGGGGCGCGGGGCGGAGTGGGGGGAGACGGGGGGCCGCGGGCTCCGGGCCGAGAGGCGGCTCGGCTCCGCGCCGGGGAAAGTTTGGACGTGGGAAACTCCCTCCCGCCCGCCCCGCCGAGAGGAGGGGGCGCGCGGGGGCCGGGCGCGGGCACCCGGGCTCCCCCTGCGGCGGGAGGCTCGCCCCCCGCGCCGCCCGCCCGGCCGCTCTCCCGCCGGCCGGGGGGGTGCTCCCTCCTGGCCGGGCGGCCTCCCCTCGGCGGCGATCCGGCCGCCCCTCCCGCGGCACCCCGCGCCCTTACCTCGGGGAGCGGCCCGGGGCTGCCCCCGGTCCTGCCGCCTCGGGACGCTGCGTGGGGCGGGCGAGCCGGCGCGGGCGGGCGAGTCCGGAGCCCGGCGGCCGCCCGGAGGAGCCGGAGGGAGAGCGGGCGCGAGAGGGGGAGCCGCGGCGGCGTGCGCGCGCGTGTGTGTGTGTGTGTGTGTGTGAGCGAGAGAGCGAGGGAGCGAGGGAGTGAGCGAGCGGGAGCGAGGGAGTGTGCGTGTCTGACTAGGGGGGAAGTGTGCAAGGGACGGATCCCTTCCTTCCTCCCGCAGCCTCTGGTGGAGACTCGGAGAATGCAGCGCCCGCCGGGCAGGAGCGCCGCGCCGCAGGCGGCCGCCGGGCCCGGACCCCGCAGCCCGGGAGCCCCGGCCCCCGCCCCCAACCCCCCACCTGCCCCCCCCCCGCCCCGGTCGCGCCCCTCCCCCGCCGGGAGGGGCCGGCCTCTCCAGCGCCGGGGCGGCCCAGACCCAGGAAACCCCCGGGGGGCGGCGCCCCTCCTTCCTTCAGCGCCAGATCCGCGCGAAGGGAGCGCCCCCAGGAGGGGGACCGTCTCCCTCCCCGCCTGGCGGCTCCAGGGAGGCCCCGGTTTGAGACCCGACCCTTCGCCATCACCTGACTTTCCTGCGCCTAGGGTTCCCCACTTCCCTCCCACTCCCTGGGAGCCCGGCTTCAGAGCAGAGGGGGCGCAGGCGAGTGTGGGGCCTGGAGGCTTCTCCAGGGGCCGCCCGGGCTGGCCGCCCAGAAGGGCCCCTGCACCGAGCTGCCGGTTTCAGATGCAACCACGGCGCTTTGAGGTGGACAGGGGCCGGGGCCCAGTCCCCGGGGAGGTGCTAGGTCACCTGTCCCAGGAAGTGCACGGAGGCTTTTCCTCTCGGGGTGGGTGGGGGCATGCCGGACATCCCTGCAACCAACAAAGTAAGCAGGCAAGACGGCCCGGTCCTAAGTTTGGCGCCCCCTTGGCCCCAGAGTCCCCGCATCACCACCCCCACCTTCCCCGCTGCCCAGGAACACCAAGCAGGCCGGATTTTCCATTCTCCTGAAACTCAGTCCTCCGCGGCCTGAGGTCCTTCCTGCCCCGCCCAGCTTCTTTCTCCCGGCTGCAAGGGCTCCCCCTTCGGTCCCATCTCTCTAAGGTGCAGCCTCATTGAAGAGACCCCCCACCCCCACCCCACCCCACCCCACCCCTTAGTTCTCAGTTTGAACTTGTTTCAGTAGGAGGTAGGCTAGGACCAGGGACTTCCGCAGACCCACCTTGTGTCTTGGGTTGGGGGACCCCTAAGGGCCGTTGGATAGGTGGGTGAAGGGTAAGGGGGGGGATATGACCACCATCTACCTCTGTCCTGCCACGTGGTCACTGACCAGACACATAAGATGTCTCATCAGCTGCTGAAGTTCCAGGCAAAGAGGAAGCAGGACCGGCCAGCCCTCACCCCCACCCCCGTGGGTCCCAGCACCCCAGGCTCCACCTCACTCCCATCCTCCTCCCATCCCCACTCGCTTCCCTAATTTTCATCTCCCTCTCCTCCCCTCTTCCCTGGTGACTGGAATCTGCTCTCCCTCTGGCTACCCCTCCCTCTAAACTCCATCACACTTTTATTTATTTTGAGATTTATTCTCCTTCGTGCCAGCCTGTTCCCTCCCCTAAGTCCTTCTCTCCGTTTATTCCCCTTCATTGATCTCTCCCAGCCCTGCTTTGTGTGGCTCTCCTTCTCTCTGTCTCTCTCCCCTCTATTCTTAGCCTCCACTCTTTCATGCTTTCAGAGACCGGAGGCCGGCCCCTTCCAGATGCATTTCCTCACTTTCCGTTCTCTTCCCCTCCAACTCGGTTTTACCATTTGCTCCAGCTGTCCTTTCTCCCTCCCTCCCCCTCTGGCCCCTGCCTGGGGCGCGTGTGCGCTCATCCAGGGTGTCAGACCTACTGAATCGTCAGCAAGTTGTTCTGGGCTGGGACGCTGTTGCTTTCACATCTGCATACACACAGTAGGTGCTCAATAAATACTCACCCACCTTTCCTTTGATCTCTCTCTCTTGTCTTCTCCCCAACTCGTGGTTAGATCTCTCGCCGCTTTTCCTCTCTCGGGGGCTCCTTCTCAGACTCACCTCCACCGCCAACCTGAGTGCCCACACCACACCGTGCCGGGCACCACGTGAGGCTCTGGGCACACATCGGGGTCAGCGTCAGCGATTACTGAACCCTTGCTGTGGGCCACGATTTTGCCGTTAGGTCCTCACAGCGGATTCCAGTACGAGCCCTCCTTTACGCGTGAGGAAACTGAGGCACGGGGTGTGGAGATGTTAAGGTCACACAGCTGGCACGTAGTGCGATCAGGCTGGGGCATGGCCTTTAGGCCCGACCTGGCACTCTGGGCTGGGAGAAGGTAAGCAGGGGCCCCTCCCGCGGTGTGACGGGTGCAACCAGAGCCTGTGGAGGGTGACAGAGGCCGCACTGTGCCACACGGCAAGTCACGTCCTCGGCATCGCCTCCTCAGGTAAACTGAGTGCACTCGCCATGCGTCCAGCCTGCGCTTAAGTGTTCCACGCTGATTATCGCATTTGATTCTCACAGCAACCAACGTCTACATTAAAAGTGGGGGAAATTAAGGCACGGAGAAGCTCGAAAAGTTGCCCAAGGCCGCACAAGTAGTCTGTGGCCGAGGCCGGGTTCAAACTGAGGCAGGTTGGGGCCCGAGGCCTGCAATGAACTGGCACTATTAACGTTTGGGGTCAGGAGAATTCTTCGTGGTGGGGGCTGTCCTGTGCATGGTCTGGAGTTTCGTGGCGTCTCTGGGCTCTACCCACTAGACGCCAGTGGTGTGCCCCTCCCCCTCGTGACAACCCAAACTGTGTCCGGACATTGTCAAAGGTGCCCTGGGGGCAAAATCCCTCCTAGTTGA
Source organism: Panthera uncia (assembly GCF_023721935.1). NCBI lineage: Eukaryota > Metazoa > Chordata > Mammalia > Carnivora > Felidae > Panthera > Panthera uncia. The sequence goes on along the minus strand of NW_026057578.1, from coordinate 14,392,089 downwards.
GGGCCACTGCTCTAGTCTGATCACCTTAATAGCAGGGCCAGCTCCAGGGCACTTGGAGAATCGGAACAGGTGGGGGGGGGTGCGGTTGGATGCAGGGGCGGGGGCAGGCTGCTGTCAGCCTTGTCTACACTTGCTCACGGGCCTCACTTCTCTGTCTTCACCTCATCCTGCGTCTGTCTCCTTGTTCATCTATGTCTGCTGTCTTCTTACACGCTGACCACCGTCTCCCCCCTTCTCAGCACCCTCCACCTCGGTCTCTGTCCCCTTCCTCCAACAGCCTTCTTTTCTGGGTCTTTCTGACTCTTTCTGTCTCCTTTTTTGTCTTTTTCTACCTGTCCCTCTATTCTCTCTGGCTGTTTTTCCTTTCTCTCTCTCTCTCTCTCTCTCTTTCTCTCCCTCCCCATCCTCCCTCTCCCTCCCCTCTGCTCTCCCATTCAGCCCCTTCTCTTTCCTTCCTTCTCTCTCTCACTCCTAAACCCCCCCCCCCCTTTCCTTCTTCCTTCCCTCCCTTCTTCCCTTCCCCTCTCCCTTCTTCCTTCGTCCCCCGCCCTCCCTCCCTCCTCCTCCTCCCCCTCCCTCCTCCTCCCCCCCTCCCCTTTGTCTGTGGGAGCTGGAAGTTAAAAGCTTTTCCGAACTTGCTCTCCAGTCGCTGTTCCCGGCGCCTTTCATCTCGCCAGCACATTTGTAAAACTGCGCAGACTGAAGGGCCGTGACATGAACAACCAAAGAAATGTCAGCGCGGGGACTGGGACCGCCTGCCCGCCGGGGACGGTGTGGGGGGTGGGGGGGGCGTGCAGTCAGGGCGCACCCCAGCTCTGCCCGGGAAGGGACGGGGACCGGGATGGGATTGGAAGCCCCCCCCCCCGAGCCCCCCTCCCCCCCCCCCGCATTCCGCGCCTCTGCGGAGCCCGGCGGAGGGGGGTGGCACACCCTGTGGAGGGGGGGGGAGCCCTGCGGGGCAACCACAGGCGCCCATCGCCACCGCCACCGCAGCGCTTAGACACCTCGCCGTGTTCACCGCGCAGCCAGGTTGTCTGGGTTCAAATCCCGTCACCCCACTCACCAGCGGGGTCGCCCTGGGCAAGTGAGTTCGCCTCTCCACCTCTCAGCATCCTCCTCGCCGCTCCGGCAAAGGGCCGGGTGAAGCCTGCACGAGCAGATCCGTGTCAGACACTTAGAGCAAGTGTTTGCTGTAATTAATAACAGCTAGCGGGATTATTAGCGCCCTGCTCCAGATGGGGAGACCCAGGGTTAGAGGGGGAAGTGACTAGCCAGAGGACTCAGAACAAGCGTGGGGCCCTCTCCCCCTTTCTCCTCAAGGGAGTGGGCCCCCGAGGCTGGAACACAGCTCCCAGGGTTAAGGACTCAGTCTGTTTTGTTGACTGCTGTATCCTGTGGATACAGCACATAGTAGATGTTCAATAAATACTTGTTGCATGAATAACGGAGGGAAGGAAGGAAGGGATGACTGGAAAGGTGCTGAAGCCAGAAAATTGAAAGGCTTCTCTGTGTGCAGGGGCGCGGTGGGTTGAGGTGGAAGGAGGGGCCCAGAGCCGAGGGCTTGTCCATCTGGGACCCAAGCTGCGGCAGCATGGAGGGCTGCGGACACAGCCCCAGGCCCGGAGCCCAGTTTCACACTGGGAGTGTTCCAGCTGCCCCATCAGGCCCAGCCCTCCGTCTCTGCTGGCACCCCAGCTCCCCGACCCCTCAGCCTGGGACTAGGCCCCCACCCTCTGCCTCCCGCACCACACTCTGTCCCTCTTGTGTCTCTCTCTGGACCCAGATCCAAAGGCAGGACAACCCACAGTGGGGGTGGGGGGGGCGGCGGCGGAGGGCGTGTCTCCCCTTCTTCTCTCTTCCTTTCAGCCCCAGGAAGCCTCCGCAGCCCTGAGGCCTCACGCTGCAGGTGGCTGCGGGAGATGGAAATAGGGCTCCTGAGCTTTCGAGCTTTCCCGAAAGGCCCTAAAGACACATGGAGGGCAGATCAGGGCCTGGGTACCTGGACCACCCCTCCTGAACCCCCTTCCCTGGGTTGGGAGAAAGCGAGACAGCCCCTGCCACACACGGCCCACCCCCCAACATTTCAAACACTGCCTCTCCCTGAATTATTCACCTGCCTCTCCCCAGGGCTGCCGCAGAGCGCCCAGCCCAGGTGCTGAGGAGGAAAAAAGCAGGAAGGCCCATTAAATTTAAACACCGCTGAGGATTGTCAGATGTGAGGTTCTATTCCTGGCCTGGAGAAGAGCAGCCAGCAGGAGGGGAAGGGGGATCAGCAGGGAGCCGTGGCGGGGAGAGACCCACCATGGGGTGACTGACTGGCTGAGCACCAGTAGGAAAGGGCAGAGAAGCTGGAGAACCTGGGCCTTCCCTCACCTCCAGGCCCTCATCCAGGAGGTCGACCTTGGCATACTCACCTGGTTCTGAGAAGACGAGGGGACCCATCTCCAAATGGCTTCTCTGCGGTTGCCTGAAGGCCCAACGTTATTGCTTCAGCAGGAGGAGTGGGCGGGGCCTCTCTGGCTTCATCTGCTCTATTTCCTTTTTGTACCCTACATCCTGGATTTGCCATTTTTACTTATCATACCCTGAGCTTTCATTGTGCCGCTCCTGCCCCCTTGGAGATCTCTTTTTGCCTTGTCTTGCTGGAAAACTCCTATTTACCCTTCAAAACCCGGCGTAAGTACCGTCCCACCTCTCTCCCACCTCTGCACGCCATTGGACCTGCAGTTGCTTCCCTCTTCCCGCCTCATGTGGGTGCCAGAGTCCCTGGCTCTCTCAGGCCTGACGGGGCCATCATGGATCATGACCCCCTCCGAAGCAGCAACCCCGGGGACCTAGTTGCCCTGAGATCTCTTCCCAGTCCTGGCTCTGGCCCCAACTCTCTCTGTGTTCGAGGGCGAGTCCTCGGCTCTCCCTTGGCCTTGGTTTTCTATTCTGTAAAATAGAGGAGTAGCGGGTGGGGGTTGGGGGGGGGATAAGGTCACGGTGACCTCGGGGCCTTCCGGTGATTCGAGTCCAGAACTCTCTGCTGCACACATATGTTTTCAAGCCATTTCTCGTTCTTCCCTCCTCTGGATGCTGTCTGGCCAGCTTCCTTGTTGATACTCGAAGCCCTGCTGTGCTGGGGCTGGCATGTGCTGGCTCAGCAAAGCCAATTGTGAGGGTTTTCAGGAATTTCGCGAGCCAGTTTTGCAAACCCTTGAAATTGGCCACGTCCAGAGTCTTTACACCATGAAAATTGGCAAACACTACCAATCAGGGCTTCCCCTGCCGTCTTCCCCTACAGGCAATTTGTGCCTCGAAAGCGGCTTATCCCTGTGGTTTCCCCTGAGAAGCCCCTGCCCCATCCCTGGCTACTGATTATTTCCCCGGGGTTCAGGCTCCAACGCCCATGCCAATCTTCTAGCTGTCACCTCCTCCCTGAGTGCCCCCCCCCACTTTTTTTAAGTTTTTATTTAAGTAATCTCTACAACCCCCCACGGGGCTCGAACTCATAACCCTGAGATCAAGAGTTTCATGCTCTTCTGAATGAGCCAGCTAGGCACCCCTCTGAATGCTTATTTTTCTAGATTTTTTCAAGTTTATTTATTTATTTTGAGAGAGAGGGAGAGAGAGCGTGCGCGCGCACACACACACACACACACACACAAGTGAATGGGGGAAGGGCAGAGAGAGAGAGAATCCCAAGCAGGCTCTGCAACTGTGAACGTGGCGCCTGATGTGGGTCTCAAACTCACGAACCATGAGATCGTGACCTGAGCCAAAACCTAGAGTTGTACGCTTAACGGACCGAGCCACCCAGGCGCCCCTTGGTTTATCTTGTCAGCGCTTGGCCCTTCCTGACACACTTGTATGTTACCTCGTCCTTTAGCTCATTCTTCCCCCTAGACTGTAAGGTCGGTGAGGGCAGGGGGCTTGTCTGCCCTGGTCCCGGGACACGCTCACCTCCTAGAGCAGCACCTGGCACACAGCAGGTGCTCAATCATTGCATTGAATCGATGATTGTATGACCTTGGGCAAGGCAAGCGGTGCGTCCGTGTTTCTGTTCCTCCAACACCCCACCTGGGAGAATTATTGCGAGGTGTGTATTCCTCAGCTGCCTTAGATCTTAGAGAGGAGCCTGGTCCCCACTGCTCCCCCACTAACCCATTGTGTCGCCTTGGGCAAGTCCCAACCCCGCCCCCAACCTCGGTTTTGCCTACATCTCTGGGGTCCTGCAGGATGGCAAGCTGATGGGCTGCGTGAGGTCTCAGGTGAGGTCTCAGGTCAGTCTCCGGGGCCCCGTCTGCTCCTTCCCATCCCATTCTCACCTCCTGTATTACCCTCCCCCCAAATATTTATTGAGCATTTACTATGTGCCGGGCAGAAAATACAGCAGTGAGCAAGCACGTACCCTCGTCCTCATGGACTCTCATTCCAGTCGGAAGGACAATAAACAAGACAAATGAGTCAGAGAAATAGCCTGGAGGATGGTGATCGTGCCAAGGGGACCTGACACGGGAGAGGGTCACAGGGAGTCCTGAGGAGGGGGCTCCCCTCTTGGGAAGGGGGGTCAGGAAAAGACCTCACCGCTAGGTGAGGCGTGTGAATAAAAACACAAAGGAGGTGGCTGCTTAGGGAGAGAGACTTGTTTAGGAAACGGCAAGTGCAAGAGCCAGGGGCAGGGAAAGGCCTGGAAGAAGCAGGGAACCCTGGGTGTGTCGAGCCCCTGGTGAGCCGAGGCCAGTGGGGGAGGACAGAAAGTGATGATGGCTGCTTCTCCGGCTTCCTCCCTGCCCCCCTCCCTCGTTGGAAAGACGGTCCCAAAGTTTGTGACAGGTGCCCCCCTGGGCCCCTCCCCAGCAAGTGGGGAGCCCAGCCCCGCGCGCCCCGCAGCTTTTGGATCAGTCATCTATCTCCCGGAGCCTGGAGTTTCCTGGAGCCGGGCACTTCCTCCCCATTCAGCCCCGCTCCCCTGAGTGGCAGAGACAGGTGTGAAGAATTAGCTGTGGGGACTGATGCCGTGACAGGAACCGGCACAAAAGAAGAGGACAGAGTGTAATGTTTATTACGTTTGAAGCAAAGCAAACACGCGGCCTATTTATGTATCTATAGAGAATTAATTGGCGAGCGGCCGCAAGAAGCAGATTATAAATTAGAATCATTTTCGCCAACCGAAACCCATTCATCTTGCTTCAGAATGGGCCTGTCACCTCCTCCTGACTAATTCTTTTTAAATTCGGTGCTTTTCTCACCGGCCCCCCTGCAGCGCTCACCTGGAGACCCGAACCCCATGAGTTTGCTAGCACCTCAGGGAAACGCCTCGGTCAAGCTCTGTGCTTTTCGGGCACCCACTGTCTCCCCACCCCAGGCCCGTCCCGGGGCTCAGCCCCTGGCGCCCTCGCCCTGCACTCTTATTCCTCGTCCCCCGTGGCCCAAAGCTTCCCGCGGCCCCTCTCCTGCTCTAGCTGGTTCCAGAGGATCTGGCTGGAGGGAAGCCCCCAGCCAGAGGCCCAGGCCCGGGTGGAAGGGGGCAGGCAGCCTGAGGCTGCCATCCTGGGAATCCCGGGGCACCGGCCCTGCTGCCTGCTTTTGATTCTGGGCTCAGAGCAGGCGGCCTCCCCCAGAATCAAAGGAAAGCCACGCTGCTGGGTCCCTGGCGGGCCTGGCTCCCGCTTCTCTCACCTGGAGCCAGCCGAGATGAAAGAGAGGGCAGGTGCCAGCGGCCTCCAGGCCTGAGAGCAGGGCCAGGCCCGCCCTGGGCTGTGGCCCAGTTAACCCTTCCCTTCCTCTGCCTTTGAGCAGCGAGATGCGGTTAATAATATACTTGGAACTTGAAGTGACATTCGGCTGGCCTTGTGCAAATATTGCAGTATCTCCAACGGCTTAAGTAGCCGATGGACCCAACGCTCTTTGCTCCCACTGCCCCAGTCCCACCCAGGGACGCCTCCCCTCCCTTCGATCCAAGGCTCCTCGAGGGGCCTTGAGGACCTGCTTCCGTGAGAGTGGTAAGCGTTCCGCTGGCCCCACACCTGCTGTACGGGGTACTGGATATTCCGCATATCTGCCTCTCCCACACCCCATAGATGTCACGGAGATTAAATAAGGTGATGGGAGTCCAGTGCCTGGCATCCAGCAGGTGCCCGACAAACGGAGCTTGGCATTGTTATTCATCTGGGCCACTCTTCCTTGCTCCTCTCTACCTTTCAAAACGAACTATGGATAACTTGCAGCCTCCACCAGGACCCCCCACCCCCCACTGCCCCCAGTGCTAGCCTCGCAGAACCACTGACAGGGAGCCCCTGCCTGGGCTGGTCCCTGGGCACGGACCCTCCTGGGTCTGAAGAATGTTTGCTTTGGGGAGGGTTGAGTTCCAGAGGCAGCGCTGGGGCTCCTTGAGGGCAGAACCCCAGGTCGACTCACCTCTGTGCCCCCCTCGTCCCCACATCGACGGAACCCAGGGGGGCTACCAAGGGCCCACCATTGAGACAGAGGAACAGACTTGGGCTCAATCACCGGGGCGGCCCCCAGGACCACATGTGGTGTTCAGGCATTCAGAAGGGCCCTCCATCTTCTTTCCAAGGGCCTATGGACGAGTTCAAGATTGGGTGGGGGGAGGGCGGGGAGGGAGATTAGCTCCGAAACACAGAAAGAAAACTACAAAATCCAAACTGATGAGCGTTTCGTTAAATGTCTACAAAACCTAGCATCGTGTGGGTTAGTCAACGGCAACTCAGCTCGCCTCTCCCACGCTCTCGGGGCGGCAGAGACGTGGGAGGTGCGGCTCTGGCCGGTCACGGCAGGTGGTATGGCGTGGGTGGGGACCCCCTCAGAGCAGAAGTGCCCTGGAGCCTGTCTCCGAATGCTCTGGAGTCCCAGCTCTGCTCCCGGGCCTCAACTCACTATGACCTTGGGCAAGCCACTCCCACTCTCTGGGCCTCAGCTTCTTCATCTGTCAAATGGGCAGAACCACTCCTAGCTCTCAGGGTGGCTGTGAGGGTTCTGCAAGCAGATTTTCCAGGCAGAATGGCAAGCCCTGAAGCTGTGGGAATCCAGCAGGGGGAGGGGGCTTGCCAGAGACTGGCTGGCGAGGACTTGAACTTCAACCTCTGGGCCCTTCTTTAGCTCTTTCCTTACACAGGGTTATGGATAAGAGTGATACTCAGGGGCGCCTGGCTGGCTCAGTCGGGGGAGCATGTGACTCTCGATCTTGGGGTTGTAAATCCAATCCACACATTGGGTGTAGACATTACTTAAAAATAAAATCTTAAAAAAATGAGTGCTATTCAAAACATGTAACAGTTGGGAGTGGACATCAGGAACTGGAACAGGTATGACCCGTGACTTGCTGGGTCCTGGGAAAAGCCAGGAGCCCCAGGAGGAGCTGGAGGGTTAAGGAGGGGGGCTGAGACTTTGCGAGACTCAGAAGACCGGGGAGCAGTCCTTCACCTACCAGAGCGGAAGGGGGTCGACATTGTTACCCCTGGAACAGCCTTATTGGTGCACGCTGGCCCCACACGGCCTGTCATCTCCCAAGATGGGCTGGGACACCCTTTTGAGTGACTCAAGTGATGCGGGATTTTGGAGGCCATTAATTATACACTGACCCCCAGCCCCAAGGATTCTGCTCCTGAGTATAAATCCCGGGGAAATTCTTGGCATGTCCACGAGCATCCAGTCTGGGGCTGCTCATCCCAAAGTTGTCTGTGGTCAGGGAAGTTGGAGGCAGCCCGGGTGGCCTCCCTGGCGGAGTGGGCAGGAAGATGTGGGGACACACTGTGGAGGTCTGTGTGGCTGTTCGTGCAACAGACGTGAATACAGCACCAGACCTGGAAGGGTCATTAAAACACAAAATAGGGGCGCCCGGGTGGCTCAGTCAGTGAAGCATCAGACTTGGTTTCGGCCCAGGTCATGATCTCACGGTTCGTGAGATCGAGCCCCGCGTTGAGCTCTGTGCTGCCAGCTCAGAGCCTGCTTGGGATTCTGCCTCCCTCTCTCTCTCCCTGTCCCCTGCTTGTGTGTGCACAAATACGCATTAAAAAAAAAAAATAAAACATGAAGTGAAAGAAGGAGCTGATAGGGATCTATAGCGTAATAGCGTTTCTGTGAACTCCAAGTGCATTCAGATGCTGGTCACACGAATCCATACATGTGCTGAAATTTATAGAGCTGAACACCAAAAAAAGGTCAGTGTTACTTTATGATAATAAAATGAAATGAAATGAAATGAAATACTAAAGACAAGAGAGACCCCTACTTCCAGACCACTCACAGTCCAGAGCGGGAGACATACTTACAAAATGCACTTACGGAAAATTAGCCTCGTTTGCAAAAGCACGAACACACGAGAGGATCTCTTGTCGTCCCGCCCCTCCAGGAGCTCCCAGACTCATGCAGCAGACAGACTGAGACAGAAAACAAAACAAAAGCCTAAAACAAACAAACAAACAAACAAACAAACCACCTCAGTCCAGTATCCTCAGAGCCGTGCGAACGTACAAAGTACTCTGGGACCAGAGAAGAGGGAACAGTTTGTTCTGCCTGCTGAACCCCAGAAAGTTGCCCTAAAAAGGCTGGGGTACAACTGGAATCTTCAAGGCTGCACGGGAGGACTTCGTGGCCTAACAGGGTCTCCCCAGCTGGGCTTTACCCACGGAGTGAAGCTGGGACTGGGGGTGGATTTGGGGTATAGTTGGCACGGGGGTTTGGTCGCTTCTGCCCTTATCAGCTCTAGGCGGCCGGGCCCCCTACAGCCCGAGCTGGGGTACAATCAGAGGATCGCACCCCCACCTCGAGGGGGCCGGGCAGCGCCCCAGCGCCTGGGAGAAAGGCGCCTGCCTCCAGTCTGCCTGGAGTCTGCTGGGCCTCACCCCTTGGACTCCACCGGCTCTCTTCTCCTCCCTCCACTTCCGGCTCTGTCCACTCTTACCCCCTCCCCCCCCCCAAATCGGTCACTGAATTTGCTTCCTCCTGTCTAGTCCCAGCACCCGTGCCCTGAGCCGGATCCCCGGCCAGCCCTTTCCCGGCCTATCACCAATCTCCCAAGTCTGCATTCAACCCGTAGTGATAGCCTGAGAGCCAGAGGGAGCTTCCTCAGGCGGGCCCTCTGTGCTGTTCTGCGGGTCCACGACGTCCCCCTCCTCCTGCCTCCCCAGCTTGGTCTCTCACCGTCGTCTTCGGCCACCCCACTGCTTACCCTCAAACATCACTACACCCCCTGAATTCTGCCCTTTCTCACCCCTGTGCTTTGCTCACAATGCCCTATCCTTTTGGACTTCCTTCCGACCCCCTGAACCAACTCCTATGCAGTCCTCAAGGCTCTCTCAGACCCCACCTCCTCCTGGAAGCCTTTGCTGATTACTCAAGACTACATGACATGCTTTCTCTGTGCTCCTGGGGCCCACAAACGTACCCTGTTCTCACATGGCTCACGCTGAATTAAAACTGCCCTTTGGGGCGCCTGGGTGGCGCAGTCGGTTAAGCGTCCGACTTCAGCCAGGTCACGATCTCGCGGTCCGTGAGTTCGAGCCCCGCGTCAGGCTCTGGGCTGACGGCTCGGAGCCTGGAGCCTGTTTCCGATTCTGTGTCTCCCTCTCTCTCTGCCCCTCCCCCGTTCATGCTTTGTCTCTCTCTGTCCCAAAAATAAATAAAAAACATTGAAAAAAAAATTAAAAAAAAAAAAAAAGTTAAGCTCTCTTTCATTTCAAAAAAAAAAAAAAAAAAAAACTGCCCTTTCACTTCTCTGTTAAAGGTTTTGTGGTTAAAGGTTGAGCTTTGGATCCAGGCTCCCTGAGTTTACAGCCTGGCTCTGTCTTCTTCTTCTTCTTTTTTTTTTTTTTAATTTTTTAATTTTATTATTTTTGAGACAGAGAGAGACAGAACATGAGCAGGGGACGGGCAGAGAGAGAGGGAGACACAGAGTCCGAAGCAGGCTCCAGGCTCTGAGTTGTCAGCACAGAGCCTGACGGGGGGTTTGAACCCACGAACCGTGAGATCATGACCTGAGCCGAAGTCGGTCGCCTAACCGACTGAGCCACCCAGGCGCCCTGAGGTTCTGTCTTCTTGCGACTATGGACATATTACTTGATCTTTCTGTGCCTCAGATTTCTCATCTGTAAAATGGGGGATAAGAAGAGTCCTTATCAAAAAATTTGAAAATGTGGGGCCCTGCCTCAGTCAGTTGGGCATCCGACATCGGCTCAGGTCATGATCTCACCATTCATGAGTTTGAGCCCCACGTCGGGCTCTGTGCTGACAGCTCAGAGCCTGGAGCCTGCTTTGGATTCTGTGTCTCCCTCTCTCTCGGCCCCTCCCAGCTCACACTCTGTCTCTCTCTCTGTCTCAAAAATAAACGTTAAAAAAATTTTTTTTTAAATTAAGAATGTAATGGGGCGCCCGGGTGGCTCAGTCGGTTAAGCGTCCGACTTCGGCTCAGGTCATGATCTTACACTCCGTGAGTTCGAGCCCCACGTCGGACTTTGTGCTGACAGCTCGGAGCCTGGAGCCTGCTTCGGATTCTGTGTCTCCCTCTCTCTCTGCCCCTCCCTGCTCACACTCTCTCTCTCTCTCAAAAATAAATACTGAAAAAAAGAAAGAAAGAAAGAAAGAAAGAAAGAAAGAAAGAAAGAAGCAAACCTTAAACCAAAAAAGTACCTACCTCGCGGGCTCTTGGGAGGAACCCGTGAATGTGCATAAGTTGTTAGAATAGTGCCGTAGTGCCAGGCACATAGGAGATGCTCAACAAATGTCAGCTGTCATTCATCTTATACCAAGCTGTGAGTTTCTGGAGATCGGGGCAGAGCGTGATGTGTCTTTGGGTGCCCAGCACCTCCCCAGGGTCTGCTCGTTGAGCGGTCATCAGACCCAGCTGCTGGCGTACAAAGAGATTCCACATAGGTGCCCGTCACCGGCTACTTCTGAGCCCTAGGTCTCAGAATTGACTCTTAGGTTGGAGTCGCTCCATGCTTTTGACTCAGAACCCTGAAGTGACTATATTGGGGGTCAAGAGGCTGTCACCGGCCAGATCCCTTTCCCAGTCTTCTGGCTTGGTCCCAGCCCCCACCCCCTGTCAAGCTGTCACCTTTGAATGATGTAGCAGATGAGGCAGAGGACAGGGTCCTCCATGGTAGGAATTCTCCCTGGCCAGACCACCCTCGGTCCAGCACACTGAACCTTCTTGGTTCCATAGTCCACTCCCGGCTCCCCCCAGCTCCCCAGTAGAGCGACAGCTTCTCCCGGTGGCTCTCCTGCCTGGGTGGTCCTCTGCCTTGGTAACAAAGAAGTTTTTCTTGGCAGTGTTACTAATTAGCAGTGAAAGGCGATTAGTGTCATTAACAGACTCAAAACATTTGTATTACGCTCCTTGCCGGCTGCGGGGGTGCCCTGGACAGAGGTGGGGGCGGGAGCCTTGGAGAGATCAGGCTTGAGAGGGAGCTGGTGGGAGAGGCAGTGAGACGGAGGGAGGGAGGGAAGGCGTTGGCAAGAAAAAACGAAATTTAAAGTGGATGAATTATTTACTGCAGGAAACAATCCCGGACTCACTTACTCTCACTCGGAACATCCCAGACTGTAATCCGTGGCATTTTTCACATCTCCCTAGCGTGCTGAGTGATTTTCTTTACGACTGGATACCAGAGGCCAGGGTAATCTTGTAAGAGATTGGCTTAGTATTGATCATGTACATCTTCCCGGGCTCCAGGCTCCCACCCACCCCTGAGGCCGGCATCCCCAGTTTGGATCAGATCCCAAGACTGGCCGGATCTGGGGCCAGCCCCAGGTGGGAGCCGACAAGGTGGCCATCTCCCTGGTGAGCGTTGGGAGCCACCAGGTGGACCCCTTGCCCGTGCAGGGGCTGGATGCCCTTGTTTGAGTCACCGCTGCCATTTTGGTCTCGCCCCGGCGTGGTCCTAAATGAGCCCCCGCTTCTCACCATATGCTTTAGACATATTGGGTCGGTACTCCCTCCCAAGAACCCTCAGGTAGACGTTACGGATCTCATTTTTTAGGTAATGACAGCAGCTACTCTTTGCTGACCACCGCCTATGCCCCAGGCGTTGCGCTAATACCTTTTGTTTATTACCTAAGTGTTTCCCCACAGCCGTGCTGTTCGCTGAAAAACCCAGAGAGGTTACACGGCTTGCCCGGAGTCACTCAGTAAGGGGCAAATCTGGCCCCGGACCCAGATCTCCTCACTGCCAGTACCGGGCACGCAGAAGAGAGTCGTGAAGACAGAGGGTATAAAGCACATGGTGGAACAGCAGATGTTCGGTGGTACTTAGGTGCCTGTCCTGGGGACCTCTTGAAGAGGCCAGTGCTTAACCTGAAAGACCGTGTGGCCAGCCACACGCAGGCAGCGTAGACCCCGAGCGGTCACTCAGGGCCGGGGCTTGTCTTCACAGCAGAGGCGGAGGGGGTCTGCCCGGCTGGGAGGACACTGCTGGCCTGACAAGACGCTCCAGCTGCAAGGTGCTTATGGCCCTGAGCGGGAGGGAGCTCCACGGAATCGAGGAGGAGGAGAGGGAGGCTGGGAGATGAGGGCAAGGAGGCAGAGAACAGGGAAACTGCACAATATGGGCTCGGCAGCTGCCTCGGGTCTCTGTTTCCCTTTCAGGGAGAAAAAGGAGGCATGCAGCGTCCTGGCTTCTGTCCTGGCCAGCCTGGGTGACTTAATGCCAGTCCCAGCTCTTCTCCGGGCCTCTGTCTTTTCATCTGTAAAGTGGGGTCTTTGTCCTAGTTGCTTCAAAGGGCTCTTGAATTGAGTTCATTACGTCAGCAGCTGCCTGGCTGCACAGAGGTGGGGGCAGGGAACATGGAAGGTGCCAGTTCTCCCCCTACCACTCACCGGCTCCCCCACCCCCGCTGAATGCTAGCTCCTAAGTGCTGGAGTCACCTCTGATATCATTGGTGCGAACCCACCCATTTTACAGACGGGAAAACTGAGGCCCAGAGATGGAGGTAGAGGTCACAGAGACAAGGGAAGGGCCAGGATCTGAGCCTAGGCATCCTGACTCCCCAGCCATGGTTCTCCTTGGTCTGCCCTATCCAGGCGGTAGGGGCAACTTGGCTGTTCTAAGGCCGCTTTGCTTGGGAGTGAGGAACCATAGGCACAGGGCTGAGGGAAGGGGCAGGGATTGGGTCCCACCACAGGGCCATGGCTCTGGCATCTGGCCACCTTCTTCTGCGACTGTAACTGTAAATTAAGGCATCTGGGAGGACTCCTAGCACTTTAACGGTTTAACAAGCGGTAATGTGTGACCCACACTACAAATGGATCTTTTAATAATGAATAAGCATTTATTTAACAAGTAATAACAGTTTTACCACCCTCCGGGTCCTCAGAAGTCCCAAGCTCTAGCATCAACTCCTTAGACTGGCGTCCCCTGCTCAGATCTTTTGTTTATTTTTTGCCCCTGGTTGTTTATTTTTGTCTTCTTGATTGGTAAAAGCTCTTTGTATATTGAGGCTATTAACCTTTTACCCGCTATATGCAAATATTTTCCCCTAAGTCTATACATCTATTTTTTTTTTTCTGGTTGCACAGAAATGTAAACATTTTATGTAGTAAAATCTTTTTTTTTTTTTTTTTAACTTTGAGGCTTCTGAGTTTTTTTTTTTTTTTTTAACGTTTATTTATTTTTGAGACAGAGAGAGACAGAGCATGAGCGGGGGAGGGTCAGAGAGAGAGGGAGACACAGAATCTGAAACAGGCTCCAGGCTCTGAGCTGTCAGCACAGAGCCTGACGTGGGGCTCGAACTCACGCACCGCGAAATCATGACCTGAGCCGAAGTCGGCCGCTTAGCCGACTGAGCCACCCAGGCACCCCGAGGCTTCTGAGTTTTGAGAATTACTTGTAAGCCTGATGGATCCTCTGGCTCTCTTGAGGAATTGCAGGGCAAGACAAAGGCACAGGGCAGGGGCCTGGGTGATGCTCAGCAGGATTGAGAGACGGGAGCCCTGGCCCTGTAGTACAACTTTTGGGTGAGTCCCCATCTCTCTTGGGCCTCAGTTGCCTCATCCATAAAATAACGGTGTTGAAATAGACCATCTCTTGCCTGCATCCCAGCACAAATGTCTCAAGATTCAAAGAAGAGGACGTTGCAGGGAAGATGCTCAGTGCGTTCGGGGGCAGGTCCCAGCTATACAGTCTTTCCTGCATCGATCGCCCCCGTCAGATCTCCAGCCCCCTTTAAAGAAGTAACCGCATCTTTTTATTACAGTGTCCTTAGCACCTTGCAGAAAGCTGCCCCACAGTAAGCCCTCAGAAGGAATTCTCCCAACCAAGCTGTTATTCACACCTAGAGGTGGATCCTGGCTCCCTTTCATGCTCCTACATAGAGGAGGTAGAGTGGAGTGGCTAAGGGAGTGTGCTGCCTGAGTTTGGATATTGACTCAGTTGCTCGCTGTGTGTCCTTGGGCAAATCACTGCACCTCTCTGAGCATCTCTTTCCTCATCTGTAAAAGTGGGACAAGACCTCCCAGAGATGTCTGACAGCTTGAATGAGAAATTGATCTAGGAGCACGAAGCACACAGTCCTACCACATAGTAGGCATTTGATAAATGTCGGATCTCTACTGTGTCTCCATTGCTGATTAGAGCACAGTACGTCTTCAGCTGCTAAAAACTGTTGGTGCGTCTTAATTGGGGTTTCTGTAAGCGGAGATCCAATGCAAAGGATTCGAGGGCAAGTGGTTTATTTGGGATGTCGTCCTAGGAAGCAGCAGCAGGGGGGCGGAGAACTGAGGGGGAAAGAGAGACAGGCAGCGAGGGGTGCATGATCCAGCCCATTAGCACAGAGGGCAACTGAAGCTCAACTCCCCCAGGGAATTCTGGGAGCCAGTGTAGACCTCACACCTCAGAGTATTTACAACCCCCCTCCCCCAAGAGTGAGGGATAGGGGTAGGGGCCCAACACCTCTTCGGGAAGGGCAGGTGGTGATGTCTCAAGTGGGCTGGCCCCAAAGGTTTAAGAGAAGCAACGGGTGGCGGACGAGGTGGGTAGCAAGTCCTGGTTGTTCACTGATCTCCACTCCCAGTGCGGCCTGAAATTGACAGCCGATACCAAAGGGTAGAAGCGTCACCTCTCAATAAGATGAAATCTACGCCTCAGGCGGATGGAGACGACAGGAAGATTTATCAAGGGCCTGGCAAAATTAACATTTGGACAGGGGCCACTGGAGGAGCAGCCTCCAGAGGGGGGTCTCTTTGCATTTATTCAAGCTGGTTCCTGCCAGCGGCTGGACTACAGAGGGCTGCGGGGGTCAGCCATCCAGCTGGCCTCCTAGGGAGGGACGCCTGGACAGACGGATGCGGACACACGGGGCCAAAGGAGACTGGAAGGAGAACCGTCACCCTGGCTCGAGGGGGGAGGCTGCCAGGAGAGTCGGGGCTGAGTCCTGACTCTGCCACTGACTTGTTGCAAGCCTGGGCCTCAGTTTCCCTATCTGAAAGAGCTTCCAGCTCTAACAAGCTCGGAGACGGTGGGGCGGGCAAAGCTCTTCCCCTCTGCTGCTCCAGCAGTCCCGGAGGCTGGTGCGAATTCGTCCACGGGAACGATAGCTAGCCTTGGTGGAACACCTACTAAGTGTCAGGTGCTGGGATCGTGCCTCATGTATAGTCCCTGTCATGCAATTGCCCCATGAGACAGGGACTATTAGTATCTCCATTTTGCCCTTGAGCTCAGAGAAATCAAGTTTCGCACAGTGAGTCTGGGGCCAAGTAGGGATTTAAACCCAGGTCCCCTGGTTCCCAGCCCGGAGCTCCTTCCGCTCTGCTTCTGCACAGTCTACTATCCTGGTGCCAGGACCTGACGGTCCTCTTGCGCAGAAGGGCATGCCGTTAAGTGCTCTGGAAGGTTCTGGATTCAGACAAACCTCCGTTGGAATCCCAGGCCAACCAGGTCCTCACCGTGGAACTTTGCACAAAGCGTTTCACGGGAGCCCCAGTTTCTTTGTCTACAAAATGGTCGCGGGAGCCATGACTCATGGCTCATGAGGCTGTTGTGACAGTGAAAGGGAGGTAACACGTGTGACGGGCCTGCCTGGTTCTGGCAGGAAACAGGCTCTGGTGGAGTTAGGCCCTCGGTCCTCTGTGTCCCTGCATTCCCGACCTGTAGATGCGTATAATTTGCCTTCGGGGTCATGTGGGAAAGAGTCTGCGCTCAGGAGGTGAGGCCCTCCCTCCAGCTCAGCCTGTGTGTGGACCCTGGGGCGGGAGGCAATGGAAGGGAACCTTCCTGAAAGTAACATAATCCTAAAGAAAAGCAGCCGTGGGGCGCCTAGGTGGCTCAGTCAGCTGGGTATCGGTCTTCGGCTCAGGTCATGACCTCGCGGTTTGGGACATCGAGCCCCAGCTCTGCGCTGATAGTGCGGAAACTGCTTGGGATTCTCTCTCTCTGCCCCTACCCACCCTCAAAAATAAAGAAATTACTTAAAAAAAAAAAAAAAAAGCGGTTGTGGGCCAGAGTTCAGTTTCCCCATCCTCAAAATGGGCACAGGGAGCTTCCCCTCCCCCCCCCCCACCACCCCCAAGTCTTGAGTGTAACTAGGCTTTGAAAAATGGGACTCCAGGCTCTTTGAAAGACTCACTGGAGGTGCCATCTGGACCCTGAAGCTTCTGAATGCCTCAGTTTACTCATCTGTCCAGTGGAACATAATGCTCGCTGCACTGAGCCGTGGCGGGGGGTAGAGAGGGGTGCTGTCGTGCACAGCGCTTGGAAAGGTGCCTGACACCTAGGAAGTCATGAGGGAATGTGAGGGTCCAGAGAGGGGCAGAGCCTCGTTCAAGGACACATGGCAGTCAGGACTGTGACCAGGGCTCTGGACTCCAGGACCACAGCCCCCCCCCCCCCTCCCCGAGCCCCACCCCGGCCCGCGTCTCCAGCACCCCCTCCCCCAGTCAGGGCTGGCCCAGCCCCTCAGCCCCCTCCCTTGCCCAGGAGTGAGTGGAGGCCCAAATCCAATTAGCCTGGGAGCCGACTGCAGAGCATCGCCCCTTTAATATAGCTGGAGAAGCTGCAGAAATAAATGAGAAATTAGAATTCTGCTGGGGTCTCAGAGACCCGCCCGGCGGCCCGCCCTAAGCTGGGGCTGCGGCAATTCTCCTGGGGACCTCGGAGCTGAGGGGCTGGTGACGGCCGATGTCCAAGGCAGGCCTCTCCCACTGTCTACAGTCCCACCTGACCGCCCACCTTCCCCGCTGCTTCCCCCCCTCCCTCTCCCCTCCTGACCCTCCTCCCCTCCTCCTTCCTCAACCGCCTCCTGCCCCAGGACCTGAGGGCCCTGTTTTGGGGAAGCTGCGGGGGGGGGGGGGGGGGGGGGGGGGACCGTGTCAGGGTCTGGCACTCAGTTCTGGGTATACCCCTCCCTTTCCCCCTCCCCTGGACCCTAACTGAACCAGATCCTTCCCTCCTTGCCCTGGTGTGGACTTGGAACCCTGGGAGGAGCCCAGGGCCTGGGCTAGGACTGACTCTGGGGCTGAGGCCCCCTCGGGTCTAGGGGCTCAGTCACCTGTGGGGTTGGGACAGGGCTGGTGGGAGCACTCTAGTCACCATCAAGAAAGAAGGGTCTGCGACAAGGGCTCCTTCTGAGGATCGCAGAGTGGGTGCACCGGTGAAGCATCTGGCTGTCCCGGGAGGTCCCAGGTCACCACCACCGTCTCGCTGTACGTTTCTACAGCTCCCTGCCCCACTCAGGACTCAGTTTCCCCTTCTGTACAATGGGGAAGGGGGTGACATCCAGTGGAGACGTCTGATTGGGGCCTGGATACCTCAGCCCCACACCCTGGGCAGCGGGCAGGTCCCCCCTACCATCAACCCAGCCCCGCCCCTGCCTCCCCCACCCCCTCCCTCGGGGGACACATTTGCTGCTGGGAAAGTTAATCCATTACAGTTTAAAGGCTCCGTTCCTTGCTGGCAGTAAATTACCTGCTTTGCATTTTGCAGCAACAACTTAACGGTATTAATTTATTGTGCTCTGTCTTTAACAAACATCATTATCATATTGCCAGCCAGGATTATGCAAATGGGAGGGACAAGGGAGAAAGAGGCCGATTCTTGTCCCCAAAGTCACCTTGATTTATTAACTTTGGGGCCCTGCAATTGGCCAGATCTGGGAGGCCCAGGTGAGCAGGAAGGCCAGGAGAACTTGGAAAGTCTGGGAAGAGAGTCTGGAGGCCAGTGGGGGCTCTCTGGGGAAGTCCCCCTAGGGGGGAAGGACTGGCTGGGTTTATAAGGATTACCTTGTCATGTGACTTTGGACAAGCCTTGGTATCCTCCCCCCGCCCCCATCAATGGGGGGGTTGGATTAAGATGTTTTTGGAGCTAACAAGGTGTGAACTTGAGATTCACCAACACGTTCTGAATGATCCAAAAGAAGGCGTGTGAGCGCATGTGTGCGCGTGTGTTTGGAGAGGGTGGGTCGAGTGGGGAAAGGTCTGGGGCCACGTGGTCCTGGGCCAGGGTCCTCCTCCTGCTGGGCTCGCCGCTGTCCATCCCCATCCCCACTCTGCCCTGGTGATGGGTGTCAACGTGGAGGGGAGTTGGGGGAGCAGGGACAGAGGGAAGGGGCTCCTGACTGGTTGGAGGCCAGGGGCCAGTGAGTGAGAGGGTCTTAGACTTCCAGGCGTAGATGGGGACGCTGGCTTGGGAAGGGGAAGCTGGGACCAGCTCAGGTGGGGAGGCAGCAGCATTTAGCTTCTGATTTTCCATCCGTCTTGGGGGCTGGTCTGGTCTGAGCCTCACGGGGGCTACGTAGAAGGTTATACGCTGGGTCCCAGCTCCCTGCTGAGACTCCTGGAGCACCGGGCCCCCTTGGGGTACTCCCGGTTGGCCTGCCTGGGGAGCTGGAGGCAGGTGGGACCGCAGCCTCCCTCTGCTCACCTCGGCCCCCACCCTGCCCACCTCCTGCCTCGGCTGGACCTGGACGTGGTGAGAGCCTGCCTGATTACACAGCTGGCTGCCCCCGGCCACCCGAGGCCCGTTCCCCACCACCTGCAGCCTGGCTGTGCCAGGAACTCACTGGGGCTGCTTCCAAGCACCCGTGGGCTCCAGCCCAGGGTTCTGCTCTGGCCATCAGGGCCCTGCTCAAGGCCCTGCAGAGGCGCCAAGGTGGGGGCTGGATAAGAGCCAGCAGGGAGGAGAAGGCACCAACCCGGCCAGCAGGGTGCAGGGGCCGGTGGGGGAATGAACAAGGAGGGGTCACCCTCACCGTGAGGCTCCCTCCCTCTGCCAGGCCCGGAGGCCAGAAGAGCCCGGATCTGCTCCAGATGAACCACGATGAGGAGCGAAGGCCTGGGGAGACTTCTGTGGGCCAAAGGCCAGCAAACCCAGGAGGAACCGCGACGTTCAGTCACCGATAAGGAAAATCCCTCAGGTCGCTCTGCGATTCACACGGGCGCACACAGCAGCCCTTGGCTTAAGTAGGGATCACTCCCATTTTGTGGATGGGGAAAGGGAGGCTCAGAGAGACTCGATGAATCGCCTAAGGTTACACAGATGGCGCGTAGAAAGCGAAGGGCGAGTGAAAGCGGGCAGGGCATGAGTGGGCGCCTGAGTTGCTGGGGGTGAGGGGTGTTGGGCAGGAGAGGGAAGGGAGACGGCATGCTGGGTGGGTGGGGGGTTCGTGGGGGCCTTTCCCCTCCAGGCAAGGACAGGAGGACCCCCTCCTTCATACCGGGCCCCCTTCTAACTCAGCCCGATCCGTCTGGACTGGCCGGGCGGATGGAGGAAGTGACAGGGACGTGCCGTCCTTGGCCAGCAGGTGCCAATCTCAGACCTTACAGGGAGCAGCCCGGCCAGCCCCTGCCAGGCACGACACCCCAGGATGGCTCAGGACCGTGTGAGCAGCCTCAGGGGCATGTCACTGCTGGGTGGGCAGGTAGCCTGCGGGGTAGAGGGCCAGGAGAGATGAGAACCAGGAGAGAAGCTGTCAAGGAGAAGCCGGCCTGGAGCCCAGTCCCAGAAGCCGCTGCACCTGCAGCCGGGAGAGCCCCGGGGGAGGCCCTGCCCATCCTCACCCCTTTATGAGACACCCCCACCCAGGTCCTGTCCTCAGAAGCATCTCTCACCTCTCCGGGGGCTTGACTGGGACCTCAGACTTGCTGAGAATCTTCACAGGCCCCTGGGGCAGACATGGGGCCGGGCCTATGACCAGACTGGGGCTGCGCGGGGCTCCCCTTCCCCGGCCACCACCCCAGGGCTGGCGCGGACCTTCTCGCTTGATGTCCAGTGGCCCTGGGCAGCGGAGGTGGGGGGATCGCGGTTGGGCTGACCCTTCCCCGGTTGCCCTCCTGCCACGGGTCCGGGTCCCCGGGGGGATGAACGGGAGAGGAAGAGGCAGGGCGTGTGCTCCTCCCCGGGTTTGATGCAGGAGGATTCGCCAAGGGATACAAAGCAGGCAAGGATCCTCAATCCTGTTGGTCTCCTCTGCTCGCCACCCCCCCCCCCCAACTTCCTGCTGACTCCAGAAGGTCTGTTGGGGGAAGGGTGGAGGGGCTACGAGGCTGGGCAGGATCTTTCCTCCTCTTTCCACCTGCCGCACCCTGGCCTGGAGTTCGATGCGGGGAGAGGTGGCAGGGCCTGCGCTGGGCCCACCCGGCCGTGGGAGGCTCGCCAGAACAGCCGGTGCTGCGCAGGGCCGTGGGTGGTGGCGAGTGGGGACTTGCTTTAGCAGGCAAGCTAATCTCATTTGGTTGCCGCAGCCCGCACAACCAGTGCTGCATGCTAAGTGGCCGGAGACAGCAGCGGGACTCAGGACAGACCCAGGAGAGGGGACTGGACCTGTGTGCAGCCCGGAGAACCCCAGAGGCCAGCCCTGACTGGGATAAGGAGCCATAGTGGGCAGCGGCAGGGGGCAGCGAGGAGGACCGTGCGCTCTGTGGGGTCGAAGCTTCCTCCTGGGGAGCAGGAGGGGAGGACCTAGTGAGAGATGGGGGCAGCGGAGTCATCCCCTCTCAGTTCGCTGCTCTCCTCCTTTGGGACCCCAGGGATGAGGTTTGTGGAGAGCTGGGAGGGCCTGCCACTGGGCTCTGCTGGCCCTGCCAGGCAGGGCACCGTGATGGCACAGAGGGCACCTGCTCAGAGGGAGAGGGCGAGCGCGAGCTGATGGGGGAGGCCCAGGGGAAGTGCTGGGACAGAGGAGGAGGAGAAGGCAGGCCGGGAGGCCGTGAGCCTGGAACTCTGCGAGCCCTGCTGGGTCACCCACTCCTCCCAGCCTCCAGGAGCTCGTCTGGAGGGAGGCCCGGAACGGGCCACTACAGGATGACCGGGGAGAGAACTCGCGTGAAATGGTCCCAAGCCTCCTTAGCTCGGAGGGGGAGGGATGGAAGTGCCAGGGATGTGGGTCTGGGTGTGGCAGAGGGGCCGGGCTGGGAGCCAGGAGGTCCTCCTGACCGCACCCCGCCCTCCCTGTCCCAGCCGTCATCCCTCAGGGCCGCTGACACCCTCAGCTCCCTGGGGGACTCCTAGGGTCACACGGGGAGCTCTGGCCTTTCTGCAGAATCTGCGGCTCCAACACAGGGGCACTGCCTGTGTCACAGCCAGAGATGGAGATCTGCGGACCAGCACAGACCCTGACGGGCTACGGGCTTGGGGGCCATTCACGGAGCCCTCCGTGACTTGGTCTCCCCATGTGCACGAGGGGCTGCCAACGAAATGAAACGATGCACGCCCCGCGTCTGGCTCTGTGTCCGGTGTAAAGGAAGCCCTGTTGTCGTGCTTCAGTGTCCCATCCGGCACAGCGCCGGGCGCCCAGAAGACACCCCCAAACACTCAGGGCACCTCAGCGCTCCATCCCTGGCGTCTGATGGGCCTTTAGAAAACGGCTCTGCCCTCCCTGGCTGTGTGGCTGTGGGCAAACGTCCCACCTCTCTGAACCTCAGATTCTGTCTCTGTAAAGTGGGAACGAGAATACTTACCTCCCGGGAATGTTTCGAGGAAGTGAATAAGAATATGCATACACATGCATAAAACGCGGAATATAAATACAGACAGTGCTCAGGATGCAGTAGGCGCTCAATACATATCTATTCCCTCCTGTGGAAGCCCCCTGTCCAACACTAACTCGCAGGGGCTACACGGAGGTCCAAGTTGGGGTAGAGGGCTCCCCCGGGACCCAGGGCTGGAACGAAGGTCTCCTGACACCCACCAGGGCAACCAGAAAGACAGAATCTCCAGCCCTCAGTTTTGCCCCCCGCAAAAGGACACATCTGGATAGATCTATGGTTTCCAGCTTGGCTCTAGGCTCTCAGGGGTTCAGGCTGGGGTCCACGCAAAGCCCATGGGGTTCGAGGACATTCTTTTCTAACGCGCCTGGACCACCTCCATTTACTTATCGAGGGTCCGTTTGAAAGAGCCTTAGTTAGCTACAGCTAAGCCTCAAATGTGTGAAAGCCCCGGACCTGTCTATGTTCGAGGGTCCCAGCAGCTTAGGTCAACTGCGATGGGCTTGCCGAGCCCCTGCCTCCGCAGACCCTCCGCATCCCTGCCTGGGTCATGGTTGGCCCACCTGACTGGCAGGGGGCGAGTGGACAGGAGGAGTGGCCCCGACGTCAGCCCCAGCCGGCTGGAGCCTGGGCCTCGGATGCTGTCCCCCCGCTTGTCTAATTTAATCACAGCTGTGTGCGCGGTGACTCTATAAATAATTTTTAGTGCGACATAACCATTATTTCACTAATTGCTTCATGCACACCCCTGGCCTGTGAGATAAATTAAAGTTTGCTGAGTCAGCACCTTTGGCCGATGCCGCTTTGGGCCTTGGGAAGTGCAGCCTCAACCTGGCACCCTGAGGGGAGGGCTCACATGAAGGGAACGAGGGTGGAAGGAGGGAGGAGGAAGGAGCAAAAAGCGGCTAACCAGGGTGGCCATATACAGTTGTACAGGTTGTATCCTGCACAAGGATACTTGGCCAAGGGGGCAAACGGGGACTGAAACGCAGCCCGTGTAACGCTTTATCAATCCATGCGCCCTGACATGGAATTTTGTCGACTCAGGAGGAGAAGCGGGTACTTTTGTGTGATCTGCACAAAGGCATTATACAGACTAACGGACCTGAAGTAACACCCACGCAGCGGGCTGTCAGGACTATGCCGGGCAGAGGGGAAGCAAAACAGCATATGCCTCAGTGGCACCTCCCATGTTACCAGTCGTGTGGAGATCGGGGTTCTAGGTCAGATGGTGAGTGACCTTGGGCAAATCACCCTCCCTCCTCTGCGTTACAATGTTTCGACAGTTTATGAAGCTCTAGTCACATCTAAGGCTGGGCCTCCAACCCGTGTCACTGGCTCTAGACACTGTTCTTTCCAGCGTCCTAGCAAATTCCCGAATAGTAGAGGTGGCTTGAGAAAAAGGTTCTCAGGGCACCTGCGTGGCTCAGTCGGGTTAAGCGTCCAACTTCGGCTCAGATCATGGTCTCACAGTTTATGTTCTAGTGAGTTCGAGCCCGGCATCAGGCTCTCTGCTGGGCCTGATGGGCCCAGGGCCACTTGGGATCCTGTCTCCCTCTCTCTCTGCCCCTCCCCTGCTCCTGTACGTGCGTGCAGTCTCTCTCTCAAAAATAAATCAACATTTAAAAAAAAAAAATAAAAGAGGGGCGCCTGGGTGGCTCAGTAGGTTAAGCGTCCGACTTTGGCTCAGGTCACGATCTCACGGTTTGTGGGTTCAAGCCCCGCATCAGGCTCTGTGCTGACAGCTAGGAGCCTGGAGCCTGCTTCCGATTCTGTGCCTCCCTCTCTCTCTGTCCCTCTCCTG
Organism: Panthera uncia; assembly: GCF_023721935.1. Lineage (NCBI taxonomy): Eukaryota > Metazoa > Chordata > Mammalia > Carnivora > Felidae > Panthera > Panthera uncia. The sequence continues at coordinate 14,368,369 of NW_026057578.1, read as the reverse complement.
CTCATGCTCTCTCTCCGTCTCTCAATAATAAACAAATGTGAAAAAACAACTAAACAAAGAAAAAAGAAAAAAGTTCTCATGGTCAAGCACACTTGGGAAGCATTGGGTGAAATAAGGTTTCTTTTCTGCAGAACTTGCCAGAGAGGCTGCGGTAGGCTCTAAAAGCAGCGTGGCTCTCAGAGAGGCCAGGAGCAGGTATGGCTTTTACTGAATGCATTTGCCCATGGAATTCTTTATTTTAGTGTTCTTTTTCATGCAGGGATCCTAGTTTCTATCTCTGGGCTTATGGATGAGTCATCCCGAAGGACAGAGAACTCTTCTCTTCAATGCCATTCTTCTGTCCCACTGCCCAGGGTGGACACATAGAGCCGTGACTGGACTCAGGGCACGTTCTGACTTGTCACCCATGAGCAGGTGTGGGTTTTCCTTCTCATCGGTGTAGCATGGACTGAGTCCTGACTCTGAGCCCTGAGTCCATCAGGCTCCACGTTCCTTGGGGGCAGAAGTCGCGTCTGAGGCCTAGCTCAGGGGATACCTGTTGAGTGAGTAGATATCCGAGCAGCTGGTCTGAGATATGGGCGCTGAGACACCTGTCTCCCCCCCCCCCCCCCCCCCCCCCCCCGTTAACCCTACTGGCTATGCGACCTTTGAGCAGATTGTTTTTGGGTGTCCCTGGCCATCTGAGCTCCCTGTCTGTCAAATGTGGATCGACCCCTCAGTCCTGTTCATCCTGAGGTGCTGGGTAAAGCCGGGTGTGCGGGGGCGATTTCCAAAGTATGAACTGTGTGACGAAAGCAGGGACGGTGGCCGTGGTCTGTCTCCTGGCCCCGGGGCTGGGATGTGACAAGCACTCAAGGGCTCTGTTGATTGAGGGCCCTCCTTGAGTCAGGCCCTGTCCCTGGAGCCTGTCACACATCCTTCTTGTCCAGGGCTCCTCACAGCACTTCGAGAAGACGGTCTTATCCATGTTTTATGAGTGAGAAAACTGACGATCGGAGAGGTGATGCGGCTACCCAAGGTCCCACAGCTGGATTTGAACCTGTCTCTGTCCGACTCCAGGCCCGTTTTTTTCCTCTCCGCTCCCGACTTATTGGCTCCTCTGTCACCACCTTAACCTTCCCTCTCCCTTCTTTGGGCAGGGAGATGAAATGGGTTATGAAGAAATGTTAGTGGTAGAGGGACTGTTGGTTCCACTGTCCAGTCATTGGCTACATGTGAACGGCGACAAGGGCCACTGTTTGTTGGGTGTCTCCCATGTGCTTGGTGCTGAGCTGCTGCTGCTTTGGATCCTGATTCTTCCCACGGAGTCCTCCCTCACCCCCATTTTAGAGGTGTGGAGACTGAGGCCTGGAGTGTTTCTGTGATCTGTTCAAGCACATGCGACTGGGGAACAGATGGCCCATGCTGGTCTGATTCCAGAACTTTGCTGTTTCCCCCTACTTTCGGGCTGTGGTGCAATCCATAGCCTCGAATAGGGGACCGCGGTCTGGGAGGAGTGTCCCGTCTCCTCCTTGCCCCCAGTGTCCATCACATCAGGTCCCCTGCAGCAGCTGCCAGTGGGGGTCCCCCTCCCCCCAGGTGAGTTGCGAGCCTCTGGGCCTCTCCTTCCCCACCCGTCCCTGTGCCTGCCTCCCCGTGGGCCCTGTCCTTGTCACTTGGCACACCATCATGGTTGCAAACACTGAAGAATGATGGCAGGGCTTTGGCCCAGCGTCTCCAAGGTCTCCGTTTAATATACAGGGAGGCCAGAAGAGGAGACGAGGGAGTGAGGACTGACATTCCAGATTGATGCGGAGCTGTTTACACCTGAGCCTCCCTCAGAAGGCGGCCTCCGGAAGGCAGGCTCAGCCAGCCTGTTCCTCTCCCCGGGGCCCAGCTCCCCTGCCAGGGTGACGCCGTCACTGCCAGGCAAAGCCGCCTTCCCGAGCGTGGCGTTCAAGGCCCCTTGTATCTGGACTCCGGCCTCCCTGTCTCTCCAGCCTCATCCTTTGCTTGCTCATTTATTTTAAAAAACGCTTATTGATCACTTGGGTGCCTCGGCAGTGTTCTAGGTACTGAAGATGCGGCAGAGACCGGAATAGATAAAGCCTCTGCCCTCCTGGGAGAAACTGACAGTAGGCAAGTTAGTTATACATCGAAAAACGTTATTCTGGGAAGGGGGCGTCTAGGTTTCACCGGATGCCAAAGGGTTCAGGGTCCCAGATGGGGGGCTCCCGGGGGGAAAGAAGAATGCAGAGGAGCGGAGCCGGGGGTGGAAGGGTCGGGAGGGCCTCTCGGGAGAGGTGACATTCGGGCGGTGACCTGAAGGAGGCAGAGACACTGCCACACAAAAGTTCTGAGCGAAATTCATTCTGGGCCGAGGGAACAGCAAGTCTAGGGGCTCTGAGTGGGGAGGGGCTAGGAGGCCGGGGTGGCTGGAGCAAAGTGACAGTGGCTTCGCAGGAAGCCACTGCAGGGTGCTGAGCTTTCCACTGCAGGACCGCATTCCAATTGATGGAGCAGGGGGCCACTTTGGAGGTTGAGCAGAGAAGGGAGCACTGACCAGTGAGCCAGAGGGGAGCAGGAGACTAGGCGCGAGGCCCCTGCAGTCTTCCAGGGGACCGAGGGTGGCCGCTTGGACCAGGGCGGGGATGGGAGAGGCGGTCCCATCCGGGAGATATTTTGAGGCAAGAGCCGACAGGACTTAGACTGAGAGAGCCCCGCCGAGCTTTCACACCTCTGTGCTTCAGCGTCCGCTCACCCCCCCCCCCCCCCCGCCCCCTGGGCCGTGCCTTCCTGTGGCTTCAAACCTCTGGCCCAGAACCCTCTGATTCTCCACCATGTGGCAGAGCCAGCTAGCAATCTACTCTTACCCAGTTCCCCCTCCTTTCCTACTAACAGATCCCCAGCATGATCTGGGAGAGTGATGTGCCCACCACAGATCTCCGCCTCCTTCCAGCTGGGAGGTGCCACAACGAGGTGATAGGAAGTCACAGTGTGCAGTCTCCAGGAACAGGCTTTCATAGGACGTGCACTCAGCCTTTGGCCCCTCTTCTTCCTCTTTCTTCCTGCCAGAAACAGGGACATGATGGCCGGAGCCCCTTCCCCCAACAGCTTTTTAGAGACCGTGAGGGAAATGTCAAGGACATGACAATAACCTCAACTCCGATGTCCTTGGGGGCTGAACCTCTATCAAAACTCATCTTGAGAAAGATCAAACCTTTGTGGATTCAAGCCACTGTCGTTGGATCTCTGTTACTAGCAGTAGGATAAAATTCCCACCTGATATGACCCCAACCCAACTGCCCATTGGATGTGTCCATCTGAATAACACAAGCCCCTCGGGCTTAACATGTCTGATGCTGGGTCTGCCAGCTTTCTCTCAAGGAACTTCTGACTGGGGAGTCCAGACATCTGGGAGAAAAGAGAACTAACCGTACAAGAGCTGCATCTGTTCACCCACCTCCCACCTTTCTATTTATCCATCCACTTTTATATCAACCTATCCATCCATTCATCCATCCGTCCATCCACCCTTCTGTTTGTCTGTGCATCCGTGTATCTGACAAACTGCTTTTTTTTTTTTTAAGTGTTTATTTACTTTTGAGAGAGAGAGACCAAGTATGAGCAGGGGCGGGGGAGAGAGAGAGAGGGAGACACAGAATCCGCAGCAGGCTCCAGGCTCCGAGCTGTCAGCACAGAGCCCGACGCGGGGCTTGAACTCACAGACCGTGAGATCATGACCTGAGCCGAAGTCGGCCGCTCCACCGACTGAGCCACCCAGGCGGCCCTGTCTGACAAACTTTTATCAAGCGTCTACTGTGTACCGGGCCCTGTGCTAGACCCAGGAGATAGAGATGCGATTAACATATTTTATTTGATGCCCGGTTGCTCCTATATGAGCAGAATATCTGTGGGAGGATGCGCCAGAGGCTGGAAACCATGTCTGTCCCCACAGAGGGGGACTGGGCACCAGGAGACAGGGATATGTATTCCTTTTGAACCCTTTGAATTTCGCATCCTGCGTTTGTGCTATCTAAACATTCTAAAATTAAAAATATACGCACATCTCATCTGGATTTTCGGAATTTGCTTTGCTCCTGAAAGGATTTGAGGCACTTACGAGAATACACAGAGATGAACAGATGCTACCCTGCTGACGGGGGGTTGACAGTCTCGTGGGGAAGAGAGAGGAGCAGACAATTCCAATATCGTGTCCCACAAGGGGCAGCGGGCTGCAGGATGCTACTTGGCAGGTCTTGAATGGTCCTGGCGGGGGCACTCAGCCATGGCCCCCCAGGCAATGCCCTGGCACAGTCACCTTTATCTTGTCCCTGTCCGGGCTTGAAAACTAAGATGCCTACCTCCGGAACTTAGATGGATGGCCAAGACCCCCTCCCTTCCAAGTTCAGGCCCTTCTTCTCCTTCTTCCTCCTCCCTCTTCTTCTTTCTTTAACATTTATTATTGAGAGACAGAGAGACACAGAGCATGAGCAGGCGAAGGGTAGAGAGAGAGACAGACACAGATTCCGAAGCAGGCTCCAGGCTCGGAGCTGTCAGCACAGAGCCCGACGTGGGGCTCAAACCCACCAACTGCGAGATCATGACCTGAGCCGAAGTTGGTTGCCCAACCGACTGAGCCACCCAGGCGCCCCCAAGTTCAGGCTCTTCTGTGAGCTGATCCCTAAAGTCACTGAGCCACACTCAGTCCTTATGCCCAGGTCAGGGATGGCCGGAAAAGCAGCCCATGGCTGGGGAAACACCCATCCTCATTGCCCGTGTGTTGTCGGTGTGTTTATTCTTTACTTTGCGCCTCTGGGCCTGGGTGTGAATGCCCCGAGTACAGGAGGGAACTGGTCTCTGGGGCCCTGATGTCCAGCACAGCTGTGACCTCTGGCTGGGAAGCGAGGGCTGGGGCTGAGGAGGGGCAGGAGCCGAGCAGGGGGGAGAGAGGACCAGCCAGGCTGCTTGGAGAATGCGGTCTTTTTCTGAGCAGCCCTTTGAAATCGAGCAAGAATAACTTTAAACAATAAGATGCTTCTCTCTCTTCCCCTCGGCTGTTGCCCAGGCAACGCCAGAGTGCTCAACAACTGTTTAGTTTTTTAAGAAACCAAATCCCCCTCCCTTTGGTCAGCTACCGCCAGGAAGATGAAGAGGCAGCGTAGGCGCCCCTGGCGGCCCATTGTGTGGGAACCCGGGTCAGCCGCCTGCAGCAGTGACATTTAAATCTGACGCTACATATTATATATGAACCTGGAGCCGCACTCCTCAGTGGCTTGTGCTCCCTAACCGGGGGAGGCTTCAATCTCCCGCCCCAGACTCTTTGCCTGCATGTGGCTCTGACAGTTTGGGGGTCACTGCAGAGGCTGATTGCCGCCTGCAAAGCGGCGGGTGGCAGCGTGGGTGTTGGGAGGCGATCTGTCCCCAACCCTCTGCATCACCTCACCCAGGAGAGTCCTCGTCAGGCCAGAGGTCACTGTGTCCACGCAGGGCAGTGTTTAGCCTCCAGAGGCTCTCCTAAAATCCCTGCCTTTGTGGGACTTTGACCATTAACACCAGCAGCTCACCTACTTTACATTTTCCTGCTGGTGGCGTGGGACTGAGGCCCATTATCTCTGTGGGGCCTCCAACAACCCAGCGGGGGAGCTTTTTGGCCTCCCCAGGTTACACAGAAATCCAGGTGGCAGGGAGTCCTGAAAGAAGGCTACTGGGGGCTACGCACTTAAAAAACACAGCTCCGTAGGGCCGTGCAAGGAGGTGGATGTTACCATGAACCCACTTTATCGGAAGCGGAAACTGAGGCTCCAGGGGCTGACATGACAGCTGGTGGATATGGCAGGATTTGGATTTGGGCGGGCGCAAGTTCAGAGCCTGCGCTCCTCTGTCCCACCCCAGACGGCCTTGGTGAGGCTCTGTGATCTGGGGAGACAGATGGGCAGATCTTCCTCTGGCTCCTGGGACTTGGCCAATGGGCTCTTCTGGAGGGGCGACTGCTTTCCTTCTGGAAGGAAAGTGGTGAGCTTCGGCGTCGAGGAGTTCTGGATTCGGGGTCCTAAGGCAAGCCAGAGAGCGTATTTAGCCCCCCACCCCTGGCTTATCTGTAAGATGCAGTGCAGTGGGGGAAAGATAGTAGCTGCCAATCAGGGAGAGGCTTCCCTGCGGGAGGCAGCCTGCTCACACATATTCCCTCATTTAATCATCCAGTGACTCCTGACACAGGTATTCTCTCCATTTTCAGACGAAGAGCTGGAGACCCGGGGAGGCGGAGCCCCTGGCCCAAAGTCACAGCTACAAGTGAGAGCTCCTGAAGATAAACCACAGGGCCAGGTCCTGGCACGTAGTAGGTGCAGGGCAGGTGCCGACTCCAGTCTCCCAGGAAGAGAAACAGAGGGGCTCCGTCGCCCGGGAAACAAAACTGTGGGACAAAGTTAAATTTAGAAGAGCCAGACCGGGTTAGAACAAGCCCCATATCCAGCTCAGCCGCAGAAGCAGGACGGGGAATTGGCTTCAGCCACGACAAAAGCCTAGAAGTCTGGACACTCGTGAAATGAACCAGGCCGCAGTGGGGGAGGGCGGCTGCGGGGCGGGGGAGGGGGGGCCGCCTGGGCTGAAGAAGGAACCCCCGCCTGGGTCAGGTGGTCTTGCCCGGCCCCCGGCCCTGGGAGTCCCAGCAGTGACAAGGCAGGGCGCCACATCCGGGCTGACACCTCCGCCCCCGCGGCCGGTCCCCCCGCGACAGCGGCAGAAGGGAGGTCCCCCTCCGCTTCCCACCTCCTCCCCCAGAAAGCCCGGTCCCCGCCCAGCTCGCATGGCTCGTTTAGCACCGCTAAGTGGCAAGCCCGGAGGGGCGGCGGCGGGAGGGGCCGGGTAATGAACTCCTATTGGCTTCCTTCACAAGATCACTGCCTTAATTTACGAGGCCTGAGCGACTCTCATTTCCCCAGTGCGCGTTGAGTAATTAACTATTAATAAAAGCATTACCGAGTTAACCACGGGGGCATGTTTAATTCATGGGGCAGCCCTGGAACAGGACGGGAGGCTTTGGCTCAGTGGGGGATTCCTCCCAGAGCAAAATATTGCCAGCGGGAGGCTGACCCCAGAGCCAGTCTCTCTGCCATCCTGGACGCCCCTCACCAGGGGATGCCAGCATCCCCTCCAGAGCGGGCCTTGGGAGGTATGAATCCCAGTAGAGACGGCTCCTTGCTGTGACGGGGAGCTAGCAAGTGACCTTGGACAAGTCACTTGGGCTCTCTGAGCCTGTTTGTCATCTGGAAAACGGGGTGGCCGATGACACTGACCTCCCAGGGGTGGACTGCAGGTGTGAAGGAAGTCACTCACACTTTTCTTGTGTCTTTGAATCAGCTCTCCTCCCTGCCTGGTATGCCTTACTCCTTGTCTGTGGGGCAATTCCTATTCCTATCTTCAAGGCTTTAGTCTTCAAAAGGGTCAGCTTCCCCCGAGAATCTTTACTCTCCTCCTGCCCCAGGCAGAATTGGTTGCTCCCCTTTCTGTCCTTCCCATACGTTCTATTATGGAATCCATCCATCCACCCACATACCCACCCACCCATCCAGGCATCCATCCACCCACCCACCCACCCATCCAGCTATCCATCCATCCATCCATCCATCCATCCATCCACCTACCCATCCAGGCATCCATCCACCCA
>NW_026057578.1:14336371-14360321 GCF_023721935.1 Panthera uncia | reverse complement strand
AGGCATCCATCCAGGCATCCACCCATCCATCCATCCACCCACCCACCCATCCAGCCATCCATCCAGCCATCCATCCATCCATCCATCCAGGCATCCATCCATCCATCCATCCACCCACCCATCCATTCACCCATCCACTCATTCATATTTATTGAGTAGCTATAGTTTGCATCTCTGATTATGTTGTTTTGAAGTTACGGATAAGCGTGGCTCTCCTGAGACCAGCGGCTCTTGTCTTTTGGGGGTCAGGGTCACTCCCCCAGAAAAATGCACATATGCACACACATGCCTTGTAGCTTCCCTCTTCAAAGATTTCTGGTCGCCACTGAAGTTGGGCTGTGGACCCCCATGTGGCAGGTGCTGTGCAGTGCTGCTCAGATCCCTCTTTGGGATTGAAAGACTGATTCCCCAGCTGCTGGGGCTGGGGTCGTGGCTGGAAGATAGCCAGCCCTCTTTGGAGACCGTGCTGATTGGAAGAAAACTGCCTCACCCAAAGTCATGCCTTCCACCAGGGGTAGGCCCACTGTGCCACTGTTCCAGTGACAGATCAATGCGGACCTGCAAAGGCCCGAACCTCTCACGCCCACGTGAGCTAAGTCCGCAGGGTTATTCCCTCCCCAGAACTCTCTGGTGGGACTGCTTCAAAGCTGGGCTGCTTCTGCCCAGACCTTCGTCCTGCTCCTCCCTTCTGCAGGTGTTTTTCCCAAGAGCACTCTCTAAACAACATCCTACACACCAATCTCCAGCTCTGAGTCTACTTCCCAGGGAACCCGGTGGATTAAAAAGCGCTGGGGAAGTTGTCTGAGGACAGCGTCGGTGTCTTCGTGACTTCTGCATCTCCTGCAGCTCTCGCCGGCCGCGGTGCACCGTGGATGCTCCAGAAACATGTACAGGATACATCTTAGTGCATTTTCTGCTGTTTCTCTGCTCTGTCTTCCTGTTGTCCCAGAGAGAGAGTTCTCAGGACACCCAGGAGAAAGGGACAGACGGCCCTGCCAGCAGGATGCCAGTGGGACCAGAGCTGTAGGCCTGTTTCTGGGAAATGTACTAGTTGCCAACGAAGCCGTAAATAACCATGGGAACAGAAGTCAGGCTAATTGGTTGCTACAAAGCGGGGGCAAAGGGGCCTGGAGGATGTCAGGCTCTGTGGTTGGGGTGAAGGCTCCCGGGAATGGCTGGGAGGCTGGAGGCCAGCAGGGATGGGTGGTGCCGGTTAGGGGAGGGCAGCGTGTTCTTGCAGGGGAATCATTTAGAAGCTACACCGAGGTCTCCAGAACCTGGAAAATCCCCTTCGGTTTCCACTATTGAAATTCCTTCACAGAACAAATATCTATTAAGTGTCTCCACTGCACCAGGCGTTGTAGGAAGGATGGTGACCTCGAGGGGCCGGGGGCTTCCATACTGACTCCTCTCCCTTGTTTCGTCACCCAGCAAGTATGGTGCACCCTCGACGCCGACGGGTGCTAAGTGGTCACTAGGATGTGCCCAGCACCGTGCTAACTGCCTTAACTACGTGACTCTATTTCGTCTGTATAAGAGCTTCATTAAGAGATATGAATTATTTTTTTTTATTTTATTTTTTTAATTTTTTTTCAACGTTTTTTATTTATTTTGGGGACAGAGAGAGACAGAGCATGAACGGGGGAGGGGCAGAGAGAGAGGGAGACACAGAATCGGAAACAGGCTCCAGGCTCCGAGCCATCAGCCCAGAGCCTGACGCGGGGCTCGAACTCACGGACCGCGAGATCGTGACCTGGCTGAAGTCGGACGCTTAACCGACTGCGCCACCCAGGCGCCCCTAAGAGATATGGATTATTATTATTCCTTCCTAACAGACGAGGAGACCGGCTCAGAGGGGATCAGCAACGTGCCTGAGACACACGCCTCATCACAGGGCTGTGAGGAGATAAAAATCCAAGTCGGGGGTGGGGGGGGGCGAGGCTGCTTCTAGTCACCGTGGTGCTAAAACCTCCACCAGCTTCCTTCCCACAGCTATGAAATAGGTACAATCGGTCCCTACTGCACTGGGCTGTTGGGGACAAAGAGCCTATACGAGAGGCCCGGAGGGTGCCCGGTGAAGGTGCATTCTGTTCTCCTCCCCAGTTCCCTCGCCCCCTGTCTCAAAGCTCCCCCGGGACCGGGAGGAAGGGTGGCCCCATTTGCTCTCTCTCCAAGGACACACATCCCTAGTCCAAGTCCGGCACAGTGCCCGGCACGCGGCCAGCGCTCGCCGAGTGTGGCTGACCCATATGGATGATCTGTGAGTCCCAACTGTGTCCTCTGGATTGCAAGCTGGGGACCCCTCTCAGTCCAACATTACTCAGTGAGGCGGAAAGCTGTGGCACCACCACGGCGAAGACAATTCTCTTGGTGCCCAGAGGACTCCACTCTCAGGCCACTGGGATTTTCAGGCTTCTCTCAGCGGAAAGGAGCAGAAAGAAACGAAGGTGGTCCCCGAGCCCAGGCAGGGCAGGTGTCTCCCACAGGCAAACCCAGCTGGCTCTCATCCCCACCACAAACCCCAACTGCAGACATCCTCACGTATCGGGGGCATTAACCTTCCTTCCACCGCAGGCTCTGGGGAGAGACGGTGGGCATGTAAGCACTTAAAACTTGAACCTGCGGGTCAGCCCTCCTTCCTCCCTCCCTCCTCCGCAGAAGCTCAGGAGTCGGAGGCTGCATGCGGACAGACGTCACAGCCTTGGAGAGACAAGTCACATCCTCAGCTTCCCTCAACCTGTTCGAGCACCGAGTTGCCATGGCGACGCTGCAGCCCTGAGATGCATTGGCTGCAGCTAGCATGGGTGCTCCTAGGGCTCAAAGCCGAGTGGACGCGGTCTGGCCTCGTGGGCCAGGGACGGGGGCGGGGGGGGCCCTCCTCTAGGCTCAGCTGGTAATTGCTGCTAAGTGAGGGGCTGTCATTGAACCCAATATGCAGGCACCCTGTAATTACCGCACCAGACAGCGGGTGCTTACTCCCTGCGTGGGGAGAGGGGGACGGAGGGGGAGCAGACAGGAAGCTCTCATCCACCTGAGCCGGCGGGGCTGTGGCAGGCTCTCTCCGGCAGCGGCGGGAGGCCCCCAGCCCCTCCTCTCCGCTGGCTCTCCCCAGTCATCCGTCATCCGGTGTGGAACACTGTCGCCTTTAATCCTGGCCTCTGAGCTTGTACAATCCGAGGGGGGCAGAGGTGCAGACACAGATAAGGCACCACCTCAGGGGAGCTCTTGGTGTTGTCCCCTCGTTTCCAGAGGAAGCGTGTCTGCATCGTGCTGCCCTGGTGGAGGCAGCTGTCATTCTAGTTCCAGCACGTCTGGGTGGCTCGGTCGGTTGAGGTCTGACTTCGGGTCAGGTCACGATCTTGCAGTTCAAGAGTTCAAGCCCCGCGTGTGCTGACAGCTCAGAGCCTGGAGCCTGCTTCAGATTGTGTCTCCCTCTCCCTCTCCCTCTCCCTGCCTCTCCTCTCCCCACCCCGTTTGCGCTTGGTCTCTCAAAAATAAAACATTTAAAAAAATCTTGTTCTAGTTCCTCCGGAGCCTGGAGGCTCTGAGGACCTCAGGCTAGTCACTGCCCCTCCTAAGCCTCAGTTTCCTTCGCTGTATGACCAGAAGGTGGGTCTCAATCATTCTTAAGGGTTTTTCTACAGCAGGGGTTGGCAAGCCAGAGGCCACAAGCTGAATCCTGTTTTTGTAGGGTTTCGGTGGAACGCAGCCACACCCTCTTGCTCCGGTGTCCCTGTCTGCTTTCCGGCTACAATGGCAGACCTGAGCAGCTGTGATAGGGACTATGAGGCCCTTTACAGAAAGTTCGCGGACCTGTTTCTAAAGTATCGACGTTTCCCTAAGCTTAACCGAGGAAGCTTCTGTCACTTCGATGTGATGAGAACAACTCATTAACAAGCCCTATCCTGGTCCCCACCCACAGACACCACAGTCCTCTTCCGAGGACCCCAGCCTGGATTTGGAGAGCGGAGGCAGGCGGGGTGGTGCCGAGTCGCCGCGTGGTGCAATGGCGCCACCTGCTGTGAGTGCCCGAAAACACTTCTGCCTGGAAGTACTTGTCCCCAGGAGGGGCTGGGGGGCGGGGGCGGTGGGGGAGGAGCCGGCTCCCAGGAGCAGCCCAGGCTTCCGAACCCTTGCACATCAGAGCCAGGATCTCGCACCGTCCTCCCCATTTTATGAAGACCGCAGCGTAGAGGGGCGGCCTGGCCTGGCTGGTCCAAGGTAGGGGGAGCAGGAAGCTCAGGTCCCGGAGGCCCGGAGGCCACTCCATCTATGTTCCGCGGGCACAGACTTGGCATACAGACCTGGCGGTGAATCCTCGTTCCATCACTCATTTGGGGTCTCGGTTCCACGGCTGTTGAAAGCATTCTCAACACAAACACGTAACATCTGTTACCAACTTGGACTCAATCTTCCGAATAACTCTGAAATAATTCTTCCCATTGCACGGGTTAAAACACTGTGGTACAGAGAGTTTAAGGAATTCGCTTAAGGTCACAGAGCCAGCGACAGTCAGGATTCAAATCCAGGCTATGAAAGCACTACACGCCCCGGAATACCACTCTATACATTTTTTTCCTGCCTGCAGGTGTGCTGGGGCCCCAAGAGAGGGCCCAGGGGCCCAGAGGAACCCAAGAGATGCAGGGAAGCCTGGAGTCTGCCCAGTCATCTGCAGAAGCCCCAGCCAGGAACGAGAGTGAGGCCCCCGCCACCCCCTCCTGCCCCCATGCCTCCAGGCAACACGAAGTGGCCGGCGGACCGTAAATCCTTTATTTCCAAACTATAAATAGATCTGCTCTCTGAGAAAAGACGCTGTCCAGGTGATGAGGCTCCAGCCTCTCCTTCTCCCCTTCCCAAGTGCTCCGCAGTCTAAACCCAGTCCCCCAAGAAACCCGCTGTGCCCCGGAAAGCACCACCTTGGCCGCCAGAGCCTGGCAAGCGGCCGAGGACCGCCCATTCCCTTGTCCCGCTGGGCCTCCAGCAAGGCCTCTGCCCTGCTCTGGCCCGACGCGCACCCCGCAGTCTCCTCAGCTCCCCGAGCGAGCCCCGCCAGGCGGTTGCGCGCTCCCCAAGGCCCGGCCTGGGAGAGGCCTGGCCCGCTGCTCCCCAGCTGCCACGAAGGGCCCCCAGGGTCCCCGGGCTGCTGTGAGGTGTGAGGGCGGGGAGAGGCCTGCCTCCAAGCTGGTCTCCCGGCTAGTCACTGCTGCCCCTGGGCCATGAAGTACGCCTCTTCCTCCTCATTGTCGTCCTCCTCTGGCTGCCCGCTCCGGAGCAGCAGCTCCAGGTCGGGGTGGGAGCCCAGCCCCTTCGAGGGCTTAGGGCCCGCATCACCTAGAGACAGAGAGAAGCCAGCTGCAGACCACTCGTGCTTTCCTCGGCGTGCCCTGATGGGGGTGCTGAGTCGCCTAGGCCCCCACCTACCCCCCCCCGCCCGCTCCCAGGACACCGCCCGTCTTCTCGGAGCAACGGTGGCAGGATCGCCGGGCTTACTCCCTGGCGGAGGGGCGGCCAACGCGGAGGCGGCTGAGCCATGCGGACCGCCACCGGGCTGGAACCGCCTGTGGGCATGCCGAGGGCCACCTGCCTCTTCCTGGTTGGGTGGCTGGGGACCCAGGGCCGGGTCGAGGGGAGAGCAGAGGGACTGAGTCTCGAGAACACCTTCAGAAAAGAGGCCTCGGGAAGGGGCTCCGGTTTACCTCTGGAGTGCAGGGCTTTGAGAGCAACGTGCAGGGATATGCCCGAGAGGCAGAGGGCGAAGCCCAGCCAGTTCAGGAGGCTGATCTGGTCCCCCAGCAGGTGAGCTGCCAGCAGCAGAGTGCAGACTTCCTGAGGGCAGACAGGCGGGAAGGGCAAGTGATCAGGAGGAGGAGGTGGCCCCTTTGCCAGGAAGGTGGACGGCAAGGCCACCACCACAGGGGAGAGCCTGACCTGCCCGAACTCCCGGGGCCTGGGCGGGCTGGCCAGCTGGGCAGAAAAGGGGCTTCCCTGCGCCCAGAAGACCAGGCCTGCCCGCAGGGCTTTCCTCCCCTCGCGCGGCTAAGATGGGACAAAGCAGATGTTTGCATAGTTGTTGCGTCAGGGCTACGAGGGGGGAAACCAAACTCGGGGCTGGGAGCAGAGCGCCTGGCCCACAGCCCTGTCCGCAGGAATAAAGGGCGGCCACACCTGCGGATGGACAGCCCGACAACGTCACAGGAGAATGCAGTGTCACAGGGCTCCGCGGGACACACGCTGGCCACAGGGCTCTTCACATGGTGGCTGTCATACATAGTGGCTGCAAATGGGGCTGGTGGGACGGCTCATTCTGAGAACCACAGCTCACGCCTCGTCTAAGCCCCTTGGGGAGACTTACGGTTCTGGGTTTGGGCAACACTAGTCCAGCACCTGTGTCTGCTTAGTCAAGGTGAAACTGCACTGCCCCACGGCCCTGAGCAGGGTGCGGTGAGAGGCGGCAGGGGAGGGGGAAGCTGAGAGCAGAGGCATGCGTGTGGCCAGGCAGCAGTAAAGGCAAGACAGGCAAACACCGGGCACTCATGCCTAGCACTGCCCCTTACTCTGACCACGGCAGGCATCACCAGTCAATCACCGAACTCTTTCCCCATGAGTCTGGATGGGGCTCCTCAAGTCAACTGCAGGCCACAGCCAGGCAGCCAGAGTCGGCATTCACGGTAAAATAAGAGTGTGTCCCAGGCCTGGTGGTCCGAATCCCAGCTCGGCCACACACTGGCTGGGTATCTGTGGGTAGATCAGCCCATCTGTGGAACGGGGATGACCGCCCTTACCCCCAGAGCTGCGGCCACGACGGGAGTTACAGACAGGAGCACGGCACACGGCGCCCTAACGAGGCACTTCCGTCTCCTCTGCAGGGCCCTGGGGCACGGGAGCTGGGACCGAAGCTGCGACTGAGCTTGGGGGCTGCACTCTAAGACAGGACCAGGGCCACCCCCAAGTCTGTACCTTAAAAATGCCAGCAATGGAGAGAGTGAGGCTGGAGGTTCTGGAGACCAGGAGGAACTCGGAGAAGCCCAAACCGAAGGCGAGAATCCCGCCAAGGAAGAGGCTCCCTAGTACCCGCAGGAGCAGCCCTGTGTCCTGGAAACGGAAGATTTTCTCAGACGTGGACAAATGGAGACCTGAAAGCAGAGGGGGGAGACAGCGGGAGGCCGCGTCCTGGGTGAGCCTGCCTGGGTGGCCTCACCCTGCCCGGTGACCCAGCACTGTTGCAGCCACGCCCCCTGAGCACCTGCAGACTGGCCGAGGCCCGGAGGACAAGGACAGGCAGGGAAGAGAACCCTGCGGCAGATGGCCTGACACTTGGGGGGCCGGGGAAGCAGTGATGGTTCCCAGAGAGTCTCGCAGGGAGCCACGTGGAGGGCTTCCGAGCCACTGGGCTCGGGTAGAGAGCACGGCACTTCACAGAACATCGGCCGGAAACACCTGTCCCTTCCCACGGTAGGTACCTGTCTTTGGGAAGGAGGGCGACTTCATGTGGCCCTTGCTGCTGTGGTTAAGAGAGCAGGCGGGCAGCCCATCCCGTGAGGACTGTCAATGCCCTGGGCCACCTACCAACGGGGACAAGTCTTATCCTCACAAACCTTCCCCGCTTTAATCCCGGTCTTGCTATCACCCAGCTGTGGCACTAGGTTGAGATGGGTCCTCTTTCAGGACCAGTTTCCCCAGTGATAAAATGAGAGCATTTCGACAAGCCCAGCGTTTCTCAGAAAGCAGAATGCGACAAACAGTTCTCAGAAAGGATACACACACACGCAAATACAGGACAAAGCATTCTAAAGACACCCGCATGGGCACCCACACACCAAAGTTTGCTCAACTTCCAGAGGATTCCCGGCCCTCCAACACCACCCCTCTGAGAGTGATTTTGCAGGTCTGTCTGCACAAGAACGGCCCGAGCTAGGCACAGCAGAGACACTTGGGGGCGGCGGGGATGGAGGCTGGCCAGGCACTTGGGAGATTTTTGGAGGGAAGCACCAAAGAAATGCAGAGTGACAGTCCCTCCCAGGCAAACAGCCTCACGATGTAGGACATCTTGTCTGGTGCTGGGCTCAGCAGTACCGCAAAGGCGTCGGCAAATTGAAGGGAACTCGGGAAAGAGCAACATAAGTAATGAAGGCGCTGGGGGGATTAATTTACCAGAAAAGATTAAAGGAGCTAAATCCACGCAGCTTTGCTAAGTGACGACTATCAGGGCTTTCGGATGAGGGTCTGCGGAGATGGGGAGCAGTGTAAACAGCCAGGACAGGAGGCGGCGGCTGTGGGCGCGGGGGGCACAAGGAATGGGGGGCGGGGGGAGAGACATTAAAAAGGAGAAAAACGAGGCTGCAGAAGTTTCCTGGACAACGGGGCTGCAGAATAATTTTCTCAGAGAGGTTTGAGACGCTTCACTGCTTGAAACTGAAATGGATGTGGGACAGAATGCTCTGAAATGACCCTGAGCACAGAAAGGACTCTGGGAGGAAGGAGAAACAGACAGGCGACAAAGACTAATCTCAAAACATGGGAGGAAGGAAGGACATGGAGTGCACTGCCAGCCTAGACCATTCTCCCTGCCTCGCCTCGCCTCTCCCCTCTCCGGGAGGCAATGGGGGGCGGGACTGCTCACCGGCCCAGACTCCTGTGCAAGGGCTGGCCGCACAAAGTCCGGCACACTCCCCCTGTCCCAACCTACTGTTCCGCCACCATCGGCCTGTCAAAGTCCCATCCAGCCTCCAAAATACGTTGCCTGGTAAGCCTTTCTGACTTGGCTTTCCACCCTAGCATCCTGAAATAATTCATGGCCTTCCGTTCCTTCTAAGAGACAGAACACATCATGGTTAACACGAAGGACTTGGAAGCCTGCTGGAACCAAATGCTGGCTTGTTTACGAACCACAGGACCTTGGGCAAGGTTATCTTCTCCCCACTTGTTTCTTTAACTTGCGCGATGGGCATAATGATAGTACGGCCATGTGGGGTTTTGGGGCGTATGAGTTAGTATGTTTAAAATGATCAGAAGAGCCCTGGCACACCTGTCCGCATCCACTGTCATCATCATCTGCTGTCTTTCATACACACTTTCTGTGTAAGCATTTATCATGCTGGATTCCAGCCATCCGGTTTAATGTCTGTCTGGCCCTTGAACCAGGCACTACCAAGGGACGGACTACACCTTTGATGTCTGTAAACTCTGCAGCTACCACAGGGCTGGGCTCAGAGCAGGGACCGGGGATCTGTTGTACCGAGGGGCCGCCAAGATGGACGACCCAACCTACCTTCAAATATGGCAAAGAGAGGGAAGAGCCCCAGAAACATGAGTGGCTGCAGGTGGAACATGGTGTCAATGGGGTTCTGGAGCCCTACAGAATGGGGACACGGGTGAGCTGCCAGGCCTGGCCTGGCCTGCCCCCACCCTGCCCGGTGTCCCCAGGCCCCTCTCTCACCAAGTTCCGCCTTCTGCAGGAGCATCTGGGTTAGGGTCCAGCGGATGCCGCCGATGAACGAGGCCCCCAGCACCAAGGCGAAGCCCTCCACGTTGAACTGTGTGGACTTATAGGTGAACATGAAGAGGCCCCCGGCGATGAGGAGGACCACCAGGACCAGCGCTGCGCGCTATGAGGATGAGGAGCAGTGGCAACTGACTGTGGGCTCTTGAGTTCCTCAAACCTGGAGCTTAGGCTCAGTAGCCATGTTGGCTGACCCTGGGGCAGGAAACCCTTCTCCCCCTCGACCTTGGGGGTCCCGGCCAGCAACTTCCCATCAATGTAGGCACGGCTGACGTTCAGTAGATATGTACCCTGCATCCCTCCTTGATCTAAACTTCTTTAGTGCTTTCCTTCGGTTATAGCAAAGGGCCAGCTGTGCCTGGTCCCTGACCTTGAACCCTTTCTCCCTTGGTCATTCTTTTGGTCATTTCACCTGCCACGCCAGTTGCTAAGTATTATTAGCAGTGGCCTGTCCTAGGTCCTTCCTCAGTGACAGGAGTTACTGCCACCTGGGCTCGTCTCCTCTGTCACATACAGTGATTAGCTACTGCCCAGTCCTCCCTTTTATTCTTAGCATCTGTGGGGGTAGGAGGGACCAGGGGAGCTGAGGCCTCACCAGCTCCTCCAGCTTGAAGATCAGCGAGAAGATCAGGATGAAGAGGACAGCGGAGGACTTGGTCATCGTGTACCTGCAAGGACAAAGTACCCACGATGCACCGCCAGGGCTCAGGGCTCAGACCCGCCACCAGGAGAGGAGCCCACGGACACTGCTGGAAAAGGCGGGAGGCCGGAGGAGCTCTGATTTCCCTGAGGGCAGCCGGCTCTGCTCAGGGCAGCCGGGCAATCTGGGTACAGAAGACCACAGGAAGGCAGCCTGAGTCATCTGGACTGATGACGTGACCTTTAATCAGAAGAAATCTTGGCCTAAGAGGACTCTTGCTACCGCCAGAGAGAAAAGGCCGCGGGTTGGACGCTGAGCTCACTGAGTCCTATTATACCTGCTCCTCCGTGGAGACCAGGATAAGGAAGGAAGGAAGGAAGGAAGGAAGGAAGGAAGGAAGGAAGGAAGGAGAAAAAGAAGGCAAAGGCTGTGCTCCCTGAAGTGCAGAGTCAGAGATGAGAGAGGACGGTCACACCTGCCCTTCTGCGCAGCCACAGGCACCACACACCGGTCAGTGCCCTCTCTCCCCTGTATAAGGTCACCACTCTGAGTCCCTGGCTCCCCCCGGGGTCGCCGGGCAGGCAGGCACAGCACCCCTGCGAGCTAAGTTTACCGCAGAGGCTGTCGGCTTCCCAGAGAGCCGCTGGGTGTCAGGAAGGAGCGGAGATCAAGGGCCGGTCCCAGAGAGGGGTACGGCGCTGGCCCGCCGGCAGGGTGCGCGCGAAAGGCTGGACGGAGGTGGCGGGGTGTGGCCGGTACTCACAGCGAGACGGTGATGTAGAGGAAGCTCCAGTTGGACAAGCCCACGTCAAGCGCTGTTGCCAGTGCTGTGGAGACAGGGGCGCCCCCGGACATGCAGCCAGGGCAGGCCGGCACGCGAGCGCCGGCCGTTCAGACACCTCCGAGAGGCCCCCGAGCGTTCCCTGCTTTGCCCCGAACACCCCGGCTTTCTCTGGGGCCCTCGGGCCTTCCTTTCACAGCAGCTGAAGGGTCAACTCCTGGCCACAAAACGCAGGGGGTTCCGCTCCAGCATTAGGACTGGGTAGTTCCCAGTGGCTGAATACGGCGAATGTGTGAATGTCTCCTCCCTCAGGATAGAGGCACACTCGTCCTGGAGGCCTGGGTCCTCCAGGGTCTGTCCCTGCCACCCCCTCATTTCTCCCACTTCCCCTCACCAGCGCTGAGTCTCAGCGTCCGGAGACGCTTTCAGTTCCCTTTCAGACCCGCACACGCACTGAAGCCTCGGCCGCTGTAGCCCAAGCTCTGGGAAGCCTCCCCCTGGGCCTGGGCTGGTGCCTCTGGGCTCCCAGGCACCCCTCATCGTCCCACTACCGCCAGGACAGGGACGGGACTCTGCTCACTGCCGTCTCCAGGGCAGGTGTCGGCTCAGCATACACATCGAAGGGCCAGACGACGACAAGGCCATTGCTGCCTCCATGTGCACGAGAGTGCGAGCACTGTGTGTATGTGGGGGGCGGGGGGCTGGGGAGTGCATAAGAGGAAGAAGCAGGGCCGGGCCAGGGGGGGAGGCAGGAAGAGAGGAGCGGGAGGGCCTAAGCTCCGAGACACCAAGCCCTTGTGTTCTTGGCCCGTGGCTTTCCAAGCGCCCTCCTCTGCCCCGGCCCCAGGCAGGCCTGTACCTGTGGGAGCTACTCTCCTGAGGTAGTCCGTCCAGCTCAGCACCACGCGGGCCCTGTGGCTGGAGCACTGAACCAGCGCCCTGGACAGGGCAGAGAACAGGAAGATCACGGCCAGGTGCAGCATCGTCATGAAGAGGGGGAAGTGGAAGCTCTACGGAGCCCAAAGCACAGACCGCCCAGCACGGGTTACAGCCTGCCCGCAGCCCGTCCCCCCGTCCGGTGGCAGCGACGCCAACCGGGTGGCTCCCGAGGGTCTGCAGCAGCCCAGGGGCTTTCACCCACGTTATAGTCACTGGAGACAAGAGACGTGTGGTTCCAATTTCAGAAGTCACACAGAGAGCAGGTGGCGGGCACGGCTCCGTCCCCACCGCCCTCGGCCTCCTGCTGCGGCCCCTCCCCAGGAAGGGCCTGTGCGGCCGGCTCTGCTGCACCGGTCATGAAAACCCTGAACCGCTTCTCCACTGGCCGGTGAGCAGCTGCCGCCTTAAGCCTCCCCAGTGCCCCCACTCATCCTCAGTCCTCCCGCTTTCCCGGATTCCCCTCCCTCCGCCCGTTTGAGGGGAAGCCTTGGCACGGTGGGGCTCTAGGGCCCGGTCCCATCACCAGCGTGACTGGCTTCCAGTCTGACTGGCTGAAGCCTGTGCCGTCCTGTTGCTAAATATTAGGGGTCGCTGTAGCCACGGCCACAGTCACCTGCCACCCAGCCCCCTGCCCAGCAAGGACCCCATTACCTTGGTGAGCCATTTGTTGTAGAAGGTGATGCCGATGGAGAAGCAGTAATAGAGGAGGACCAGCCCCAGAGTCAACACTGCCTTCCACACAAAGGCCACGTCGAGGGCCCACCTCCCCATCCGGGGAAGCCGCAACCCCCTAGCTCTGGGTCGGTGGGAGCCTCTCCCGAAGACAGCCGGCAGGAAGGGCCGGCCAAGCTGGGCCACAACTTTCAACAGGAAGGTCTCCTGGCCGGAGGAGTCCTCTTTGCCTCCATGATTCAGAATCGTCCACGGAGCCCCAGGCAGAGTCCTCACCTAAGGGGCTGGTGGCCCAGGCCAACCCTCTCCATGATTAAGTGGACGCAGGGCTCACACGTCCCCAGGGCGGAGGCTAGAGGAATGGAAAGGAAAGAGGGCTGTCTGACTGGTCCACCCCACCCCTGCCCACAGGGGGCAGGCCAGAGTGGACTCAGCAGGAGCAGGAAGGGGCCCAAGCCCAGCACAGGCGCTCAAGGGAGCTCCAATCACGTCAGCTCTGTCGCCTCGAGCCGTTCTCCGTGATTTGCCACCAAACTGACCTTTTAAGAACGTAAATCTGAGCATGTCAGATCAGACATCGGCCCTTCAGTGGCTCCCAGTGCTCTTATGATAAAGACCAAAAGCCTTTCTGTCCGCTAAGACGGCCTGATCTGTCCCTGCTGGGCTCTGTCCCCATCCCACCGGCCACCTCAGCTCCCCAAACACACAGGCTCTTTCCTACCACCTGAAGGAATGGACCTGCCACCCTTCTCCATTCCTGTCTCACCTGGTCCTAGTCAACTTCAGCTCAAATGTCGCTTCCTCGGGGGCTACCCTGTGATGGGGCTGCTCTCACGGCCCCCTACTTTTCCTTCAGTGCCCTTGTGTGGGGCGTGGTCATCTGAGTGACGTCTCTGTCCCCTGGGAGGCTGTGAGCTCCGTGAAGACAGGGACCACCGTGCCCCTTAGTCTTACGCCCACTGGGCACATCGTGAGTTGTCCATACGGTTCCATGACTCAGCGCAAGACACCGGGCACTTGGCTCTCTGGGGGCTGATCTGGTCTTTGAGGCGTTAAAAATGGACCAGGAGGGGCGCCTGGGTGGTGCAGTCGGTTGGGCGTCCGACTTCAGCCAGGTCACGATCTTGCGGTCCGTGAGTTCGAGCCCCGCGTCAGGCTCTGGGCTGATGGCTCGGAGCCTGGAGCCTGTTTCCAATTCTGTGTCTCCCTCTCTCTCTGCCCCTCCCCCGTTCATGCTCTGTCTCTCTCTGTCCCAAAAATAAATAAACGTTGAAAAAAAAAAAAAATGGACCAGGAAACCAACACCTCCCTGCCCCCAGCCTCTAACAAGCACCCCCATAGTCGCCGTGCCCGCCTGAGGCTCTTGCCAAACCTCACCGCTCCCAGCCTATCGATGCAGGCAACTCTAGTGAGTGTCCAGAGCGTGTGGGCTCTGCGGACACCGGGCGGACCCAGGTCCCGAGTTATCCTGCCCGTTACTTCATCTGTGCGTCCCTCCGATCCCCATCTCCTCCTCGGAGAGGTTCCCAACCTGCTCCAGTGCTGCCACCTTCTTAAAGCCTTCCTAGAACCATCTGCTCAGACATCTACTTTCCCCACCCCCAGCCCTTTCCGAAAGGAGGAACTGCATTCAGTTCTGGACAGGGAAGCTGGGTTATCACTTCCTGTCCCCCAAGGCGAGGTGGGAGCCAGCACAAGGCTTTGCCCAGAGGATACCCCCCAGGGCTGCTGTTCTCTCCAGGGGAGCTTTGGAACCTGCCGGTGGTATTTTGGGGGAATTCTCCTAGCTTTTTTTTTTTCAAGTTTATTTATTTATATTGATAGAGACGGCATGTGAGCAGGGGAGGGGCAGAGGGAGAGAAGAGAGAATCCCAAGCAGGATCCACGCTGTCAGCACAGAGTCTGATGTGGGGCTCCAACTCATGAACCGTGAGATCATGACCTGAGCCGAAACCAAGAATCAGACGCTTAACTGACTGAGCCAGTCAGGCACCCCAGAACCCTCCTAGCTTTTAGTGGGGGGGGGGGGGGGGGAGACAGTCCACATAACTAAGACTCGCTCTGGATCCTTTGTAGGGTAGAAGACTTACTTAAAATTACCTGAATCTAGAACCCAACTCTGTGTGTGTGTGTGTGTGTGTGTGTGTGTGTGCGCGCTTTTAAGTAAATTCTACCCCCAACGTGGGGCTCCAACTCGTGACACCAAGATCCAGGGTTGCACGCTGTACTGACTGAGCCAGCCAGGTGTCCCCAGACCCCAACTGTCTTACATGGGACACAGAGCAGTCTTTCCGTGGTTCCACAATGCACTGAAATTCGTTTGCCACGTACACCGAGGAGACGGCACTGCTTTTGATAAACAGTTTGGAGAAACCACGACATCCACAGCAATGGCACACGTGGTGTTTGAGCTGTCACACTCAAACGTGGCTGGGGCACTGAGCACAGGAGCTACCGCGTTCCCGGGGGTTCTGTGGGGTGGTGAAAGCATGGACTGCTTCCTCGCGGCTTCTAGCATCCTTGGACTCGGGAACTTACATATCGAAACACATTTTACTGCCGATTACCTTTTATTAGCAATAAGTTGACATCTCCCCAGCGTGTAGCCCTCCCTCTGACCTCGTCGTCAACTCCAGAGGAATAGCCAGTGGCCGACTGTCTGTCCGCACCTGGATGCCTAGTGTCCGGCACCCACCCCTAGCCTGCCCAGCACGGACTCCTGTTTCCCAGCAGGCGTCCAAACCTGCCCCTCCTCCCACCGCAGCCAGTGACACCTCCGTCCACCTAGGGGCTCAGGCCACAGATCTCGTCCCCAGCCTGATTCCTCCCTCCTTCAGCCCACGTGCAGTCGGCAAGTACTGTCACCTCAGGCTTCAAAAACATCCCCGATCTGGTCACATCTGCTGTCCTCCACCACTGCCCTCCAGGCCGCCATCCTCTCCCCCACCACACGATGCGCAGTCTCCTCCGCTTCTCCCCACATCTCCTGCAGGTCAGGCTCCTGCCTGCCCAGCTGGGGAGTGGGGCACACGGGCACCAAACCTACACCTAACAGGTCTTAAGGCCCACACGCCTTCCCTATACCTAGGCTTCTCAATCTTGGCATCACGGACAGGTGGGGCCAGATCATTCTCTGTGCCCTGTGGGATGTCTAGGAACGTTCCTGGTCTCCATCTACTAGGTGCCCATAACGGCCCCTCATCCTCAGCTGTGACAACCAAAAATGTCTCCAGACGGGGCCAGAGGCCACGGCGGGGGGGGCAAAACTGCTCCCTGCCGAGAACATGCTTACACCCATGGCTCCCAAGCCGGGGCAGTCTACCCATTTCCGTGAGTCAACTTCTTGCATCTTCTGCTTTTGGTGCAGTTCCCACTCCAACGCTGCGATCTGTGCACCCCACCTCCCCGCCCTGTTCACGGCCTACCCTGCCTTCAGCCAGTCCAGGTCCTCCACCTCCAAAAAGTCCCCAGGACTACCCCAGCCCGCGGCGAGCACGGTCTCCAAGTTAACAACACTCATTCTCGTTATGAGTCACCTAACCCCAAACGCAAGATCAGACTTCAGCCAGAAGGGCTCTTGGAAATCATGTGGCCACTTACTCAATGTGCATTTATTAAGCGCCCCGGTATACCCAGCCCTGGAGACAGAGATAGGTAACTGATAAGGTCCCTGCCTTTCTTTTAGGATAAGGGAAACCAGACTGAAAGGGGCAAAGGCTCTTTTTCAAATCACATTTGCCAAGAAAGGAATTCTATGTCGGCCTTACTTTTCCCCAGGGGGCAGCCCGGCTGGGAGCAGCAGCCCCCTCAGGGGAGGGCACCGTAGCACCTGGTCCCCCTCACTCTGTGTGGCTGTAACCTGGGCAGTGCAGTTTAGCGCTTCCAAGTGTGGGCTTGGAGTGAGAAAGACCTGGGATCCAGGCTTGGCTCCTTTACTACCTGGTGGCCTCTGAATTACCTGAACGCTGGACCTCAGTTTCCACAACAGTGTATCCACGACGGAGGATAAACTCATCTGCCTCTTGGGAGAGGAGTCAAGAGCATCATGTCCAAAACTGGATGCTGGTTTGTGCCAGCAGCGGCTTGCACCCCCTCCTGGCTCCTTTACAACAAACTCCCCCAGGGCCCCGTGTCCTGCCGTCCCTACTCCTTCCCAGTCTGTCCCCACTGCTCCGAGTCACCACACCCTCCTCCTGGCTGCCCCTCCGAGGATCAAGTCTCTGCTTCCCTCAGCACCTTACACAACTGACCACCTCCTCCTCCGCGGAAAACCTTCACTTGGCTGCCACACCACACTGTCCTGCTTTTTCTTCCTTTCTTGGACTCCTTTTCCCAACTCCCTGCCTTCTTCGCTGGCTCCTTCTCATCAACCAACCTGTAAAAGTTGGCCGCCTGAGCACTGGACCCTGGCTTCTCTTCCCTTCATTCTTGGGTCATCTCATCCCATCTGATGGACATTCCAGTGATTTCTAAATCCTTTTCATTTGCCCTACCCTCTTTTGCCAGCTCCCAGGCTGGTATATCTAACAGTCTACTTGGTAGCTCCACTCGAGATACCTCAAACTGAAGGTGCCCCCAACCTATACCATTAGCGAATGCCAGCAAAACACACCTGGTTACTTACGCGCAAGCCCCCAAATCAACGATGAGCTCATCCTTGCCCACTCTTTCCCTCCCTCCTCAAACCCTATCCTGTCCGTTCCTGCTCCCATATCCCTGTGGCCCAGCTGCCTTCGCCTCGGTGGGGGCCGGCAGCCTCAGCCACGCTGATTTCTCACCTAGCGGCTGCAGCAGTCCCCTAACTGGTGTCCTCGCTTCCTCCTCCTGACAGCCTGGAGTCCACGAGGCAGGGCAGCAGGGGCGAAGGCTTAAAACACAGAAAGCACGCCACGCCCTCCCAGGGCGAATCCCAACCCCCGAGCGGGCCCGCAGGGAGGGCCTCCCACCATCTGGCCTCTGCCGGTGTCTGTCCCGGTGCCGCGGCCGCCGCCACGCTGGCCCCTGGCCGCTCGCCAAACCCATCCCGCCCGTGTCGTTCTTTGCACTCGCCGTTCCCTCCTCCCTAGACCTTTGCTCGGCCGAACCCTCCTCAAGGGTCCGCGACTCGGGCTCCCGGCACCTCCCACCACCTGACGTTGCCCTGTTTGCCCACGTGTTTACTGCGCGCCCCGCACTCCCACCCCGCCGCGGGCTGCGGCCTCTCGGCGGCCCGGGCCGCGTCCGCGCAGTTCCCGCCTGGCTCCGGCCCCGGGACGTCGCGCGGGGCGCAGGCAGCGCCGAGAATCGCGCGGCGGGCGGCCGGGCAGGGCGCGTGGAGGCCTCGCCCCCTCCACGGCGCCGACACTGCGACCCGGAAGGGACAGGAGCCGGAGCGCGCCGCGCCGCGCAGAGCCCGGCCGAAACCCCACTCCCCAGCCCGGGCCGGTCGGCCCCGCCCTCGGGAGCGCGCGCGGGCCCCGCCGCGCGCCCACTCACCTCGGTCTCGGGAGCTACGGTCCGGATCCTCCCGCCGGAAGTGCGAGGCCGAGCGCCGCCGCGAAGGGTGTGAACTTCCGCCAGAAGCCGCCGAGGGGTGGGACCGACCGTCGGCCGCCGGCCGCCGGCCGCCGGCGGGGCGGGGCTCCGGGGGTGGGGCCTCCAGCATTGTCCGCCGCGGCCCGGCGCGGCTTGCCCTCGATCCCGGCTCCGAGCAGCCCTTCGTGGTGTGGTCGCTTGCGTCTCCGCCGCCCAATGATCGGCCTCGCTCTGGAGACCAGTCAGTGCCTGCTGGGGAGCCATGCGCACCGGGGGCAGCCAGAAAATAGCATCCTGTTTACGTCTATTGAACAGATTAATTTACTTTATTCCAGCCCAGTGCTGTGCCAGGCAGCCATGGAACCACGAAGATAAATCTCTCATGGGCTTTTTCTTCTGAGAATTCATCAGCTGGGGAGTGATAACTCAGGGGCATTAAATTTTAGGACTTAGAAGATCCATGGGAGATGATAAATAGTAAACATTTATGAAACATTCTGTGTGCCTGAAACTTAAAAAAAATTTTTTTTAAGTTTACTTAGAGAGCAAGCTGCGGAGGGGCAGGGAGAGGGACGGAGAACGAATCCCAAGCAGGCTCCACACTGCCAGTGCGGGCCGGATGCAGGGCTCCAACCCACGAACTGCGAGATCATGACTTTAGCCCAAATCCAGTCAGATGCTTAACGGATTGAGCCTCCCAAGCACCCCTGAAACTTTTTCTTTTTATGTTTATTTATTTTGAGAGAGAGAGGGGAAATCCCAAGCAGCCTCAGTGCTGTCAGGTGCCTCCTGAGGTGGAGTTCGAACCCACAAACCATGAGATCATGACCCGAGCTGAAATCAAGAGCTCAACCGACTGAGCCACCCAGGCATCTCCCCTGCCTGAAACTTTCTAAGAAGAATTACCTCAATTTCCACAGGTTGAGTAGGAGAGGTGGGGAATGTCCTGGGCACAGGAAATAGGAGGAGAGGGGAAGACTGGAGCCTGGTTGTAGCCCAGTTGCTTATAAGGAGAGTTAACCAAAGCTATGGTTGGAAAAGTAGCTAAGGGGCAGGTTGCAGTGGTCTCAGAAACGCCAGCTAAGGAGTTCAGATCTCACTCGTCTTGCAGGATGGATGAGAAGAGGCAGAGGCAAGAACCCTTAGGAGGTCAGGGCAGGCTAGGGTTGCAGACTGAGGCCCAGTTTAGGACTTTTTGTCCTCCCTTCCCAGTGCCTCCTCGGCTCTCTTTTAACACTGGCTGCAAACGTGGATCCTGGTGTGTGACTTCCCTGGCCCCTCTGAAAAGAAGGCTCAAGACCTGGGTGTAAGCAGCGCGTTTTACAAACCGCTGCCACTCCCAGCCACCGCCAGCTGGCATCACGCAGGCACTGGTTCCAAGCACCCACAGTACCCATCACTGCCCAAGGTCTTGGCTGTAGTTAGTTCTAAAGGCCTGTACCGCATGCACTTTCTATGCCTTTTGAAAGAGCTCGTCCTCTCCCCCTTCTCGAGGGGAGAGAGAGGATCTATTTTCATCACCACCCTCATTCAGGCCTCCCAGCTACCAAGGCTGAGTTTTGGAGCAACAGCCTCCAACACCAGCTGGAGGGCTGGGCACTAAGCACCAGCAACACACAGGGTGAAGAACGTGTCTTCTTTGTAAGTCACAAGAATTTGAGCTGTTCCCTGGCTGTGTCCCTGGCAGGGAGAAGAGGGAGGATATGTTCACGGGGGTGTACAGTATGCCTTTCCCTGCTGTGCCCAGCAAGCCTGGGCAGAAAACACTTTGTCCTGGTGCAACAATCTGTGAGCATCCTTAACTGCGGAAGCGTGCGTGTGTGTGTGTGCGTGTGTGTGCGCGTGCATGCACACACACGGGGAGGGCGGAGTGGTTGAAAAGGTGGGGGGGGACCCTTGGAAGCTGGCTGGTGGCTCCAGCTGGAGCTCTCCAAGTCTCCCAGACACAATGAAATGAAGGCTTGTGAAGGTGAGAGCTCCCTTGGGCGGACGGCAAGTACAGAGACACGGCTGTTAATAGGTACCGCAGTTTGTACATGAAAGAGTATTTATTGAAAACATGGTTACCGACAGGAAGCTCCTGGCTGCTCTCGGGTCACTCTCTTGACTCACAACGGGAAGTGGTTTTTGTTTTTTTTTTTTTTTTAGGGGGAGCCTCCAATTTTATTTTCCCTCCAACATTGCATCCTAGGATAGGGAGATCTTATATAAATATATATACACGTCTGTATAAGTATGGCCTATAGTAAAGAAAATATATAGTACACTCTTCATGGGGCAGTACCTATCATGCCAGGCTACCAATGCTGAATGCCACCGTGTTCACGTGTCCAAGGGGAGAGGCTGGGCACGTGGTTTATAGGTGCCGCAGCACCAGGGAAGCCCCATTGGCACAGCTGTGGCCTCAGCCAGCTCCCTGAAATCATGGCCAATGGCAGAAACCACAACACTGGGAGCAGGGGGAAGGGAAGGCCAAACTTCCTGAGGTCGGGGAGGCCAAAGGAAAGCCAAGTGGAGGGCCGCAATCCAGGTTAGGTGGGAGATCTCTCTCCGAGGAAGGAAAAAATGAAAATTGGGGGGCGGGGGGGGGGGTGGCGGGAGTGGACTCTAGTGGCCTCACCAGCCTCAGCCCAGGCCTCATCTGGGCTCTCCCTGCAGAGTTCTTTGAGACTAGAGGACAGGACTTAGCTCGCACGTCTTTGACTTGCCAGGATGAGACACCGAGAGCTTGTAGGGAGAACTTTCCCTCTGCCCAGACAGCTGTGTGGGCAAGAGAGATCTGGTGGCTCCGGAGACCAGAGATGTTAGAGCCGAGCCTCAGTAGCAGCAGCTCGTTGGCACTGAATGAGGCCGGAGTGAGCCCTCACGAAGGCGACGAGAGCAAGGGCAAGGCATCTACCAAGCAAAGGACGAGGCCTCCACTTGGATCGGAGACACAGGCACGGGTCACCCACAGGCAGTCTCTCTGAGGCTCTCGACACGCCCAGAACTTCTGTCTTCTGCGGGGCAGCCTTTCCCGGGCCAGCTGTTGCCCACAAGGGGATCCAGCCAACTGGAGAGCAGGCTCAGGAAGAAAAGGTGAGTGAGTGACTCTCGTTAACTCCAGCGCAAGCAGTCCCCGACCGGGAAGGCAAGAGCGTCTGCTGTTCATGCCTCACGCTCTGATCCCAGGCTCCATGGTGACAGGGGGGGCAGAGCACCCCCGCCCTCATGACTTAGAGTGGGCAGGGACCCAGAGGAAGCTCTGGATGGTCCGAGGTGAGTTTGAGGAATGGCTGGCGTTTACTGGCCACCACGGTCACTACAGATTCTGTACAAGCAAAAGACAAGGCACCAGACTGTAGGTGTTTCTCCTGGGCCCAAAATCCCTTCCTGGGTACACGGAGTCTGGCTCCGGGCTCAGCCGTAGTGATAGACAAAGTCATAGCTGCTGGGCTCCTTGGGCACTGGTGGTGGGGCTTCGGGAATCTGGATGTTCTCCAGGTCCAGGAGCCGTAGCTTCATTTCCATGCTCAGCAAGGTGTCCAGGTCACTCTTGGTCAGCTCACTGGACATGTCCTTCCCCAGAAGGGCACTGAGGCCATCGATCCAGATGCAGTACTGTGGGGGGCAAGTTGCAAAACGTCACATGGTGGCCCCTGGTCAGCAGGAGGTCCTGCCAAGGTCCCTTTGCTGAGAGGACTCATAATGGGCTCTTCTGGCACGACTTAGTGTGTCGGCAAAACCGATTCGGGATAATAGCAAAGACAAATCGGGAGGCGATCGTTCACTTTCTCAAGGACACCTTTTGGCTTTTATGAGGGGTTTACGCTTAAGCTTCCTGAGATAATCTGAAATATGATTTGTTTTTATTTTATTTTTTGAAATAGAATTGTTTTAGAAGTTTTTAAAATTTATTTATTTATTTTGAGAGAGAGAAAGAGTGTGGGAGGGGCAGAGAGAGAAAGAGAGAGAGAGAGAGAGAGAGAGAGGGGGAGAGAATCCCAAGCAGGCTCTGCACTGTCAGTGCTGAGCCTGATGTGGGGCTAAAACTCACGAACCGTGAGGTCATGACCTGAGCCCACACCAAGAGTCAGGCACTTAACCGACTGAGCCACTCTGGTGCCCTTGAAACATGATTTTTTAAAAAAAAGTTTTACTCGGGGCACCTGGGTGGCTCAGTCGGTTAAGCGGCCGACTTCGGCTCGGGTCATGATCTCACGGTCCGTGAGTTCGGGCCCCGTGTCGGGCTCTGTGCTGACAGCTCAGAGCCTGGAGCCTGTTTCAGATTCTGTGTCTCCCTCTCTCTGACCTTCCCCTGTTCATGCTCTGTCTTTCTCTGTCTCAAAAATAAATAAACGTTAAAAAAAATTAAAAAAAAAAATTAAAAAAGTTTTACTTATGTAAGTAATCTCTACACCCCATGTGGGGCTCAAACCCATGACTCCAAGATCAAGAGTCATATGCTCCTCTGACTGAGCCAGCCAGGTACCCCGAAATATGATTTCTACAAACGCAACGAATGGATACAGCAAAACGAGACCTGAGTACTGGGGCGTCAGCTACCTGAAACTACCCATGAAATTAGCAATGGCGGGGGCAATACATATTAGGCGAAAAAAGCAGGATACAGAAGGAATCACTGTAGGATCTCAATTCTGTTTCAAAAAAAGTAAATTAAAAAAAAAAAAAAAAAAAGCCCAGTCAGCAAATGTTAAAATAAGGCTAGAGAAACTGAACTTGAGGGTCTCAGCATAAGCAGGAATAATAGAGAATTCTCGGCCCGTCCCTCTCTAACTCCACTTGTCAGGTCTTTTTCCATGCCTTTGCTCACTTGTCTCCCCACCTGCTACTTCTTCCTTTCTTCCCAGCAGAACTCCACTGGCAGCTCAGGGCCTGCCTAAGCATCTCCTCTTCCAGAAGCCCCACCTCCAGTTCCCTCTGATGCCCCCGGAGCTCAGCAGACACGCAGGGCTCAACCCCAGTCACTCACTGCGCATGCAGTATCTTCTGGGGCCGCGGGCAGAGCTGCGAGCCCCGCGTCAGCAGGACCGGGTCCATCCGGCCTCAGAGCCCAGGCCCTGGGCTACCGCAGGTGCCCAGCAGCCCTTACGAGGGAGAATCTGTCAGGTTCGCTTGGGAAGGTGGCCATGCAGAGATTGAAAACGGGGAGAACTTTCCTAGTCCAGACAGGTTAAGTTAGCCCCTGGTGACCCTGTCTTTCTAATGACAACTCACGACTGTCGCTAAAGAGCAACCTGGGGAGCCCAGCACAGACGGATGGACCCCAGCCTGGCAGATCTCAGTGCCAAAAAGCCTTCATGACATGCTGGGGTCCCCTGCCTTTCGGGGGATGTCCCTGTTCTGCCCACTCCTCTCCTGCAACTGAAGAGACGGAGAGGGCTCGGCTGTCCAAAGCGGCTCCACACTGCTTACCTCATACTTGTTAGGTGCGATGAAGTTTAAGGTCTCATCGGGGTCATACAGGATGGAGAAGGCCAACTCCAACACCTCCTGAAGGAGAAAGGGTTTCAGTTACGTGGAGCAATGGGATGGCCTGCGCTGAGCACGCCAAGATCGTGGCCAAAGTCCTAGTCACTTGGCCCCATCACTGAACGTGCTGATCCAGAAGTGGTATCGTCAGGCCCCAGGGCACGTGCCCAAGTGTGGCTGCAGACTCCCCGCCTGAGTCACACCTAAGATGTGGACGCTTCTAACAATGGAGAAAAGTCATTTCCCAACACTCAGAACCCCTGAATGTCAGAGTCCATGACTGGAGATCACCTTCAGTTACACGTGTTGGTGATCAAACTGAAAGTCTTTACAGTTTTTTTTAATCTTGATTTTTTTAGGTTTTTTTTCAATGTTTTTTATCTTTAAGAGGGAGGGAGGGAGGGGGGGAGGGAGGGAGAGAGAGAGAGAGAGA